>NW_006399901.1:2012404-2037218 GCF_000299155.1 Elephantulus edwardii | reverse complement strand
TATTCCCTGCTTTCAGCCAAGATCCATCTAACATCAGCTACAATATCTCTAGTACCACGACCCCTTCTGAAACCAGCCTGGACTTCTGGTAGTTCTCTGTCGATGTGCTGTTCCAGTCGTTTTTGGATAATCTTCAGTAAAATCTTGCTTGCATGGTTCAGAATTAAGAGGCACAATGCAAAGTGGACTGGAGGAGGAAGGGTAAGGGAGAGAGAAAATTGTGCAACAATGAATGTAAAAAGACAGTGAACTGAGGGAAGGGATGGAGGAAAATGTGCAACAGTGAATGAATGAAAATCTAATTTTCTGTAAACTTTCATTAAAAATCACAATTAAAATATTTAAAAATTAATAAGAGGCAAGGATAGTCAAACTCTGTCTCACATATTTTGCTCTTGTTATCAAGAGGGACCAGACCTTGGAGAAGGACACCATGCTTGGAAAGGCGAAGGGTCAGCAAAGGAGAAGACAGATCTCAACAAGATGGATTGACACAGTGACTGCAACAGCAGGCTTAATGTAAGCATGCTGGAGACTGTGAAGATAGGTTTCTTGTGCACAAAGCTGCTATGAGTTACAGCTGACTTGATGGTACCTCTCAACACTTAACATTCAAAGAAAGGCTATCCAACAGAAAGCAGAAATGATCAAACAATATCGTTAATATAATCATGATTACAGCATTTTTTTCACCAGTGAACCAGAAATTCAAGCCAGATTCAGAAGAGGATGTGGAACAAGAGAAAAACATTGCTGATGTCCTATGTCTCTTGGCTGAAAGGAGACAATACCGGAAAAATGTTTACCTGTGTTCTATAGATGATGCAAAGGCATTTGACTGTGTGGATCATAAGAAATTATGGATAACATAGCAAAGGATGGAAATTCCAGGACACTTAATCATGCACTTGTAGAACCTGTTCCCAGAGGGAGTGGTTAGAATAAAAAGATGCTGTATGGTTTAAAATCGAGAAAGTTGTGTGTCGAGGTTGAACCCTTCTTCAATTTGTCTGCTTTATCGGAGAAGGTGGATTATAAGAACAAGAACGAGGCATCAGTGTTAAAGAAAAACTCATCAATAACCTACAATATTATGCAGATTACTTGAAACTTTACTTGCTATAAGAGGACTCGAAATACTTACTGATGAAGTGCAAAGATTATATAGCCTTCAGACTGGATTAAACCCCAGCAGAAAGTAAAATTCCTTACCATGAGACCAATAAGCTATAGCACGATCAATAGAGACAATAATAAGCTTATCAAGAATTTAATTTTACTTAGATCCACAATCAGGATCAAGAAATCAAACAACGTGCCCATCGAGGAATAAATAGATAGAAAAACTATGGTACATTCTCATAATGGAATATTATGCAGCATTGAAAAACAATGAACTTGTAAAACATTACACAATATGGGGAAGTCTGGAGGACATTATGCTGAGTGAAATATCTCCATCACAAAAGGACAAATACTGCATAACACTGTTGTTATATAAGACAGACACGGGGGTGGGTGGGAGAAGATGGATAGATAATGAACATGGCATTGGAACAGATGAAGGGAAGGAGTGTCTGAAGGGAATATATGATTAGGCATTATATGTATGACAACAATCTGAAATAAGAGTGTGGGTTGGCCTAGGGGAGGGGGAAGAGAAGGAGAAAGAAGAAAATGTGCAACAATGAATGCATTTTTAAAAAAATATAAAATTCTAAAAAGCTAAGGGGAAAAAAATGAAACAATGTATTTCATTTGGCAAATCCACTATAAAAGATCTCTTGAGAGATGTCACAAAGATGTCACTTTGGAGACCAGATGTGACATGCTATTTACTTGAAAACTATTTAAAAAAATACCCAAGCCATGGTATTTAAAATTGCCCAGTGAGTAAGAAAGACAGAAGAAGAATTGATGCCTTTGACTTATGGTGTTGGCAACAAATATTGAATATACTATGGACTCTCAGAAGGACAAACAAATCTGTCTTAGAAGTTCAGCCAGAGTACTCCTTAGAAGCAAGGGTGCAAGACTTCATATCCTGGGACTTTGAACATGTTATCAGGGCCCATTGTAGAGGTTCATCTAGAAAGAGGAAGACCCTCAAGGAGATGGATTGACCCAGTGACAAAGTGGACAATTGTGAAGACAGTGCAGGGCTGGACAGGGGTTGTGCATAGAGTCTGTATGATTCGAAACCAACTTAATGACATCTAAGAACACCATTTAACAGAAGGGAAAACTGAGGCTTGGGCAGCCAAGTGACTTGCCCTGAGCTTCACTATAAACTTGGGCCTTAAGCGTCAGAACTGACAGAGCCCAACTCCTGAATCTCTGTTTCTTCTGATGTTTCACTCCAGCCTCTTCCAGGCAGGCTCTGTACTGTCCCGCGTGTTTCTGAACCTGGGTCCTCCTGGGCCAGTGCCCAGGCTGCACATGTTCCCCACTCCCACAGCCAAGGGGCCTGGCCAAGAGCCTGTAGGCTCCTGACCAGGTGTCTAGCGGTAGCTGCGCCAGACCTAAGTCCTCTCTCATCTCCCCCTGTGCCCATCCCGGCTGGAATTCATCCTCTGAAAGGCCTGTCGCTTCAGTCTAGTGCCTGGTCTCACCCTGTGCACTGGCCCCTGCCCCTGTGGACAAGCCCCTGGCCCAACTCTCAATGCCCCGCCCCTCCTTCCTGGCAGGCTCTCTCGGCCCAACCGCCTCTGCAGTAAGGAGAGCCGATATGACAGCTGTCTAGGGAGGCTTGGCTCCCGCCGGGGCAGAGGTGGGGCTGGGGGGCTGGGCCGTGGCCAGGGGTTACCAGGGCAGCTGCCACACACGACAGAGGGCTCGGAGCTTGGCACCCTCACTCCCCAGTCTTGGAGCCTCTCCTGGGATGGAGAGGTAAACTGAGGCTCCAAGAAGGTGGTGGCACACCGGAAGTCACTCAGCAAGGGACAGAGCCTGCTCTGCTCCACCCCTCCCCCAGTGTGGAGGGACTTACGAGGACGCTGTTGCTGCGGGCAAGGCTGGCAGAGGAGCGGCGGCAGGAGCTGAATGCAGGCGGGTGGGCCACAGGGGTCCCCGCATCCTCAGCCGCCTGGAAGAGGGCCTCGGGGTCTGCTGCTGCTAGGAGCAGCTCGCTGGGTTCCAGCTCCGGCTCGAGGTCAGATACCAGCGGGACCCCCAGCCGCAAGCTCAGCACCTCCACCTGCCTGACCAGTGCATCCAGCCTCCGGCCCAGGGCTGCTGTCTCCGCCCGCAGGTCTTCCGCTGCCCGGGCCACTGGCTCCACGGCTGCGATAGCAGCCTCGGCTGCCTGGACCACCACTGCCCGGCCTGCCTCGGCCACTGCCTGCAGCTCTTCCAGTGCCCGGCCCAGCTGGCCCTCAAGGGCTGCCGCCAGCTCAGACCCGGGCCCGGGTACCCCTGGCATGGTGGTGGCAGGGACTGCGTAAGGGTGGTAGAGGGGACAGAGGCAGGGACTGCTGCCTCAGGCTTTGCAGTTGGCCGGAGGGCGAATGCAAGGGCAGCCGGCCTGCCCCGCCCCTGCTGGCCTCCCAGTCAGCTGGGGGCAGCCAGCTGGGGCTCAGGCCCAAATAGAAACCTATTCTGGGCTCCCCTGTGGAGGGGCCTTGTGGGGGAGGGGTGGCCAGCCCAAACAGGCAGAGGGCCAGACCTGGCCCTGCCAGAGAACACAGAAGCTCCACAAGACTTGGCAGGTTCTGAAGGATGACCTGTCCACAGGTGGGGCGCCTGCCTGAGCCAAGACGATACGCGTTAGCTGTGGGGGATCCCACTGCCTGGCTACTTTGCCCAACTGCTGGAGAAAGTGCTGCCCACAAGCAGGACACAGAGTCAGGACTCGCTTCATGTCCTTGGCAATGTGTTCCCTGGCCTGTCTGTGGTTCTCACCTCCAAGCAGAGAGAAGGGCCGATAGATAGTCAGGCCTTCTGCTTTTCCCTGCCTTTCAGAGGGGAAACTGAGGTGCATCAGTAGTGTGAGACCCAGGACTCACTAAGACACCTCACATCCACCCCAAGGGGCTCAATCTCCCTTCTTGCCTAGTTGGGTTCCACTTTCTGGAAGAAAAGGGTGCCCTCCTTACCTACCCTTTCTTTGCTGCTCCTGAGAAAGCCCAATGCTCCGGCCATCCCAGCGCGGCCAGTGTCCTATTCAGCTCCCAGTGCCACAGAGAAGGTATTACCTGGGCAGCTGGTTGGCCACTGGCATCCCCTTCCCCGGCTGAGCTCCCCACCAGCTGATCCCAGGCTCGGGAATGAATAATGGAAGGGTGCTGCGGATTCAGTTCCCCCTGGCACCTGCTAGGCTGCCTCCCCTAACCGGCAGCCCCTGCCCGTCCCCCTTCAGTGCGCCTGTCCAACCACCACAGGGACGCTGTCGGAGGTGTTGATCAGTATCTCTCACTCTCCTGAAGGGCCAGGGCGACCCTGATGAGCAGATGAGCAGCTCTTTGGAGCCCATGTCTGCTGTACGGTAGGAGCAGGGGCCACGGGGCAGCCATAGCAGGAGGTACGCTTGCTTGTGCCTCAGTTTCCCTGTCTGTTTAATAAGAATAAACTAACAAGTTTTGGAGGAAGGACTGGAGATCCTTCCAGGGTGAGTTTCTGACATGCCAGGTGCTTGATATTCTGCAGTCTGGCCTTTGCTTTGCCACCACCTTCCCATTCTGGGCCTCAGTTTCCCTGGCTGTGCACCGGGGGAGGAGAGGAGTAGGGGAACTCGGCCAACCCCATGTTCCTGAGCGGTCTGAGAGTGACGGATGGTGAGACAGGCCCAGTGGGGCGAGGGGGTGCTCACCTTAATGCTGCAACCTCCCCGGCCACCAGGAGAGGCATGGCTGAAGCTGGTGACATGAGTGATGCTTCCCAGACGGGTGAGGGTCCCAGGGCCACTGACATGGGTGACAGTGCTTGTGCCCCCACTGCTAGTGCTGAGGAGGGTAGGGGGCGCCCGCAGCCCCAGTGTCACTTCTAGGGGAGAGAGGGGTCATTGTCAGTATGGGAGGGTGATGGAAGGGCCAGCCCCAGGCCAAACTTGACCTCAGTGCCCCCTTTGGAGACCCCCTGAGCCCCGGTTGCAGTATCCCGTCCTCCGTGCAGAAGAGGGTGGCTGCGAACACTTTGCCAGTCAGTGGCAGCCAGTGAGGAGGCCTACCTGCCCTCTGGCCGCTGGTGGGCAGCAGTACCCGGCCCGTGGAGGCCTGGCCACGGCCATCCTTGATCTCGATAGTGAAGGTGGTCTTCATGCTGCCCCCTGGCTCGGCAGTGCCGGCGGCCACGGGCAGCGGGACACTGGGCTCCTCTGAGTGGGTGGTGGGCCCCCCTGCTCCGTTTTCAAGGGGCCTGGCCGCCAAGCCCCGCCCCCTGGGGCCCTCCTCCCGGGGGCAGCTCCGAAGTTGAAGCTGCGCCAGGGGCCTGGCTGCTCCTGATGGCTCCTTGGTGTGTGAAGAGGAGGCGTCACTGGGGACCCTTGAGGAGGAGGCAGGGGTGGTGCTGAGTAGGGAGGGGCCTGGGATCCTTGCAGGGCTGGGGGTGCTGAGGGCCACTCGGGGTGGGCCGTCCTGGAGCCTGGCAGCCATGGGAGAGTCGGATGTGAACTTGCGGACGCGGTCCCTCACCGAGCCAGCCCGCTGGAATGGGGAAGGTCCACTGGTTACCGGGGTGGACTCTACAAGGGACAGGAGAGTAGTCAGTTGTGGGGTGGGCCCGGGACTGTCAGGGGCCTGGGGGAGTGGGGGAGGGGAGTGGGAGTGGGCCGTACCTCGGTTCTGGGCCGGCTGGCGGGGGCTGAGCATGGACACAGAGCGCTGGCAGGGACGGGGTCCAGACAGGTCTGGCAGGTTGGGGTGGGGGTGGTGTCCAGGTGGGGGGAGAAAAAGGAAAATAGAAGGAAGGGCTCATCTGGAGGGGGTTCATGCTCTCCCTGCACATCCTCCTGTACCCCCAACTCCTCCTGGACTCCCCATACTCTCTAGCCTCCCCATCTAGGGGCATCTCTTCCAGGGAACCCCCTCCCCACTGACTCCAGGATGATCTAGACACTCTGGGGCCAGGACGAGGTGTGGGCTGGAGGGAGGGTGCCCAGATCGTCCTGGTTGATGGGGCCGGGGGACGCCCCCCCTGGCCAGTGCTGCCCACGGCTCCAGCCAGGAGATGGGTGTGCTCCCTTATTGGGGAGAAGAATGTGTCTGAGGCCTGTTGCCTTTCAAGGCTGTGGGGAGGCCTCCGGCCCTGGGTGGGGGTGGGGGGTGGGCCTGGCCAGGGACACCTCAGGGGCAGTGTGGGGAGTGTCGGGGACTGCCTGGACCTGAGGAGGCTGGGGCTGCTCAAACACAGGGCTGCCCAAACCCTTGGCCAGGCAGGAACAGGGATGCCAGGGGAGGGAAGGCAATTGTCTGGAGCCAGCTACCCCTGGCAGGACCCTCACCTGTTCTCTTTGAGTTGAAGGCACCTTTGGTGGGTTCCTGGGCAGGAGCGGGCTCTTGTGGTTCAGGCAGAAGCTGCAGGGGAACATGGTATAGGCAGGCCCTGACTCCCCCACCCCCAACTTGCTCACTTGCTTGGTATCCCTGCCCCTTGTCCAAACTCACCTTGTTGACCTGCCTCTCAGTGGTGGGTGGGTCTAGTGGCTCCAGAGGCTTGGGGCTGGTGTCCCCAGGTGAGCTGGGGGGCTCCGGGCTGCCCAGAGCCTCAGTAGCAGGGCATGGGGTCTTAGGAGGCTCCAGCGGAGGTTCAGGGGAGGAAGTGCAGGGCGAGCTGTTGGGTAAAGTTGGCGAGCTGGATGGGTCCTCAGGAGGGGCCTGCAGCAGGAGGGTCACTGTGGTCACATCCTGGTTGGTCCCCTCAGGGGCTGGAGCTGGTTCTGGGACCCCTATCGGCTGCTTCTGTTCCTCTCGCTCTGGAACCTGTGTGCAGTGCGTAGAATGTGACCCGTGCTCCCCAAGCCTCGAGTGTTCCACCTGTTCATTGAGAGCCAGGCCAGCAGGCACCCAGGGCAGGGCATGCAAAGCAGAGGGGCTGTGCACGACTTCCTGCGGGCACACCTGCACAGACATGGGCGCTGGCACGCTCTGTGCAGCCTTTGAACTCAGTGTTCCCATCTCCTGACACTGCTGAGCCAGGAACAGCTCAGGGAGGACCTGATTTTCTAGGTCCAAGGTTAGGGGACAGCAGAACACCTTCAAAGGGGACAGGTCCTAGCTTTAATAGATCCCTGCCCCCAGGCCCCTGACCCTTGGCCTCAGTCTGTTCAATCCCAGGTAAAGGAGGGCTCTTGTCAGGACTAGGGCCCAGCGGCCTCTGCTGGCCATTTCGGGAATGATCTGGATTACTCAAGGCTCAGGTTGGCCCTTCACCCCTCTGCAGGGTCAGGCCTTTCCCTGGAGAACAGACTCAGTGGCCTGTGCTCCACGGGCAGCTGGGGCCTGACGCAGACCCAGGAAGCCCAGGAAAGGATGAGCCCTGTGTCTGGAGGCGGAAGGCAACCTTCCAAATTGGGTTAAGCAGGGTCAGATTTGCAATTCAGGGAGATCCATCTGATTGCTGACTGGAGGGTAGGGGTACAGTGAGAGCACAGGCAGGGGTGGGGAGGTCAGCTGAGGGGCTGACATAGTCCTCTGGGAGAAGGAAAAAGGCCATGGGGTGCAGGACCTGAACCTGGAAGCAGCACAGACGGGCGGGCTGGCTTGGAAAGAAACACTCAGCAAGAAGCTAGGAGGGTCTGGGGCAGGGGAATATGATTAGAGGGTGCCTGGGAGAGGGAGCAGAGGCCTGAGAGAATGCCCTAGGGAACCCCTAAGCCAGGCTGAGAGCCCCCTCAGTCCAGCGGCAGCCGTCCTCTTACGTTGCCTGCAGTCCGTTCCAGCCTGTGTGCTGCCCGTCCCTTGCTGTCCTCTCTCGAACCACCAAGGGGACGCCCGCTGCACAGTCTCCCGGCCAAGGTGACGGCTGGAGGGAAGGAGCAAGTGTCAGGCAGCTGGGAGGAGCTGTGGCCACAAGACAGGGGTGACCAGGTCAAGCTCCTACCTTCAATCTCTTGGGCGCGCACCCGGCGGATGGCGGCTCGGATCAGCTTGCGTTCCTCATATTCTGCGGCACCTCGAAGCTGTGGGTGAGAAGCAGGCCGGGGGTCAGGCGGCATGGAGCTGGAGAGGGTCTGGGGTCTCCACTGACCTGGCTTGCCCTACCCCCCGCTGCCCGGGACCGAGCCTCACCAGCGTGGTCAGTTCCTCCACATCGTTGATGGACTCCAGCTGCCCCGCCAGCCGAGCCAGGGCCGCCCGCTGCTCGGCCTCCCGCTGCTGCGAGCTGGGGGAACAGTGTTTGTGACCACCGCTGACGTGGTTAGGGCACCGGGGTTGCCAGAGGCAGAGGTTGGGGGCCAAGACCCTCCAGCTACACACTGTGGCCCTGGGCACTCACACCACACATTCAAAGTACTGTTCACAAGAGCATAGCTCAATTCCAGCCCATACTCATTCGCGCAGATTCCAAAAGTGTGCATGGCCCGCCAGATGGACAGTGACTGGTGACAGACACGAGAACAGGGATGCATGCTCCTGCCTGCCTGGCGCACACACACCACCTCCACCCTCACCCCCAGGCGTGTCCAGCACCCCACCACTCACTGCAGCCAGTTCTCCTTGTTGTCCTGCCGCTCGGAGCGGAAACGCTTGGATGCCAGCGCCTCTTCCTCGCGCTCCAGCTCCTGTCGCTGCAGCTCGCGGATGGCTGAGCGGATGCGTCGCCGCTCTGCCAGATCCGCGGTGACCTCCAGCTGCGTGAGGGTGGGCAGGGTTGAGGGGCCAGGTCATTTCGGCTGCCAGGGGTGGAGGACTGGCACCAGCTGCCCACAGCTCTCTGCCTGGGGCACAATGAGGGGCCTGTCTCCACTCCCTCGGTGCCAGGCCCTTCACGTGCCTGCCCGCCTACCTAGAGGTTGGGGAGAGACCTAGTTCATGGTGCCAGGCATTCCCATCATCCACTGTACAGCTATCATGGTGGGATACCTCTGCCTGCTCCCCATGTCTCTATTATCAGACCCCCAAGAGCCAGAGAGACACAGCTGGAGGGGGGGCACCCTGTGAGCACCTGACAGTGTCCCTGGGGAGCGAAGGATGTGGCCTGGGCAACAGGAGTCCAAGCTGTAAGCAAGAGGGACTTCCACAGCCCTAGATCCAAAGCACCTCTGGCCTGTCCATCTACACTGGACATAGGGCCAAACTGAGGCAGGGCAGGACCAAGATGAAGACTGGAGGAGAAGGTTAGGAGTCTTAGTGGGGTTATGCTTCCCTCTGTGACTAGCTTGGACTTAACCACCATCAAAGGGACTGAAGTCCTGGATGGAGTTAGCTGGCATTCGGGGCTTAGAAAGGATGTCTGTGGGAGATGGGCATTCTCATCTGCTTCTCAGCCCTCCGTCTCTGGGAAATTGGTGCTGGCTGGTCCGGCCAGGCCTGGAGAAAAGCAACTCAACTCGCTGCTGCTGAGTTGGAATGAACTTATGGTTCACCTTCCAGCACGTTTCTGGGGGCTGTAAATCGCATGAGAGGAGATTGCCCATTTTATCTTTCTCCTGGGGGACCACGAACCGCTGGAGAGGCACCAACTTTGGGGTTAGCAGTGCAACTCCCTACAGACCAGGGCTCGGCTAATCTCATTGCCTCCCCATCTGGCAGAGCTGCTTCACAGCCTCTGGTGGCTTAAGGGAAAGAGAAGGGATAAAGGGACCCCAGTTGGGACAGAAATAAGTCAGTCTCTGGTGTGCTCACCAGCCAGATGGCCATTCAGCAGGTCAATGCCCATCTCTGAGAGAGGTTTCAGTAGAAGTTTGGATCAGCCTAACCCAGGTATGAGGTTGCCTGTCCCACCCACTCTAAAGACAGTGGACAGAGTCCTAGAGGGACAGAGACCTCCCTGGGTCACTGTGGTTCTGCATTCCTAGGGATGTGAGGAGGGGGTTCCCTGATGTGAAAGCGGAACCTTGGCTGGCTCCAGCTCCAGTCCAGTCCTGGGTGGGTGGTCTGGAGTACCTCTCTGTGCCACATGGGGACAATGGCAGTGGGTGGCAGCAGGGACAATGACTCAGGGCCCCTTGAATAGCTGGGATGCCTCAGTACCACCTCTTCACTTGGTTCCAGGCAGGGGAAGTGAGGGTGACAAGAAGAATGGGCTTCCCAGAGGCATTCATACCATTTACTGAGCACCAAGTTGCAGGGGGTCAGACGCCGTGCTGAACCCCCTCATGTCCTGAGCTCACAAAATCCCCAGGAAGGGGGAATTTATTACTCCCTTTGACAGCGGAGGAAACCAAAAATGAAGGGAGATGATTTGCCTTAGGTGTCCTGGATGGAGAATACGGGAGCCAGGGCTTGAACCCAGATTTGAAGGGTTGGTCCTGGGCTGGGGACAACTTTGTTGGCCACCTTGGGAGCCTGTGTTGGGGACCTGTACTGAGGTGCCCTGGGCCTAAAAATAACCCTTGTTGCTGTAGACTCAGACTGACTCATAGCTGATCCCCCAGTGGATTTTCAGAGGCTGTAAATCACTTTCTTCCACAGTTTTCTGCCCTGGGCCCAACTAAGCCATTTAGCAAAGGGAAGGGGCTGATTTGGGGGCCTGGTCACTTCTACAATCCCTGGGAGCTTCCCTGTCACCCTCTGGGAAACTAGAAGCTGCAGCTGGATCTAGAAGCTGTAGCTGGTTGGGGGTGAAGGTGGGGTGTGTGGGCAATTTCCCCTCCCCCATTGATCAGCCTCCCACGTGACCTTTCCTTGTGGGCGGGAGGCAAAGGTCCACCCACGGTGTCCCCCACTGTGTTCTTCCGTCCCCACCCCCTTGGCCCTACCTCGGTGTACGGAGGGGGCTGGGTGGCCGAGGAAGTACAAAGGGCCATTGTCCACTGGGGGGAAGGGGAAGAGGATGGGGTGGTTTCCGAAACTGCCAAGTGAAATCCTCCAGGGAGGCCAGAAACGTTTCCTAGGGGGCCAGGCCTCCAGATACTTTCTCCCCTCGCTGAACGGAGCCTCCCGCAGATGTCCCCGCTCGTGTTTCTCTGGGCCTCAGTTTCCCCTCCAGTACAACAGGAAGGGGCTGTCCAGGCGTTGCCTCCTGACCTCGCCAGGGGGCGCTGAAGGGCCGCACGCCCCCTCTTCCCGGGCGCCGCCCGAGCCTCGCCCACTCCGCCCGCGCTGGGCGCTGCAGAAGAAGCCAGAGTGGATCCAGGCCCTCAGCCACCCCGTGGTCCCCGTCTCCACAGAGAGGAAAGTGAGGTCCGGGGCATCTGAGTGACTTCTGCAGGTCACCCAGCTAAGGAATGTCAGGACCAAAGCCGTGGATGAAAGCAGTGGGGGGCTCCCCGTGCTGCCATCAGCCACGTGTCCGTAGGCAGGTGCGGGATCAAGAGGTCCCTACCCCGGGGGATGGGGCCAGCGCAGTGGGCTCAGCCTACCCTAATAAGACCAGGCCCTGCGGGGAGGGGTGGGGACGCTCCAGTCCCTGCCCTGAGGCCAGCCAGGGGTCAGTAATGTCCAATGACCAGCAGAAGAAGAGTCTTTGGGTTCCCCAGACTGATGGTGTCAGGGCCAGAGCCTGGTTTTCCAGAGAAGGGATGTTGGTAGAGGTGGGTAGACTTCAGAGAAAAGCACTGGTCGACCACAGTCCCCCTCAACCTTCTCCCCCATGCCTAAGTTTTCTCTGGAACTCGTTTCTAGCCCCCAAACACTTGGCTGGTGAACCAGGGTGAGCGGGGTCAAGTCCGGCTGTCTCTATGTCTAATGTCCTCGTTTAGAACCTTCTGCTTCTAATAACCCCATCCCTCCCGAGGTGCACACAGTTGGCCATAAGTGGCAGCAGACACTCAGCGAGTCAAAAATGGGGACCCACCAGCGATCAGACAGCAGCTGACCCTGGGTCCAGCTTCTGTTTCCAGTGGTGGGTAGGTCAGCCTTTTCCGGGGAAGGTAAATCTTGAATTCCCTCCTTGGACTGAAGTCTGGGGCTCTGAGGTGGTGCTCTGGCCCCTCCCTCTGGACAGCTGCCCCTGGGGAACCTTTATTGTCCCACAGCCTCTCTCTGCATGGCCCCCACTGTGATCGCACACAAGGGGCCTGCCGAGGCTCCACCTTCAGGAGGGTGTCCACTCACGAGCTGCTGGGCTTCCTGTTCAGCCGCTAACAGTGCAAATAGACCTGGTGCCCACGGCACTGCCCCGCCCTTCACTGCTGGTCCACCCACTAAGAGGAAGACACTGGGTGGGCCCATCCTGCTTCCCCCAAAAGACCTGTGCCTATGCCTCATTCTAATCCAAGCCAGCTCTGGACCTTATTTGTGTTCACAATTTCCCTCCTCCCCACTTTACAGGTAAAGAAACTGAGGCTCAGAGAGGGACTAATGGTAGGCCCAAAGTCTCAGAGCTTAGAAGGGTCCTCAAGACCTGTCTCTGTTGACTACCCATCCCCTGTGACCTCCTGGGCTCTGAGCTGGGTGTCCTGGCTAGGCTGCTTGTAACCTGCCCTTCCTGCTCCAGGCACGGGCCCCAGTTTCTCTGCTGTCAGCACATTCTGCCCCCTCACACCTTGTAGTCCCCGAAGTGGCTCTGAGGTTCGATCCTGTGCAGCCTCTTCCTAGTAATTTTCTTGAACAGGTGATTTTGCCCGTGAGCGTAGCGTCCTTCAGGCTCTGGGGCCACTGTGGCCAGCTGTGCAGTGGTATGCCCAGCACCAGACCTGCCCCCTCATTCTCCCCCCCCCGCCTCCCCGTGGCATTATTACCATTTCACTGCCCAGATTGCTGTTCAGGTGTGGCATCCTGGCCTCCCCACACCTGTAGCGGCACCCAGGTTGGTCCCCAGCAGTTACTGTTTAAACAGGTGGTGGCAGTGGGGGGCCAGGAGGGCTGGATCTTAGCACCTGGCAAAGGCAGGCACATACCATGGGGGCCTCCGAATCGGCCAGGCAGAACAGGCCAACCTCTGTCCCTTTCCCTCCCCCTGGCCCCCTCACCCGCTCCTGCCAGCTGAGAGGGAGCCTGGACTGGTTCTGCCTCTCTAGTCACGATGGGGCCACTTACCAGCTTCCGCAGGGCTCCCTCATCCAGGCCAGCCAAAGCATCGTCCGCCATCTCACTGGCTGTAAACTTCGTGTGTCTCCTTCTGGTGAGGTCCCCAGGGCCTCTGTGGCACTTGACACCAGCTCAGGGGGTTCTGTGAAGGACAGACAGGGGTCAGGCCTCCTGTGGCCTCTAGAAATCACTCTCAGTTGAGCTGTCTTCCCTTCCTCTGACCATTTACACTGGTTGTTATCTTGTCCATAATGGGGCGCCTCCTTAGGAAGTTGCCCTCTGCCCAAGTGTGGGTTCACTTGGAAAATTCACCAAACCAAGAGTAGGGGTGTGTTAAGTGTGTATGTGTGTGCTTGCCAGGGATCCCTGCTGGCAGCCTGTGTTATTGGGCTGGCCTCTCATTTCAACTGAGTATCAAAGAAGAGCAGGGACTTGTAACAAGTTGGAGCCCAACAAGGTCCACCCAAGCCCTGCTTGCCACCAGGGGGTGCCCATCAGGCTCTGCAGTTTTCCTGCTCCACCCACCTATGGGTGTGCGCAGCTCCCACCCAATCTAAAAATTAAATCCATGTCCAACTCCTGGCTGCTGCCACTCCCAACTTCCCCAGGTGGCTTAAGCCACTGGAGATGACACCCTGTCTTCTGATATTTGGCATCAGCCCGTTCTGCTCACACCACGTAGAACACGTGTCAACCTTCTTCATAAAGTCAGGTGTCCCGGCAGCCTGCTCCTCCTGACAGTTCACACACTTAGAATCCAACTCCTCAGAGGGAGAGATTCTTCTTAGAAGCTGACTTGTCCAATATCGAGACATCAGACAAGCAAAGCAAAAGACTGGGAGTATGTCAAGAGATTTGTCACACGGGAAAGGGGATCAAAGATCCCAGATGTTCCCAGAGGGCAGGAAAAAATGTAATTGAAACCTTGAAGCCTAGAAGCTTCTGAAGGGCTCTTCCAAAGGGCATGCAGGGACCCAGGATAACCCCCTCATCCCTACCCATCAAAAGTGGGCCACCTCTGAATCTTGGCCTTGTCCCCCAGCACACCTCTCTCCTTCCTTTTGCAGCCCTAATGTCTTTCTAGAATTTGGAAGTCTCTAAGCTGAGTCTTAGAAAACCAGCAGAAGGTCCCGAGCTATGAGCTGACTCTGACATGTCAGTAAGGAGAGAAGCAAGCATGGCAAAGTGTGAGGTTGGCACAAGATCCTGTCAGGGTTGGTTCTGTCGTTGGTCACAGAGTCACTGTGAGTCGGAGCCAATTGGATGGCACCTAACAATGACAGCCCAATACATCATAGATGCTTAGTTAACAACTGGTGACTGAGCTGGCCCCGGAGTGGCCCCTCATTCCTGTTGACTCATCCCTCAGTCACCCCTCTTGAGGATGGTCCTTTGGCAAGTCATCCCCTTTGGTGATCGAGTCTGTGGAGACTCCTGATCCACACAATTGGGGTGCAGTGCACCCTGCCTGGTCAAGGGAGTGAATAATCGTTCCCTAGCCATCCACTAGGAAGGGTATCCAGTACTTCTCTCCCTTGGAGACCGTGTGTCCTATTTAGCCACTTTGTCTGGAATAACCCTTCCCCAAAATATTGCTCTGAGTTCCCCCACATCTTCTGAGGGGCAGGGATCCCTATTTATTAATCTGGGACGTCTGGGAGACTAGGAAGTTCCTTCTTCCTCGGGAGATCCCTGTGCTGCCCTCTTGAGTCGGTCCCCTGGAAAACTCAAGCGACGGTGGGAATTTGCCCAGGGAACTTGCCCCACAGTCTAGCGCCCCGAGGGATAGTGTGGGGCCTCTTGGAACTCCGTAGGCGTCCTCCCCTGCGGCCTGAGAACGTCAGTCCACCACGTAGAGTACAAGGAGGGAATGAGGACTTCCAGGTCTAGAAGATCCAGAACTCCGGTCCAGATATCCGGATTCCACCCCCAGACCCGTCGGGGTGTCTCGATGCCAACCCCGAGGCCCTCACACCCACCTCTCAGTCCTGCCCGCCCGCCTGGCGCGGTCTTGGGGTAGCTCGCTTGCGACCGGACAGATGGACGAGGGACGGAGAGGCGGGAGGCGCGGCGAGCCGGGATGCCAGGCCCGCTCAGCAACCGTCCCGGGAACTGTGTGAACGCCGCCCGTCCAGCGGCGCCAGCAGCCCCGTCGGCTCCGCCCCGCGCCGCCGCCTGGCCAACCCTCGGCCCTGCCCCGCCCACCCGCAGATTCCATTGGGTGAATTCAATTTGACGGCCCCACCCCTGCGAGAGGGCTCCGCCCCCCTGTAGACCGCGGATGGTGGGAACTGAAGTCTTGGGACCACTGCATCCGTGGCCTGGGCGGGTCCCCAGGGCGCAGAAACGGGGACGCCTACTCCATGCCAAAGTCAGAAAAGTCGCCCCGAGCTGGGGTAAGCGACCCAGGACAGTCCTTGCCATGGAGCCTTTCGGGACAACCTCTCCCAGCCTTCCTCTTTGTTCGGAGACCACATCCCCTTCCTGAACTCCGCCTCTCTCACGTCAGTGCCGGGGTTTGGTTGCCAAAAGCTACTTTCCAGACACCTGGACAGCCGCCACCTCAGAGCAGGGACAGACAGAGTGACAGGGACAGACAGAGTCACCGGCAGCACCTTGAATCTATGCTCTCGTGCCGGAAGCATTTTAAATGCGGTAAAGATTGAACACAACCGCGCTCCACTCTCAGCCTACACACTTTTGGCACAGATGCCGCCCTCACTTAGCTTGTCTCTCTCAGCGCCCTTTCTCAGCAAAGAAAGACCTTTGCTTCTTGAAGTACTGGAAACTGAGGCCCATGGCCACAAAAAACCTAGTCAGGGTATCAAAGAGTTCAAACCCATGAGGAAAGTCATTCCCATCTCCTGTTCCAGAAGGTCTGGGCTGTTCACAAATCTCCATGGAGACTGAAATTGGTGAGACTAGAGTCTGGAGTCCTGTCTACCAAATTAAAACAATAATAACTGTATCAGTTATGGACCCAAACAAGGGATATCATTGCTAATGCCTGATGGAGCTTGGCTGAAAGCACAGAATACCAGAAAGATGTTTACGTGAGTTTTATTGACTATGCAGACATCCAATTGTGTGGGTCATAATTAATGGTGAGAAACATTTAGAAGAGTGAAAATTCCAAATCACCTAATTGTGCTCATCCGGAACCTGCACGTAGACTAAGAAACAACTATTTAAACAGAACAAAGAGATATTTCAAGATTTAAAATAAGGAAAAATGTGTGTCAGGGCTGTATCCTTTCTCTATATTTATTCAATATGTATGTTGAACAAGTAATCTGAAAAGTTGGATAATATGAAGGGAAATGTGGCATTGGGATTGGAAAAAGACTCATCACCAACCTGTATTATGCAGATGACACAACCTTGCTTGCAGAAAATGAATAGAACTTGAAGTACTTGTCTAAGATCAATGACCACAACCCCCGATACGGATTACATCTTGACTTAAAACACACGCACAAGCACACACACACACCCCACACACACAATCACAAACAGAACAGCTGGACAAATAGGCAACATCATGATGGAGATAGAAAAGATTGACGTTTTCCAGGATCTCAATCAATACCCTTGATAGCGACAGTCAAGAAAGCAAAAGATACGTTACATTGGGCAAATCTGTTGTCAAGAGTCTTTTGAAAGTGCTAAAGATTAAGGGTGTAAGTTTAAAGATTAAGGTGTATCTGTTTGAGCCAAGCCATGGTATTTCAAATTGCTTCACATGCATGTGTAAGTTGGACAATGACTAAGTAAGGAAGAGGGGAGAACAGAGTTGTGGTGTTGGTGAAGAATGTGAAATATTCCATGGGCTGCCAAAAGAACTAACATATATTTTGGAAGAAGTGCAACCAGGGTGCATCTTAGTGGTAATGATAGCTAAACTTCATGTCACATACAATAGGTGTCACTCCTTGGGAAAAAAAAAGTTATGCTTGGAAAAGTAGAGAGTCAGTGAAAGAAAGGCCCTCAGTGAGATGGATTGACACAGTGACTCTGGCAATGGGCTCAAGCCTGGCAGAGATTGTCAGGATGGCCCAGGATCAGTCAAGGTTTCTGTCTGCTGTTCATAGTGACACCATGATTCCTAATCAGCTCCATGGCAACCAACAACAATAATGTGCTGGTGGAAGCAGTGGTTAAACATTTAGCTGGAAAGATCGGGAGTTTGAACCCACCAGCCACTCCATAGGAGAAGACGTGGTGGTCTATGTACATAAAGATAACAGCCTTGGAGGCCGCCTCCATTGCTTCCCTTCTGGGGAGAAAGATTTGTCCCTTTAGGGACGTACCTATCCTAATAAATCTATCTTTACTTAAAAAAAAACAACACAAAAACCCAAACAACAGTGAATGAATGGAAATCCCAATTATCTGTAAACTTTTGTTAAAAATCTCAATTAAAATTAAAAAAAATAAATAAAAACGTCAACACACACACGACTAAACACCAACGCTGCCTTTGAGGCACCCTGCCCCTCCAGCACCTGCCTGTGGCGGGTGGAGCGAGAGATGTGGGTTGTGTGTTAAGCTGCACTGCAAGAGCACTGAACTCTGGTAAACCTGGGGTCCCAGTCCCCTACAGGCAATTCTTTTAACAGCTAGCAATAGGACTCTGGAAAAAAGAAACAAAACCCAAAAAACTTATAGCCTTGGAAACCATGTGGGACAATTCTACTCCAGCAGACAGAGGCCATCTGAGGGCAGTGGGATTTATATGCCACAATCATATTTCTCCTTAACAACCACATAAAACCAAGACTGTTGTCCTGTTTTGCAGGTGAGGACATCAGCTGATAGGTAGTGGAACCATGGCCCATATCCAGCACCTTGTGAGTCTAGAATCTGGGCCCTTAACTTTACAACGTGAAATCGTTGAGGTGTTTCCTCTATTGCCCCAGGAGAGCCCCCAGCCCGAGATCCAGGTGCTCTGTGACTTCTGCATCTAGGGAATGGCTGTATCCACTGTGAACTTGGCCTTTTCCCACATGTGATCACATTTCAACCCCACGTCCAATGACAACTGGTTCCATTTCACACACAGGAAAACCAAGGGCAGAAAGGAAAGGCGTTTGTTTGCCAAGGAATGTCAGAGAGGGGAGGGAGGAGGGCAGAGTGAAACAGCCCAGCTTGTGAAGAAGGTCCTGCTATTTAATGAGCACCTACGTCTTGACGGCACCGAACCACAATACAACAATAACAATGACAACGACAAAGGGAGAGCTACGTTGGCCTAGTGGAAAGGAAGTTATGCTATCAAGCTGAAGGTGGGTGATTTTCATTTGCGGCCCTCGGCCAGGTTCAAATTGTTTTCCTGTCAAACATTCTTCTAGGTGGTATAGCACTGGTCTGTGCGTTGCTGTACAGAGGTAACTCGTGGTTACTGTGACGCTGAAGACTGTGACAGTGATGTGCCAATCGTGGTAATGGGTACCCATGGTGGACAGTTGTTGGCTGAAGCTTCCTGACTAAAACAAGCCTGGAAGCAGGAGCGGCATCCACTTCCGAGATGGCTTGACTCCGGAAACTCTATGTATGAACAGTGCTCAGGCCGTTCATTCATAGGGTCGCTATGAGTCGTCTACGACTCGACGGCACCAAACAACAACATTGTGTGCTGGGCACAGAGATCTTATTTCCAGCAAGATGACCACTAAGTGAGATAACCCCATCCTAAAAAGGCTGAAGGACCTCTGGGGCAGTCTGTGTGAGATGGCATTCATTGCTAAGTCAAGGGCCATGTTTCTTGAGTGGTTTTAATCCACCGCTGTTTCTAGGTGAGAAAGGTGGACAGTCTCCATCTTTGCTGGTTGCTGCTGCTGTTGTTATGTGCCATTGAGTCGCCTGCTACTCGTAGTGTCTCTTATTACAACAGCTCTGAACCCTGCTCTATCTCATGCCAACCTATTGTCTCCAACACACCTGCCCTCATTACCCCAGTCATTGAATTAATCCATCTCATCAAAGGTCTTCCTCTCTTGCGCTGTCCCTCCACCCTCCCAAGCATGATGTCCCTCTCCTAGGACTGGTCCCTCCTTGCAACATGCCCAAAGTATGTCAAATAAAGCTTCAGAATCTTTGCCTCCAAGAAGCAGACTGGTTTTACCCTCTCAAGGACTAACTTGTTCGTTCTCCTAGCAGTCATGGTATATTCAATACTCTTCTCCAGCACCACAGCTCAAAGGCATCAATTCTCCTAGGCTGTTTATAGTCTTGAAAACCCAGTGGAGGGTTAGCTATGAGTTGGTTCTGGTTTGACATGACTGAGAGAGAGAGAAAATGAGGCTGAAGCTGGAGCTTAGAGGAATGAAGGCTCTGGGCTGGTATAAGATTCAATCTTGAATGAAATTCTGCCTTTTACCCTCCAGCAGACAACATAAAATTCCAACACTTGGGGGAAAAGAAATGTGAAAATAGTTCTAAAGTCCTATTCGGGGCTCATGGCCTCACAGACATAGAGAACATTATGGATAGAATTGGGTCCTCTCAGAATGGGTTTTGAAATTCTCATCCTGTGAGTCATTGTGGCTCAGTGGTTAATTAAGTTAATTATGTTGCTGAGAGTGGAGCAGTTCGAACCCAAAAGCTGCTCTGTGGGGGGAAAAGGCCCGAAAGGGTTAACCAAACCATTGTCCTTGGGTTGAGCCCAACTCAGTAACCACATAGGATTGAACAGAACAGTCTCAGGGTTTCCAAAGGAACATCATGCTTGGAAAGGTGTAGGGTCAGCAAAAGAGAGGAAGACCCTCAATGAGATGGATTGACACAGTGACTTCAGCAATGGCCTCCAGTGTGTCAGAAATGATGAGAATGGCACAGGATAAGACAGAGTTCGGGCCTATTGTTCTTGAGGTTGCTGTGAGTCGTACTCCACTTGATGATATCTAACAACAACAATCTTTATGAATAAGCAAACTGCTACATCTTTTTCCTGCAGAGCGGCTGTTAAGTTTGAACTGCCAGCCTTTAGGCTAGCAGCTGAATATTTAAGCACTGTAACCAACAGAACTCTACCTTAGAAGATCTATGGGGCAATTCTACTCTGTCATAAAGGGTCACTAGGGAGTCTGGTGGCTTAGTGGCAAAATGTTGTGTTGTCAACTCAATCATCAAGATGAGCAATCTTCTGCTGTGTGATTTAACAGCCGCTGCAAACCTACTGGAGGGTCAATTATGAGTTGGTTTTGACTTGATGGTACGTAACAACAACATAGAGGCCAGTCCTGGGGAAAAATACATTATGTTGGGAAAGACAGAGGGTCAATGGGATAGAGGAGGCTCTTTAGGTAGAAAGATTGTCACAGTGACTTGTAGCTGGGAACTCTAGAGTGTCAGAGCTCTTGAAGATGGTTCACCAGCAGGCAAGTTTCTGATCTGTTGATCACAGGGGTCATTATGAGTCACAGCTGACTCACTGCCAGAATCAACACAACATACCTGTGGATGCAATTCTGTTTGAGAATAGGGTTTTCTTTGTTATGTAAATGAGGTCATATCAGCAAAAGATGTGTCTGAAGCCTACTCACTTTTGAGATGCTATTAAAAAAAAAGTAGATAAGGCCCAGAGAAGTAAGTGTAAACCTAGGGAAAGATCTATCCTACAGGGAGTTTGCTAAAAATCAAAGATTGCCAAGCCTACAAAAAGGGAGGGAAACTTTCTTCCAGAGAGGACAGAGAAAGAAAGCCTTTTTGTGGCGTCAGCACCCTCCCACTTCCTAAACTGTGAGGAAATCCATTTCTCTTCTTTAAAACAACTCACTTGGGAATGCTTCCTGGAGGGGGGTGATTACACACCATGGAGTTGGCCATCCAGAGGGGACAGAGAAAATAAATCTGGAGAAGGGAATAGCGCAAGCAAAGGAGCAGAGGCGGGTCTGGGAGAAAAGTCAAGATCGAAGAGGCTACAACGTGGGGTCTGAAGAGGAGAACTGGTTCCAGCTAGGGTCTGGGGCCCCAGAGGCTTCACTCTCTCCAGGACTTCTTGAGCATAGCTAGTGGTCTATGCTATGCTCAGGAGGACTGGGCAGAACAGAAGGCCCCCTGAAGGCACAGCCCCAAGAGTGGGGCCCCGAGCACCTGTTTGGCAAACCAGTTTGGCAAGGCCGCCTCCTCCATGATGTCATCCAGCTGCTGGGTTCTCTGGGCGAGTGTCAGGGAACCTCTGGTGGCGGTGGAAGGGAGCGTGGCTTCCAGGTGCTGAGACACTAAAGAGAGTGTCAGTCAGTGTAGTGAACTGGAGGCCAGTGGACTGGCTCCTTAAAGAAGGGGGCCTGAGGCATCCACCTGACAGGAGTGAGCCCTAGCAAATGAGCCCCACCAGCAAGTGAAAAGATTCTGGGTGCTTCAGTTTGAATCTCTTGTGATTTACAAGGTGTCCAGTTGCATAGGCTATACGCTTATGGTAGGGTACTATGTTATTATTATCTTTTGTACAATGTTTGTTTCAAGAAATTCTTGTCTGCCAATTCCTTTTGTACAGTGCCTTTGTATACTCCTTCCATCTTCTTTTAATGCTTCCTGGATCATTTAATAATCTGCCCAAATAATCTTTAAGTAGTGCAACTCGAGGCTTGAATTTATTCTTCCATTCCTTCTGCTTGAGAAATACTGAACAATTTTGGTCCTTTTGATTTTCTGACTCTAGCTCTTTGCACATTTCTTTATAATACTTTACTTTGTCTTCGCACGTTTTTCTTTGAAATCTGTTCAGCTCCTTAATTTCTTGATTTGTTCCCTTTAGAGGTAAGGATTCTGAGGCTTTGTCTGATATACTTTGGGCGTGTTGCAAGGAGAGACGAGTCCTTGGAGAGGGACATCATGCTTGGAAGGGTGGAGGGGGAGCACAAGAGAGGAAGACCCTCAATGAGATGAATTGATTTAGTGGCGAGGGTAATGGGTGTAGGTGTGTCAGAGACGATAAGGTTGGCCCAGGATAAAGCAGGGTGTCTGTGAGTTGCAGGTGACCTGAGGGCACATAATAACATCAACAACTGTGTTTGTGACAATTTTGTCATCATCCCTGTGCAGTAGGACCACTACTTTATAGATTTAAAAAGGGACTCTGGGAGGCCAATGTATACCAGCACCTACCAATGAGATTCAAGCCCAAAGCCTTGGTTCTTTTTTTAAAATTTAATGTCTGTTTTATTGAGGTGTAATTGAGGTGCAGTTATTGTTGTTGTTGCTACCTGCTGCTGAGTCAGTCCCTGACTCATGATAAATCCAAGTGTACAGAGAATAGAACTGCTCCACAGAGTTTTCTTGCTGAAATCTTGATAGAAACATTTTACCAAGTCTTTTGTGGAACCACTGGATGGAGTCAAACAATCAACCTGCGAGTTACCAGCCAATCAAAAATAGCTTATAACACAGTTGATATATATGAAAAATGTACAATTTGTTAAGTTTTGGTATCTATCTATCCACCTACTTATGTACCTGACCAAAGTACTGAGGGGCAAGGATGTCAATTTAAAGACTAAGGTGCACCTAATCCAAACCACAATCTTTTCCACTACTTGCTATGCATCTGAAAGTTGGACAGTGACAATGACAGAAGAATAGATGCCTTTGAGCTGTGATTTTGGAGAAGAGAATTGAATATCCCACTGATGGCCAAAAGAACAAACAAATATATCTTAGAGAAGGTGCAACCAGGATGCTCCTTAGAGGCAAAGATGACAAAGCTTCATCTCATATACTTTGGACATGTTTTTAAGGAGGGGGCAGGCATCGGGAAAGGACCTTATGCTTGGAAGGGTCAGTGAAAGAGAAAAAGATCCTCAAGAAAGATTGACACAGTGACTGTAATAAGGGGCTCAAGTGTGTCAGAGATGATGAAGGTGGCACAGGAGAGGACAAGGTTCATACAACTGTGAGTTGTATCTGACTCAACAGCACCTAACAACAACAATCTACTTATCTACCATGAAACCATCACTACCATCAAGGCAGCATATCTGTCTCTTTCAAAGGCTTCTTATACCCCTCGATCTTTCCATTTCCTTTCTAACCTTTCTCCTTTGATGTAGCCTATGAACTCCTTTCTATCACTTTAGGTTACTACCCATTTTCTAGAACTTTAGATTAATTGACTCAAATTCTTTCATGTATCAAAAATCCACTCCTTTTAACAACTGAGTGATATTCTCTTTTATGAATACAGCACACTTTGTTTCTCCATTGACTGTTAATGAACATTTGGATTTTCCCCCCTCCTTTGGGACTATTGAAAATAGGCTCGTAGGAACATCTGAGCACAGTTCTTTACATAGATGTGTATTATAATTTCTTTGTGATCAATTTATAGCAGTGTAATGGGTCAGTCATGCAGTTGGTGTGCGGTCCTTCTTCTGAACTCCTGTACCTAGTCATCCACACCATTTGGAGTTTTGTCCATACAGGATTTTGTCCTAAGTTCTAACTTGTCCTCTCTGCTTGTGAGAGCAGGGGCTGAATCATCATGTGATAGAGTCCTGAAGTCCCACCTTGAAGTCAAGTAAATAATCAGAGAGGGAAGAGGACAGGTTTCAAGTGACCCAGCAGAAGTATCTACCGGACTGTGTCCTCTGCCACAAGCCAAGGTTTTTAATTACTCCATGTGCTTGGGTTTATTTTTGTTTGTTTATTTTTGCTTTGTTTTTGTTGTTTTTTTTTTAAGTGCTCAAGGAATATACCATGGACTGCTGGGAGAACAAACAGGCTCGTCCTGGAGAGGGTGAGACCAGGCTGCGCCTTGGAGGCAAGGATTCTGAAGCTTCACTTTGGAGGGACCAGTCCTTGGAGAGGGACATAATGTTTGGGAGGGTGGAGGGACAGAGTAAGAGAGGAAGACCCTCTATGAGATGGGTTGATTCAGTAACTGGGGTAATGGAGGTTGGTGTGTCAGAGACAGTAAGATTGACACAGGATAGAGCAGGGTTTAGGGCTGTTGTATATAGGTTCACTATGAGTTGCAGGTGACACAACAGCACATAACAACAACAACAACAAGGTTCTTCCATATTGAAGCACATGTATAGTACTTTATTATGATTGATGGGTGTGTCAGAGGCAGTGCGATTGGCATAGGATAGAGCAGGGTTTAGGGCTGTTGAACATAGGTTCGCTATGAGTCGCAAGCGACTCGACGGCACATAGCAACAACAACAAATATTCCATTGTGGGAATAAGTTATATCTCCTGCTTCATGTACTTGTAAAGGTTGGACAATAAATATGGAAGACTGAGGAATTGTGGTGGCAGCAAAGAATATTGAATGTACCTTCTCAACTCATCCATTACTGTCAGAACTGTGAGAACCGACTCACCGCTGAGCCTCCTGCTTCTTGGAGTTTTTAAGTAGCACAGAAAATTGTCCATTGTTCCATCTTGGAAAATCGTTACCTCCTGCACGCCTATGTTTTTGCAGCGTTGTTCACAATAGCAAAGAGATGGAAACAACCCAAGTGCCCATCAACAAATGAATGGATAGAGAAGCTGTGGTATATTCATACAGTGGAATAGCATGGAGCACTGAAAAACGGAATTAATGAAATATTATACAGAATAAGTAACCCTGGAGGACATTATGCTGAGTGCAATATGTCAGTCACAAAAGGACAAATTACTGCATAATGCCACTGTTATAAAACAGGACTGACATGGGGATTGGGGGGAAACTAAGAAAAGAGGGCATAAATAATGAACACTGCATTGAAACAGATGAGGGAGAGAACTGTTTAAAAGGA
>NW_006399901.1:1988401-2012304 GCF_000299155.1 Elephantulus edwardii | reverse complement strand
GCAGAATTATACAACAATGAAATAATTTTTTTTTCCAAAAGAAAAGCAAATGGAGGGGGGGTTGTAGAGAGGAAAATGTGCAACAATAAGTGAATGGAAACAAAACAAAACAAAAAACCCCATTAGCTCTGCCTTGAATTAGTGAGGCAACTTTCTACAGACTATGCTACCAGGGCTTCCTTTAATATATCATCAAAACCCCCTCTCCAACTCCTGGCTGCTGAGTCAGAACTGACTGTACAGCTGACCCTCCAGCAGGTTCTCAGAGGCTTTCCACTCCGTGGAAGGAGAGTTCCCATTTTTCTCCCAAGGTGCAGCTGGTGGAATTGACCCTCTTGTCTTTGGGTTGACATTACAACTCCACTAACCAGAGCTCCTTGACAGCCAGCAACAACCACAAAACTCTCCCAAATAAATCTGTCTTGGATATGCAACCAGGGTGCCTCTTGGATGGAAGAGTGAGGAGATTTCCTGTCACATACATTCAGCCTGTTGTCAAAAAGGGGCCAGACTCTGGAGAAAGAGGTCATGTTTGGGAAGGAGGAGGATTAGCAAAAGGGAGAGAGACCCTCAAAGAGATGGACTGCAGCAATGAGATTATGAGGACAAGGATGGATGGAGCAGGTTTTCATTCTGTTGCACATAAAGGGTCATTATGAGTCAGAGTTGACTCGTTGACTGCTAAGAACAACATCCTGGATCCTCCGCCTCCTTCGGCTCCATCCCCCCTCAGGGCCTGTCACAGCCAAACATGAAATCATGCTAATAACTGACACGCACCAAGTACCTCTTATATGCCACTCGCTTATTTAATCTCCATCGCTGCTCTGGGAAGTGGTTGCTCACATGAGACCCATTTTACAAATAAGGAAGCTGAGACTTAGAGCGTGAAGTCACTTGTCTGCGTTTATACAGCGTGTTGGTTGGAGGGCTGGGATTTGAACCCACGCAAAGGAATCTTTTTTTCTTGTGCAGACCTAGCCTGCCTCAACAGAAGATCTGTGGAAGACAGGAAAATGCACAGTCTCTAAAACGCAGCTTTATGGGGCAAGCAGCGTCCGGCTCAAAGTTTCCACGCGGGCCTGGCCTCCCTGGGGCTGCGGGGAAAGTGCTGAGGCGGCGGGAATCCCTCCCGGAGGAGGCAGCCACGGCAGGAGCGGGTGCTCAGCGCCAGCCTCCTCCTAGCCAAGTGTAGACGTGGCGGCTGGACCAGCTGCAGGAGAGGGAGGGTAGGCGGGTGGGGCTCGGGAGCCTAACCCAGCCTCCCAGTCATGTTCCCAGCCATCTTCCCTGCCCGCCAGGCCTGGCCCTGCTCGCACCCCTCACTCCCCATCTGGATTTGAGATGAAGCCACTGGACCTAACAACAGCCAAGTGGCAGCAGAGGCAGCTGGGAGCCACAGCCAGCCAGCAGGGGATTAGGGTCCCACATGGTCTCGTGCTGGCCAGGGACAGGCTTCTGAGCCTTCAAAATAAGAGCAGACACTTACCAAGTGCATATTTCGTGCCAGACACTGCTAATTCTTTACTCTCATTAACTTATTTGTTCCAAACAATCACCTACGGAGCTGGCATTCATTAGCCCTATCTGATGGATGGGGAGACTGAGATGCAGAACCTGTGAATATTAAAATGGCTGTGGAAAGTTCTGGTAAATGACATGTACAATGTTAGTCCTGGGCACTGTGTTAAACACTTCCCAAGTATTTTCTCACTCCCCACACTATTATGAGTCAGATTCTAATTGATTTAGATGAGGAAAATGAGGCACAGAGAGAGAAGTGAAGGGTCCACTTGCAGTCAAGGAGAATATTCACTGACGTGGGAGATTATTTGAGGCACAGAGAGAGAAGTGTCTTGCCCAAGATCACACAGCTAGTAGAGGGAGAAACTTAAAACTCCCAACAAGTTGGTGTTGACTAAATGGAATCCTCTATCAGGTTTCTCAGATTGTAAATTTTGGCAGAGAAAGACTGTGCATCTATCTCTAGTTGCTACTGATGGATTCGAACCATCAGAGATGCTTTGATTTTTGGTTAGCAGCACAATAGGTTAACCAGCAGAGCTTCTAAGTATGAGGCATAGAGTCAGGTTCAGGCCCAGAATTCTAACCCTGGAGAGGTTAAGATTTCCGTCTCTGGAACCAGACAGGCATGTGTGTATAGTGTTGGGTTTTAGCTCTATGGCCTTGGCAAGTCCTGTTACCTGCCTCTGCTCGCCCCTCTGTAAAATGGGAGATTGGATGAGGTGATTCTAATACTGCCCGCTAGCTAGCAAGGCCCTCTTGAGCAGAGTGGACACTTTGCATCATGCATTTCCACTGTTCTCGTTGTTTTTGTGTACTGTGTCATTGAGTCAGCTCCAACTTATTAGCTACCCTATGTTCAAAGGAAGACACCCTTGCCTGATGATTCTGCACCATCCTCACAACCTCTGAGTCAATTCTTACAATAGGCCTCAAAGTGGGAACACCTCTCGTGTCAGTTTTATAGAAGAGAAATGTAAGATGCAGAGCAGAGAGGAGATTTGCCCAGGATCAACCACAAGTGAGTCAGGACTTGAACCCGGGACCACGATTCCAGACCCTGAATGCTCTCTCCATTGCACTCAGCAGCCTAATATGAGGTTCAGAGGGGAGGTGGGATGCTTCTGGGTCACACATCAAGGCTTGGGGGACCACCTGAAATGCAAGGACTTCAGGAGGAGGGTTATCTCCCAGCGCCAGGTCACTGTAATCATAATCTTGAATCCAAAAAGTGCCTTACCCCAAGTTTCTGAAAAGACACCTTGTTTTTCATGATGCTGGAGCAAGACCTAGATTTTGGCATCTTGGGCCCTGGATTCTGGATTGCCAGCAGGGAGCGGAGGGACCTTTCTGACCAAATGGAAGCAAGCAGTGCATGATGGGCAGAAGGATGGGCAATCCCCTCCCATGTGATTAACTGCCTCTGAAAACCTGTTGGAGAATTAATTAGCTATTGGTTGTTTCCAATTCTATGGTACAAAACAACAACAACAGTGCATGATGGCTCAGTGGTAGATTCTTCTCTTCCACGTGGGAAACAAGTTCAATTCCCCACCAATGCACCTTCAGCCCTGGTAGCAAAATGTGTAACATGTCAAGCTGTTAACCAGTAGGTCAGCAGTTCAAATCCATTGGCTGTTCCTCTGCAAAGTCTTGGAAACCAGATAGAGGATCACTGTGAACTAGAATCAATTCAGTGGCACTGGGTTCCTTGTGTTTGTGTGGATAGGGTTTCCCTCCTCTGTTTTGATGCTAAACTGGTTCTAGGAGAGCTTCCAGATTAAGATGGGTTAGGAAGAAAAAAAATATCTAGCAATCTACTTTTGGAAACCAGCCAGTGAAAACCTCATTTTGCATGACATCAGCATGAATGAAGGAGAGAGGCAGTTAAAATAACAAATACCTCCTGTAGTAGCTATGAGTCAGTTCCCACTGACAGTGAGAGAGAGTCCTGTAGTAGATTTGCTTCTTTGTATGCAGCCCCTTTATAATGTGACTCAAACTCCTTCCATTGGGAAATGGAGCCCATGTCTTCATCTTTAAATCTGGCCCATCATGTGACTTGTTTTGGTCAGTAGACAGCAACAGAGGTGACAGCATGTCTGGGTTTAAGATGGCTTCCTCTCTCTCTTGCAACTTTCCCAGTTTCCAGGTGAAAAAACCTGGGTTTTCTTGCCAGAGGACAAGAGACTACAGAACCTGGACCAGCTGGATTCACTCAGACCATCCTCAGTATTCAGTTAATTTGGCACCTGACCACAGAAAAATGAGTAGGCCTAGTTGAGCTCAGTCTAAGTTTCCAATACCTGTGATGATAAGCTAAAGAAATGGTTGCTGTTTTAAAGAACTCTGGTTCCTAGTGGTTAAGGAGTCACAGTATCAACCCAAAGGCCAGTGATTAGAATCTATCGGCTGCTCAGGAGAGAGATGGGCAATCTCCTCCCATGTGATTGACAGTCCCTGAAAAACCCATTGGGAGTCAGGTATGGCTTGCTTCTGACTCTAATTACAGTCATAGTTTTAAGGTTTGGGGTAGTTTACTGTGGAGTGTCCTTGTGGGAATTGCCAGTTATACTAATTTTAGCTAGTACAACTAATGCTAGCTGCTGTAACAAAGCAAAACTCACAGTGACTTTAACAAAATTGCATTCAAAGTCTGATGTAGATGAGGCTCTTCCAGGCAGATATTTTTTAAGTGGCGACTCCTTCAAGCCCTGCTGGGAATGTACTTCTAAATCCTCTGCTTGTGGAAGGGCAGAGAAAGCTCACTCAACTTTAGTGCCCTGGTCCATGTTAATACATGTAATTTCACTGGTCAGCATATAGCCACATGCCTTTACCAATGACAACTCAATCATTGCTTTCCAGTCAGACTCCATTTGGATCTGACCCTTGCTGGGTTTCTGAGGCGATATAGCACATGACAGGAGATTGTCCATCTTTCTTCCTTGAAGCAGCTGGTGTAGATTAGAACTGCCAGAGAGATGAGGCTTCTGTCAGCAGCATAACTCTCTATGGTCTATTCCAGTAGCTTCCTACTAACAGCAAAGGAGGTTGGAAAATATGTCTTTCCTTGGTGCCCAGGCAACAGATCAGCAAATACAAAACACTGGCTTTGTTGCTTTTCCTCCCTTACAGAAATATTATTGTAGGGATCGAACGAAACATTAATGTCTCCATAGAACCAGCTTCAATACCTGAAATATGGTGGTTGAAATAAAGGGAAATCTGTAGGTGATGAATCTGAGAGGGTAAGGAACTTGCCTCAGATCACACAGCAAGACAATCAAATGACTCTTTTGTGGTGGTGAAGGGCTCAGGACAGATTTAAGTGCAAACCTGACTTTGCCACTTCCTTGCGGAGTGATGATATACAAGCTGCTCAGAGGCTCCAAACCTCAGTTTCCTCAGCTATAAAAGGAGGAGAGAATTAAGCCCTAACATATAGGATGAGAATTCAATGAGCTTGTTTGACCTGATGTCAGATTCTCGTATGTGAGACTTGCTTAATGAATGCAGGCCCCTTGAATGGCCAAAAGTTAAAGTCATTGCCTTGTAAATTACACAGGTGGTGATAAGATAGCCCATCTTTCTCCCTCAGAGGTACTGGTCACTTCGAACCAGCAGAGATACACCACCTTTGGGTGAGAAACACAGTTCCACCAAAGCTTCTTGTGTTTGTTATGTGCCGTCAGGTCACCTGCAACTCATAGTTACTCTATGTATAACAGCTCTGAACTCTGCTCTTCCTCAAGCCAATTTGTCTCCCACACACCCCACTGACCTAGTCACTGAGTAAATCCATCTCATTCCGGGTTTTCCTCTTTTGGGCTGTCGCTCCATCCTTCCAAGCATAAAGTTCTCCTTGCCTCCAGGAGACATGTCCAAAGTATGTGAGATGGAGTTTCAGAATCCTTGCCTCCAAGGAGAAGCCTGGTTTCACCCTCTCCAAGACAGATTTCTTTCTTTTCTTGGTGGTGCACAGTATGTGTAATACTCTTCTCCAGCACCACAACTTAAGGGCATTGATTCTTTTTCTATCATCCTTAGTCATTGTCTAGCTCTCTGATGCACAGCAAGTAAATGCAAAGACCATGGTTTGGATCACATGCACCTTAGTTTAGAGGTGATGTTATTTCTATCTCATCTTGCCAGGATCCACAAATTTGGTCAAGGGACTAATGTTTTGCGCAAATCCTGTCTCTACCTTACCTCTTATAATGGGGATTTTTTTATTTACTTGGCAAAGAAAAGACAAGACAAAACAATGTTTGCCCCAATTGGATGTATTTTTGCATGTCATCCTTGTGCAGGGGCCATGCTAATCTTCTCTGTATCATTCCAATTTTAGTACATGTGCTACCAAAGCGAGCACTCAGTTGGATGTAATTTTTAACTGGGTGCCTTCGGGATTGTAGTGCAGCTTCTTGCCACTAGGCCACCAGAGCTCCCTTTAAAAAAAGAATATTTATTAAAACAATTATAAGATATCATCTCATCCCAGTAAGAATAGCAAAATTTAATGGAGAAGGAAGCAACAAATGTTGGTGAGCTTGTGGTGAGACTGGAACCCTTATTCACTGTTGGTGGGAGTTTAAAATGGTGTAACCACTATGGAAGGCAGTATGGTGCTTTCTCAAAAAGTTGGAAATAGAAATACCATTTGACCCAGCAATTCCACTACTGGGAATATACCCTAAAGAAACCAGAACTGCCACCCAAGCAGATAAATGCACACCTATGTTTATTGCTGCTTTGTTCACAATAGGAAAGAGTTGGAAACAACCCAAGTGCCTATTAACAAATGAATGGATAGAGAAGCTGTGGTATAGCCACACAATGGAATATTGTGCAGCACTGAAAAACAAAGAACTCATGAAATATTATACAAAATGGGTGACCGTGGAGGACACTGTGCTGAGTGAAATATCTCAATCACAAAAAGACAAATACTATATAATGCCACTTTTATAGAACCAGAAACTAAGAAAAGAGGGGATCAATAATGTACACTGCATTGAAACAGATGAGGGAGAGAACATACGATTAGGTATTATTGGCATGACAAGAGTCCAGAATAAGAGTTGCATAGTAAAGTGGTCTAGGGGGGATTTTATAACAATGAAAGAATGTTTCTTCCAAAGAAAAAAAGTGAACTGGGGGGTGGGGGGACAGGGAGGAAAATGTGTAACAATAAATGAATGGAAGGTAAAAAAAAATTAATATGTTCAAACCTGTTAATACCAAATAAAGTATACGTTTTCTAAAAAAAAGGGGGGGAGGAAAAAAAATCCATTAATTTATTTATTTTCATTATTGAACGTTTTCTTGGTCCCCTTCCCTCCCCCTCCCTTGCCCCAGATGGATATTTAAAACAGACAAAACAATCCCCATGTGCCATGGAGGCCATTCTGGCTCATGGTCATCCCGTGTGTGTCAGAGTAGAAATGTGCTCTGTAGGGCTTTCAGTGGCTGGTTTTTTAAAAGTAGACTGCCAGGCCTTTATTCTGAGGTAGATATATTAACCACTCAAGAAATGACACAAACCTCCCAAACACCATATTTCTGCTGGCCTTCTCGAGCTGGAAACTTGGTGCAATATAATACACCCCCTTTCCATCCCACCTCTAGGATGGTCCTACCCCTTAGAAGGGGGCAGGGCAAGAGGTTCTGGAGCTAATGGACTCCAGCTGAGGCAAGGCCAGGGCCAGGAGACCCTGCTGGATGTATGGTGTGGGCGTTCTGAAAATTCTCCACCCTAAAGGAAAAGTTCAAGACTAATGAGAAGTAGATGGCTTTGCCTCCCTTGCCCCCATCTTTGAGCCTCTCATCACAGCCCAGTAGTGGTTCACAAATTCAGTGCAGCGTATAGTCTGAACAGGGAGACCGACTCAGAGAGCAGACCCCAGTTGACAGCTAACATCGCAGATTATAGGGCACTCTGTAGAGCAAGAGACACTAGGAGCTGGGAAGCATGTCAAGGGAGATCCACCTAAAATAATTTCTTTTAAAAATTAGCTTTGTTTTGAATAGATAATCCTGCGAGGTGAGAAGGAGTAACCTTAAGGAAAAGGAGGATAAGAAGAAATTTCTTTTTTTAAAAAAAGAACCTGAAAAAAATCTTGAGTTGATCTTGCTCTTGCTATGGTCAGCATAAGATGTTAGGTCAGGACCAGCTCACAGCTGACCCTCCAGTGGGTTTTCAGAGGCTGTAAATCGCCCAGTAGGACAATGCCCATCTTTCTCCCTTGGAACAGTTGGTGGATTTGAACCACCTGCCTTTGAGTTGGTAGTACAACTCCTTATCCACTAGGCCACCCAGAGCTCCCTAATCTTGAGGTTGTTGTTATGTGCATTCAAGTTGGAACTGACTTATAACTGACCCACCAGCAGGCGTTCAGAGGCAGAAAATCACGTAAGAGTTGGTGTTGGGATTGCTGGCAAGTGCTGTTGATTTGAGCAACCCTGTGAACAACAGACCTGAATTCTGTCCTATTCTGTACCGTCCTCACCCTCTCTAACACATTTGCGCCCATTGCCGCAGTCACTATGTCAATCCACCTTATTGAGGGGCTTTCTCTTTTTTTTCTGACCCTCTACCTTAGCAACATGTCCAAAATGTAAGAGATGCAGCTTGTCTCCCAGGAGCACTCTTCCTGCACCTTTTCCAAGATATACCTGTTCATTCTTTTGGCAGTCCATGGGGATATTCAGTACTCTTCTCTAACACAACTCAGAGGCATAAATTCTTCTGTCACCCTTATTCATTTTGTCCATCTCTCCAATGCAGATGAAGTGAAGGTGAAAAGACCACAGATTGAACCAGGAGCACATTAGTCTTTAAAGTGACATCATTGATCTTTGGTATTTTGGAGAGAACCTCGACAGTAGCCTTGACCAATGCAGTAAGTCTCCTGATCTCCTGACTACTGGTACCAAAGGAGTTGTTTGTGGATCCAAGTAAGAAGAAATACTGACAGCTTCAATCTCCATTTATCATGATGCTGCCTATTTGCTTAGTGCTAAGGACCTTTGTTTTCTTGATGTTGAGATGTAATCCATACTGAAGGCTATGTGTAGTATTTGATCTCTTCAGCAAGGCTTCAGTTCCTTTGCACTTTCAGTAAGCAGGGTTATGTCATCTACATAATGTGGGCTATTTATAAATCTTCTGATCTTGATTTCAGGCGGAGAAAATAGACTACAAATATCTGGAGGCAGAACAACCGCAAGGAATGAACAGAGAGTTATGTGTCTGGAGGTGGAAGGAGCAGGGTCGAGGGAGGTGCAGATGAGAAGGGAGAGTAGAGATCAGACTCAGGGGTCCCTTGTAGGCAGGCAGGGTACATAATTTGTGGGGATGGGCAAAAAACGGAAACACTGCGCCTTTTGTTAAAAATTTATAAACATTATCAAGACAAAGGTAGTAGAGCATTCAAACAAGCTTTGGAGGCCTTCCAAGCACAGGTTCTCATGCTACTTACTGTACGGGTCTCACCCCCATAGTGAGACTAACATTGCCCCAGATATGGTAAGAAGGAAGGATTTCATTGGGGGGCTATAGGGAGCCACAGGGAGCTCTGGCAACTTAGTAGTAAGGGGTTGGGCTGACATCCCTAAAGCAAGTGGTTCAAACCCTCCAGCCAACTGGGAGAAATTTTCTAGCATGCAATTTACTGCCTCTGAAAACCCACCAGATGTTAAGCCTTGAATGGAGTCTGACTAGATGGTACTTAACAATAAACAGAGGTGGTTTTTGAGCTAGAGGTGATAAGATCTGATTTGCATAAGCCTTCATTTTTATTCTCACTACACCTCACCTTTTCTCTCTGCACACAGAGAAATATATGGGGGGAAAATATTTTACTCAGTTTGACAATCCCCTGCTTAAGAACCTGCAGTGGCTCCCACTATCAAATTCAGCCCAATCTTCCTACCCTGATATTCAAAGTTCTTCTAAAAATCTGTCCTTCCCTGATTTCATTAGACTAATGTCAGCACAAGTTGTGTGCTGAATTTCAGAAAGAAAAGAAACGTTTAACCCTGGGATCTATAGTAGTTAAGTCAGAGGCAGGGCTGGAACTAGGTCTCCAGGGATTGATCCACCCCAGCCCTGGAGGAAGAGGGTGCAGTACCGTGGTGTGTTTGTATCCCTCAACCTGTGTGATGGTTACAGTGAGGCATATCTTCCTGGGGCATATCTCTGCCAGGCAGGAGTGTCCCAGAATCAGGGATATTGTTAGCGTCCTAACTGCTCCCCTGCCCTGCCTCTTCCTCCAGGCACTTACAAGCCCTATTGCACATCTTGGACCAGCTCCTGCCTACAGACGTGCTGAGTTTGGTCTGTACACTGTTTTGACCTTTTCCGAGTGTACCCTTTTAACATTGAAAAGTCAAGATATTCCAAGTGAGAGTCTGTGTTCTCATGTTTCTGTAAGATCTCAATGCCGAGACTGAATTTCTCTCAGACATTCTAGTTGTTTTGGGGGCACCTCTTCTTTCCCTACTTCCTGGTCTCTCGGCTATCAGCTAGGGATGGTGGGTATTGGGTTTGGATTTGATGAATGGAGACGTCTTGTTTATACAGAGAGAGAGAGAGAGAGAGCCATGGCTGCTAATTAAAAGGTTAGGGTAGCAATTCGAACCCACCAGACACCATGAGGGAGAAAGATGCTGCCAGACATTGCTGTCTGCTTCCAGAAAGACTAAGGAACCCGATGGAGTATTTCGACTCTGTTTTATGAAAAAATAAAACTCATCGGGAACCGACATATAGCTGACTCTCCATTGGGTCTCTGAGGCTGTAAATCGCACGGGAGGAGACTGCCCATCGTTCTTCCTTTTGCTGGTGGATTGGACGGTTAGCAGCGCAATGTCCAACGGACTCCACCACTCGCGACACCCAAGAGCGACGGGTTTCGTTTTCCTTGCTATCACCAAGGACCAATCAGGGTTCTGGACTCTGGAATCTGACCAATCAGATAGTAGTTCCTCTTTCTGTGACAGACTCACAAGGTAATAGCTCCTTATCCCTGAGAATAGGTGCCAAGAAGCTAGTGACCTCATGTAACTAAGTAGGACTGTCCCATGTTGTTGTTGTGTGCCATCGGTCAGAACAGACTCATAGCCGAACCTCCAGGTGGGTTTCAGAGGCAGTAAATTGCACCTGAAGAGATTTAGAACTAACGTGCCTTTGTGATCTCAGGGCTGTTTCTTACCACTAGGCCACCAGAGCTCTCTATAACTGCCCCAGAGGGTTGCCTAAGTTGCAAACTTTAAAGATCACCAGGCCTTTTCTTCCATAATGCTGCCAGATGGGATTGAACTACCAGCCTTTGCCCTACGTTTTATTAGCAGCTTGACTCTTAAATCCTTGTAAATGGATGGTAACTGGCTGCAATGAATATTCATGAAGCCACCCTGGTTCCTTTCTACCGGTTGTTGCCCTTGCTGTTCTGTTTTCTCTGCGAGGACTGATTGACTCCGAACCATCACTCAGAAAAATCTCAACTCCTGGAGAGAGCCGCCTGGCCCCAGGGGAGAGCCAACTAACTGGTGTGTATGAGGAATTTTATCTAAGCCACTTTTCTCCATCTCCTCTTCCAGTACACCCTTTAGTAACACCTCCAAAGCCCTTTTCTTTGTAACTCATAAGTTTGTTCTCTGTAGGTTTGCTCCTTTCCTATGGGTAACCCGAACACTGAATCTTGTTCCAGAAACTGAACCCTGAGCCTGGTTCCTGAGATAAAAGGGAACTATAACTGCCAACTAAGCAAGTGAAGGAGGATGGAGCCTCAAAGTGCAACCAGCCACTCTTACAGGACTCACTCACACAAACACCTTGCAGTCCAGAGGGCGGAAAACGTCAGGAAAATATCTTCAACTGAATAAGAAGGCAGGCGGTTTTAACTCAAGACCACTAGTTAAGTGTTAAAGTGGGCTCCCCTTCTCCTTCATCTCAATGCCCGTGTTTAGCATGAAGCAGCCAGAGAGTCTGCATCCCTATTCCCAAATGGGAAACCCACAAATAAAAAAATACAATCTCTTTGTAATCATCATCATCATCATCATCTTCATCAATCGTCATCGTCATCACCATTGGACTATGCTCACCATTACCCTGTCTTTTCCGGTCCCCGCTGGATCTTTCTCACTTCCCTTATCCACTCCCTCCAAATTGTGCAACCCTATGATTTCATTCTTACCCATCCTCACCGTTCTGCCCCCACCCCTTACACCCTTGGATCCCCATACATGTTTTTTACAATAAAAAAAATCTGAACTCCAATGTCTTGACCATGTTATTAGATGCCACCGACACGTCTCATAGTGACTCTATGAACAACAGGTCTAAACCTCATCCTATCTTGCGTCATCCTCACCGTCTCTGATACATTGAATCCCCATTGTTACACTCACTGTGTCAATCCCTCTTTTCTTCCTCTCTCTACCTTTCCAAGAATGATGTCTTTTCCCCAGACCTCCAAATACCCATCGGAAGCTTCTCCCATTGCTTTTGTAGTACTGTCTGTTTTTTTAAAAACAAACAAACAAACAAACCCATTTAGAATTTATCTAAAGTTACTTATTTGTAGCCATTTGTCTTCAGCTAGAAGAAATGCATGCCTTGCGTTGCAGTCACCATGTCCATCCGTTTCGTTGAGGATCTTCCTCTCTTCTGCTGACCCTCTACCTTTCCTGGCAGAATGTAATTTTTCCCAAGGACTAACTCTTGTGCAGAGGCTCACCTATGAGTCAGCAGTGACTGGACAGCATGTAACAATAACACCATCAGATTGTGAGCTCCATCCAGGAAGGAAGGAGTCGAGTTCCTGGTGTCTAGAACAAGGGTCTGGCCCCAAAGAGAGGCTTAACATTTTTTGTGAAACTAATAAAGCATGGAATTCACAAAGCTCTTTCTTCCCTGGGGGATGCCTGTGATCTTTGTGGACTGTGTGGGTGGGAGCTGGTAGTGGGTCAGACGATTTGCAATTAGGGAGCAATTAGTCAACTGCTAATTAGAGTACAAGGTTGACTGAAGGGCTGGGAGGAGAACAAGAAAGTGAAGCTCAGAAAGGAGCCTCAGGTCCCCTTCTGGGATAATATGGAGAGAGGACATATGGGTGGATGACATTTGAAAACCTCTCCTGTGTCTGTTGAAAGAGATTGAGATGTTCAGAAGCAGCCCACCCCACCAGCAGGGGCTTGGTCCTTTACGAAGCAGGTGGTTCAAACAAAATTTTAGTGGCTGGGACTAGAAGCTAAAGACCTGGGCTGAGTAGGAGTCACCCTTTCTCATTATGGGAAGACTGGGGATGGGGAGGCGATATTAGGAAAGGTCCCTTTGATCAGAAACATTCAATTGGATTGCTTTGAGCTAAGAGGGAACCTCATGGGGGGCTGGAAGTGTGAGATATCATTTAGGAGTGGTATAAAAATTGTGAAATATCAGCATAGAAATCACAACGTTTTTATTTCTCTACTCAAAATGATTCTATTATTTGAAGCTCCTCTTGACCAATCTACCTTGTGTTGGTGTGTAGTCTACAAACCAACAGTGTTGGCAGGTCCTAGGCGCTATTGGAAAATGAAGTGTCTCATGCTTCACCTCACACCCGATGAACCAGGATCTGGATTTTACAACATTCCCAGGCCACTCATGTGCATAAGAAGTTGCGTTGTTATTATTCACCATTGAGTTGATTCTGACCTATGGTGACCCCATGTATGTAGAGTACAACTACTCACTAGAGTTTCCAAGGCTATGGCCTTTTCAGAAGCAGCTGACCCATCTTCTGAGGTGCTTCTGGGTGGATTCTAACCCTCAGCCTTCCAGCTAGTAGTCAAGCATCTAACCATTTGCACCATCCATGGACTATAGCTTGTTATGTGTTTGAGTAGTGGATTTCAGGTTCCTGTGGCCACACAATCCACTGAGGGAGGGAAAGTCTCTTAAACCTCAAAGCTCATTTCTAGGACTTTCAGGAGACCTGGTGCCTTGATGATCTCCAGGGGACCGGTCTTCCCCAGGACTTGAAAGGAGAGGTCAATAAAATCAATGGATTTTCTTCCTTCTGTCATCAGTTTCTGTTTAGATACAACTTGTAAATGAGCTTGAGAAACCTAGACCTGCTAACAACTTGTGAAGGAGGAAACTGACTAGCACTTGGGGACAACACCCTGTATTATAGATGGCATCCAACAACACCCTGTATTATAGATGGCATCCAATACACCCCCCACTCCCATCCCCCATCCTGGCTATTGAGTTGATTCCGATTCATGGTAAACCTCTATCAGGTTGTAAATCTTTACAACATCGTCTTTCTGCAATGGAGTGGCTGGTAGATTCAAATTCCAACCTTTCATTTAACAGTCCAACTCATAATTACACCATCAGCTGCTGTTCAGTTTACTTCAACTCATGTCAATTACTTCAACTCATGTCAATCCCAATTCATGTTGCCTCTGTGTGTGACAGGGTAAAACACAGCCCATTCCATGATATCTTCATGATCCTGGCATGTATGAGTCTTGATAGGCAATATTGTGTTCTGATCCATAGCATTTTCACAGGGTCCTGTTGTTTGTAAGGTTATGAAGGCCAGTCTTCTGAGGTATCTCTGGGTAGGTTCAAACCCCTCAACCTTATTTTTTTTTAATAACATTCAAAGTAATGAATTAATTATTATTGCAGATCTGGGGAGACAGAGAATTCTTCTCAAAAACTGCCTCCAAACCCTCGACCTTTCAGCTTGTAGTCAAACTTTGAATCATTTGTGCCATCCATGGACTCCAGTGGTTAATGGATTTCAGATTTCTGTTGATCGTAGGTTCATATGGGTCTGACAAACTAGCAAGAGCAACAGGTTTTGGAAGCAGGTTGCCAGGCCTTTGTGATTATTTTATGGGATTCCTTGCTGGCTTTGTTCCTTGTAAGCATTTCCTAAAAGGCGGTCCTCAGACCAACCACAAGATGTAAACAGTCGATATTTACTTTCCCCTGTAGGAGTTACAAAGTACACTCACTCTTTAAATTGTGATCTGGGTGAAAGTTGACAGAGCACATTGATCTTCCATTCAGCAGTTTATACACATTTGGCTTCAGGACGCTGTGATCCCATGATAAACCAGGACTCTTCCTTCTCCCTCCCTGTGCTTACTGCTTCCCCTTGTCTCCAGATGAACGCTGTCCTTTTGTTTTATATGTTGATTGCTCTAAGGAGTGCCCCACTCCTGGTATTATTTATTGCTCATTTTATAGGCCTGTCTATTGTTTGCCTAGTAAGGGATCTCTGGTTGCTTAGTGGTAAAGAATTTGGCTGCCAACCTAAAGGCATGGGTTCAAACCCACCAGCAGCTCTGTGGGAGAAGTATGGACAATCTTCCCACGTGAGGTTAACGGCCACTAAAAACATGTCAGAGGATCAGCTATGAGTAAGTTCTAACCCAACGCTACACAACAACAACACTATTGTATGCCTAAAAGTTGAACCACGAGGATGAGAGCAGTCCCAGGCTTGAAGGCTATCTCAACGGTTCTACCAGACTCTATTGTTGTTGTTGTTGTTATGTGCCGTTGAGTCGCTTGCGACTCATAGCGACCCTGTGTACAACAGCCCTAAACTCTGCTCTGTCCTGTGCCAATAACACTGTCTCTGACACTCCCATCCCGGTTATCCCAGTCACTGAATCATTCCACCTCATAGAGGGTCTTCCCCTCCTGCGCTGTCCCTCCACCCTCCCAAGCATGATGTCCTTCTCCAAGGACCGGTCTCTCCTCACAACATGTCCAAAGTATGTTAGACGGAGCCTCAGAATCCTTGCCTCCAAGGAGCCACCCGGTTTAACCCTTTCCAGGATGAATCTGTTTGTTTTCCTAGCAGTCCATGGTATTCTCAATACTCTTCTCCAGCACCACAGCTCAAAGGCATCAATTCTCCTTCTATCCTCCTTGGTCATTGTCCAACTCTCTGATGCATAACAAGTGATTGCGAAGACCATGGCCTGTATCAGATGCACCTTAGTCTCCAGAGAGACACCATTGCTCTTCAGTACTTTGGAGAGGTCCCTAACAGCAGACTTTCCCATGGCAATGCGCCTTTTAATTTCCTGGCTACTGGTGCCAAGAGTGTTGACCGTGGAGCCAAGCAAACTAAAGCTGTGAACAATCTCAGTCTCTTCACCATCCATCCTGATGTTTCCAATTGGTCCAGAGGTGAGAATCTTTGTCTTCTTGACATTGAGCTTCAATCCAAACTCTATTAGACCAGTAAATATGGTCATTTTCTTATTATTTTGAGTTTTGTTCCATATCTTCTCAATCCCTTTCAGAATGGTCAGCAGTGGTAGCCAGGCACCACCTAATTCTTCCAGAGACTGAGATTCACGTGGCCCATCAGTCCTCTGGACTAATTGTTCTCACGCATTTTTTGTTGTCTTCATTCACCTTTGCTTCAGATGAGGGGAAACGCATGGTTACACTTTACACGACTCTTCACAAGTTTTTAAGACACCACCACTGTCTTTATTTACCCTTTAATGAATTCCATTTTCATTACAATCATGAGCAAAGGGCCAAAAATATGTAGCAGAACATAGGAAGACTTGCCTCTAAAAAGGGTTGAATTCACCTGCAGGAGTGACTGGATCAGTGCGCACTGCTGCTTAGCTTGTATCTTCCCCGTACCTCTTGTTTCTGTAAACTCTTGTTCTCAACAGAAAACTGCTCTTGGGTTAGGAGGTGGGGTTCGGGGTGAACTTGTTCTTTCCTTTCACAAAGCTATAAAGTTGTAAGGCCAGTATGCACTAGGGCTTGCTTAATCCTCTGTGAGGTTCAAGAGTTTCCCTTTTAAGGCAGAAACAGCACCAGAAGGCAATTCCCACTTGTCCCACTTACTTCTGCCATAGGAAGATGGCTCTCCCACCCGCCACCCACGGGTGGCACCCAGGCGTCACTCAGCACCTGGAAGCCGTTCTCGAGAATGCAGGCAGGACGCAGAAGGAAATTGTCAGTCTCTCCAAGGGTTTGTCTTGTGTCACCAACCCTTAAATGACATTGCAGGTAAGACTTGGCAAGTAGAGTAAGAGAATTCACCGGTGAGTACAAGCAGAAACTGGCAGGCACAGCCAAGGGCAGGGCAGAAATTGCTAACGGGTGGAGCTGAGGAAGACTTCAAGCACTTAGGAATGGAGAATTAAGAACTCAGTTACATTTTAAAAAGCACGTTCACGAGCACAGTCCCCCTTTAAATCTAGGGCAACTTTGAGCAGTTAGACATAATTATACCCATTTTGCAGATGATCCGAAAGCCCAACGAAGTCATGGAGCTACACGTAGCTAAGGAACACCTTTCAAGCCCATGCTCTTTCTGCTGCTCCACCACCCAGTGCACATAGTGAGTGCTTAAGTGACATTTGATAAATAAAAGTAGATATTCATTAGATGGAACTTTAAAAAAACCCCACACGTCAAAACACTGTGAACAATGAGAAACAAGACATTTGCCTTTCATATATCTCTGCTCATGATACTCATTAATTTGAAAAGGGCCCTTTACCATGAAGAAATCTGGCAGACATCACCTTAACTAAAGAATTGATGCTCACATCACCAGTAATCAATAATATTGACCGGAAGTAAGATGTTGGTAGGATACACTAAAGAAGCCATAGGCCCACTTCTGTGGTATTCTTGCCCCAAATTCATAACCTTATATTGTTGTTGTTGTGTGCCATTGAGTCACTTCCAATTTGTGGCCACCCTATGTATATCAAGCCTATACCCTGCTATCCCTTGCCAATCTTACTGTCTCTGACACACCTACCCCCATTACCCCAGTCACTGAATCAATCCATTGAGAATCTTCCTCTCTTGGGCTGTCCCTCCACTCTTCCAAGCATGATGTTCCTCTCCAAGGACTGGTCCCTCCTTGCAACATGCCCAAAGTATGTCAGTCAGAGCTTCAGAATCCTTGCCTCCAATGAGCAGTATAGTTTCACCCTCTCTAGGACAAACCTGTTTGTTCTCCTGGTGGCCCACAGTATTTTCAATATTCTTCTCCAGTACCACAGCTCAAAGGCATCAATTGTCCTTCTATCATCCCTGGTCATTGTCCAGCTTTCTGACTCATAGTAAGTAATTGTAAAGACGATGGCCTAAATCAGTTGCACCTTAGTCTCCAGACTGACCTTATATAGTTGTGAAAAAATGTCAAGCAAACCTAAATTGAGGAAAAATCTGGAAAATGAGTGGCCAGATTCTCTAGGCATCAAGATCATAAAAGAAAAGAGAGATTGAGACATTCATAGACTGAGAGAGATAAGACCTTACAAAGCAATATAATGTAGGATCCTGGATCCGATCCAAAAGAAGATTGACAAGAGAGCAAATAATGTCCAGAGGTTATACTTTACAACTGTAGGGAGCTCTGGTGGCTTGGTGTAAAGAATTGTTCTGCCAATTCAAAGGAATGTGGTTCAAACCCACCAGCTGCTCTATGGGAGAAAGACAGGCAATCTCCTTCCATGAGATTTACTACCTCTAATTGATTCCAACTTGACACTATATAAACAACAACAATGTTCTCCTCTAGAGACTGTTATTGTTGTTGTCATTAGGTGTCATCGAGTCAACTACGACTTATAATGATCCTACGAACCACGGATCTGAAACATGCGCTATCCTGTGCCGTCCTCAACATCTCTGATATGCTTGAATCCATTGTTACACATAGTCACTGAGTCAATCCATCCTGGTGAGGCTCTCCTTCTCTTTCACTGACCTCCACCTTTTCCATGGAATGACTCTTTCTGACAACATTCCAAAGTGTGTGACATGAAACGTCACCATCCTTGCCTCTAAATTCAACCCTGATTGCATTTCCTCCAAAACAGACTTGTTTGTTCTTTTGGCAGTCCATGGGATGTTCTGTACTCTTTGTCCTTCCTAATACTATGTCCAAAGTATATGGGACAAAGTCTTACCATCCTTGCTTTTAAAGAACATTCTAGATGTCTACTTCCCAACACAGGTTTGTAGATTCTAGCAGTCCTTTGTATATTTAATACTCTTTGCCAGCACAATAATTTAAGGAACAATTCTTCTTCAGTCTTTGGTTTCACATGTCTATGTGGTGATTGAAAATACCATGGCTTGGGAGATGCACATCTTATCACCCAAAAGCGAAATCTTTTCCCTTTACCACTTTAAAGACATCTTTTACAATAGATTTTCCCAGTATAAAATTCTATTTGATTTCCTGAGAGCTACTTTCACAGGCATTGTTTGTGGATCCAAGTAAAAGGAAATCCAGAACCAGTTTCATTTTTCTTCACTCATCTTGATGCTGCTTCTTGGTTCAATTATATGGTTTGTTTGGTTTAGTTTTACTTTTGCTTTACTTTATGTTGAAGTATAATCCATAGTCTTTGATCGTCAACTATTAGTGCTTCAAATCTTCTTTACTTTTAGCAGGCAAGATTGTGTCATCCGCATAGTGTCAGTTGTTAAAGAGTCTTCCTTCAATCCTTCTTCTGAACTCTATTAGTCCAGCTTCTCAGATTGTTTATTCAGCATACAGATTGGATAATTGTGATGTAAGGATATAATCTAGGTGCACACCTTTCCAGATTTTAAGCTATGCAGTTTTCTCTTATTCTGTTCGAACAACTGCCTTGTTGACTATTTACAGGTTCTGTAACTCAAGAACCTACATAATAAAGTGTCCTGGAATTTCCATTTTTCACAATGTAATCTGTAATTTGATAAGGTCCAAATAGTCAAATGTCTGCATAGTCAATAAAACACATAGGGTCGCTATGAGTCGCAAGCGACTTGACAGTACATAACAACAACAACAACAACAACAACAACAACAACAACAGCAACATATAACTATTAAAGACAACATCTGAACCAGTTGGGTCAGTGAGATACTGTCTCATATTGAATTCTCTAGGGAACTGAAACTTGCTGGAGGAGGGAGATTTATCTCAAGAAAATGGGTCACATGGCTGAAGAGGCTAGCTAGCATGGCCCAAGTCTGTGGGTCAGGTGTCAGGCTGGAGGCTTCTTCTGACTCACAGGAGCTGATAAACTTAAGAACTGGAGATTAGATGGTGATGAGCCAGACAGAGGCTCCAGAAGGAGCAACTTTCCCTACAACTTTCTGACTGATCACACCAGTTTGTACCAGATGATTATGTTGTATTTCAAAATGGTAAATAATCACATTATTATATAATTACCAAGTTATAAAATTATGTAACTTTAAAACTACATCCTTACATAACTGTTCAACCATTGAGAATGGTGGTCCAGGCAAGGTGACATATAACCATCAGTGATTTACTTCCCATCCACACACACAGGAACTGAGAAATGGTGGCTGGGGTGATGAAATATGAAATATGGAAGCTGTTAGCTGCCAGCCTCATGGGGATTTCTATCTGTCACTTGAACAAAAGTCAGAGAGAAAAAATACAGAGAGAAGTACATGCTCGTGCACGCACCCACTAATTTAATTTATTCTCAAAGTTTCCTTTTTTGTTCCAAGTTGTTTGAACCTTCTATCCACTACCCAACTACTAAGCCCATAAAAACTCACTGCCATTTCTTGTTGTTATGTGCTGTCGAGTCACTTGCAACTCATAGTGACCCTATGTACAACAGCCCTAAAACCTGCTCTATCCCTTGCCAATCTCACTGTCTCTGAAACATCTACCCCCATTACTCCAGTGATGGAATCAATCCATCTCATTGAGGTTCTTCCTCTCCATCACCATCCCTCCACCCTCCCAAGCATGAGTAATAAATATTGGAGAGGATGTGGAGGAAAGGAACTTTTATACACTGTTAGTGGGATTATAAAATGGCACAACCATTCTGGAAGGCAGTTTGACGCTTCCTCAAAAAGCTGAACATAGAAATTCCATATGACCTAGCTATTCTACTACTTGGAATACATCCTGAGAAAATGAGAACTGAGGCAAAAATAGAGACTTGTATACATCGACGTTCATAGCAGTATATCCACCATCACAAGAACATGGAAACAGCCCAGAAGTCAAACCACAAATGAATGGATTGAGAAATTATGGCTCATTCACACAATGGAATACTACACAGCACGTAGGAGCAATGATTTTGTAAATTATTACCTACATTGGGAAGGACTGGAAAGCATTATGCTGAGTGAACTAACTCAGTCTCACAAGGAAAACTACTGTATAAAACCATCATTGTAGAATGAGTATAAGGATCCAAGGTGGGGGGCGGGGGCAGATGGAAGCAGAGGGATGAGGATGAGGATGAGGGGAGATTAAACATGGGGTTGTATAATTTGATGCAGGGGTGAGGGAAATTGTAAGAATCTGTTCTGGTAAACAATGTATTCGAATTTTATAAATAAACTAGTGTAATAATAAAAAACAAAACAACAAAACCAAAACAACTTTTTGCCATTTAGTTGGAACTGATAGACTCATTGCTGATCCTTCATTCTGTTTCACAGGCTGTAAACCCCATAGGAGGAGATTAGTTATTTTTCTTCTGCTAAGCTCATGCTGGATTTGAACCATGAGAGAGATATTGCCTTTGGATCAGCAGTGCAATTCCCTATAGATGAGCCTGCCAGATCTCCCTTGAATCCAATTAAATTTTGAGGTTTTTATTGGTTTTTTTTTTCTTTTTTCTTGTTTTGTACCATCGAATTTGATCCAACTGGCACAGGAGGAGATTGTCCCCCCTTCTCCAGCAGAGCATCTGGTGGATTTGAACTGGGTGCCTTTGGGATTGCAGTGTAGCTTCTTTGCCACTAGTTTTTAATTGTTTTTGGTCAAACGTTGTTCTAGGCTGTATAGCCCTGGTCTGTACTGTGCAGAGATAACTCGTGGTTGCTGTGATGCTGAACACTGTGACACTGAATGTGTCAAATGTGATAATGGTCACCCATGGTGGACAGTGTTTGGTGGAGCTCCCCGATTAAAACAAGGTTGTAAGCAAAGGTGGCATCCACTTCTGAAATAGCTTGCCTTCGGAAACCGTATGAACCTGGAGAAAGGATAAAAGTCACACAGGTGTTCAGGACTTACGTTCATAGGGTCACTATGAGCCATCTATGACTCGATGGCACTTAATGATGAATGACAATTAAAGAAGTCAGAATAAGTTTATGTAACTCTCACTCCAAAGACTCTCAATGAATATAGCTACTCACCTTGAGTTCTTTGTGTAAACGCTTTCTCTTTTGCATTAACCTGGGAGTTGCCAAACACCTGCACAGGTCTCACTGGTTGACAGTTAATGAGAAAAATAGGACAATGTGGTGAGTTATTCATAAAGGCACAAGGTTCTATTTGTCTTCTTCTGATATTGCCATTATGAGGATGTTATTACTCTTGTTATTGTTCATAGCTTGTATGTTTGGTTCCATTTTAAAATTCTCTTTTCTAAAAAAAAAAAAAAATTCTCTTTTCTCTTTGCTTTCAAGTTCAGGATGTTTCTGCTGACATATCTTCAGGCTCATGAATTCTTTCCTTGGCTCTGTCCACTCTACTGGTGAGCTCACCAAAAGCATCATGTCTGTTCCAGTGTTTTTTATTTCTAGCATTTCCTTCTGATTCTTTCGTATCCTTTCTGCTTCTTTGCTTACAGTATCCATTTGTTCTTGCATGTTGTCCACTTTTCCCCTGACAGCCCTCAGCATATTAATCATAATTATTTTACATCCCTGCTCTGTAATTGCAAAATCTCCACTGTATCAAATCTGGTTCTGATGTTTTCTTTGTCTCTTCAGGCTATACTTTCTGTTAGCACACTTTGGAATTTTCTTTGTTTTTCTTAAAAATAAGACATAATATATCAGATAAAAAGTGGAGTAAACATGTCCTTAGTGTGAGACTTATGTTTATCAGTCTAGGAATTAAGCTGTGTTTATTATTTACTATTTGTCCTGGCTATAGAGTAAATGGATCTTTCTTGGAGGAAGTAACACCAGGGAGCTCCTTAGAAGCAAGGATGGTGAGACTTCATCTCATATACTTAGGCATGTTATTAGAAGAAGCTAGTCTTTGAAAAAAGATGTCATGCTTGGCAAAGAGAGTGTCAGGGAAAGAGAGGAAGACCCTCAGTAAGATGAACTGACACAGTGACTGTCACATTGGGCTCAAATATATAAAAGATGATGAGCATGGCACAGAATAAGGCAAGGTTCCTATCTGTTGCTCATAGGGTTGCTTTGAGCAACCTAGTCAACTTGATGGCACCTAACAACAATATACTAGTTACACAGGGAACCCTATTGATGTAGTGGGCTAAGGGTTGGGCTGTTAATGGAAAGGTTGTCAATTTGAACCAACTAAAAACTCTGTGAGAGGATGAAGAAGCAGATCTCTGTCTTTCCCCCCACCCCCGGTGGTTCAGATAGCCATGCTCTGAGCGGCCTGTAGAAGCTCTGGACCCAGCCTAGCTGTGGCAGCTGCTTGGAAGAGAAGGCTGATAAATCATATGCCATAGCCACAGGTGAAGTGAAGCCATTTTCTTCCCAGAAGAAAAATGATAATTGATTATTTAACCTAACATCTTCAAAAAATTGAAAAACAATAGCAAAAAAATGCAACAACCTCTAAAAAAAAGAAAATTATAAAAATTATTGTGGAAATCAATGAAATAGAATTCAATGAAATAGAAAACAGAAAAAACATTGAAATCATCAACAAGACTAGACATTGATTCTTTGAAAAGATTAATAAAATTTACAAACCACTAGCAAAACTAATAAAGAAAAAGATACAAATAATCTGAGTAAGAGATGAAAGGAACAATGTCACAACAGAATCAACTAAAATGAAAAGGTTAACAATGGAATATGATGAAAAATGATACTAAAACAAATAAGAAAACCTAGAGGAAATGGACAAGTACTTAGACACTCTCAACCTACTTAAACTGACACAGACTGAAGTAGAACACTTGAACAGACCCATTGCAAAAGAAGAAATTGAAAGTAATAAAATAACTTCCAGCCAAAAAAAGTCCTGGACCAAATAGTTTTCCTAGTAAATTTTATCAAACATTCAGAGAAGAGCTGTCACGAATTCTACATAAAGTATTTCAGAAAATAGGATGAGATGGAATTCTCCCAGACTTATTCTATGAAGCAAACATACTCTTGGTACCAAAGTTAGATAAAGACACCACCAAAAGAGAAAACTATAGGTTAATATCTCACATGTACATAGATGCAAAAAGCCTCAATAAAATCTTGGCCAAAAGAATTCAACAGGACGTAAGAAAAATAATTCACCATGACAAAGTGGAATTCATAATAGGTATGCAAGGATGGTTCAACATAAGAAAAACAGTGTAATTCATCACA
>NW_006399901.1:1986492-1987321 GCF_000299155.1 Elephantulus edwardii | reverse complement strand
GCATTTGACTCATCAATGTCACAGTGTTCGGCTTCACAAAACCACGGGTTATCTCTGTACAGCAAGTGGACATACCAGGGTTACATGACCTTGAACAATGTTTCACCAAAAACAATTAAAGGCTGCCCGCAGACCAGATAGGATTTTAAGCTAGGGCCTGGAGGAGGCTCCACAGGCCCGACTCCACCTTAGTCTAAGGGTCAGGGCCGCCCACCCACCTTTGAAGGCCAAAAAGGACAGTAACACGCAGTGAAAAAGATCCCAGAAACGTCCCTTGTCTGACTGCCACCAAAAGGAGCCACCATGGAGATGCCAGCCATTCCACTCGATTAGCTGGTTGACTTCCAGGATGGAGGGAGACTCCAGTCCCCAAGACTTTCTTATTCAATATTGTATTGGAAGTCTTAGCGATAGCAATAAGATAAAGAAATAAGAGGTGTCGAAATTGGCAAAGAAGATGTAAACTTATCTCTATATGCAGATTATATGATAGCATACTTAGAAAACCCTAAAAACGCATCATGAAACCTATTGGACATAGTTGGCCAATTCAACAAAGTGGCAGGATACAAGATCAACAAAAATCAATTGGCTTTCTCTACAGTGACAAAAAGAATACAGAAATGGAGCTAAGAAAAACCCATCATAATAGCTAAACATAAGAGTAAATATTTGGTAATAAATATGACTAGAAGCACAAAGGATCTATTCAAAGAAAATTACAAAACACTACTACAAACTGTCAGATCATGGGTTGGACAATGGAAGATATTTTCTGAGGGGACTTGGTAGATGAGAACGGTTATCCTGGTGGAGGGTGGAGCTGGGA
>NW_006399901.1:1970626-1979791 GCF_000299155.1 Elephantulus edwardii | reverse complement strand
GATGAAATCAGTTAAGTGGGGAAACAACAGTCTCTTTAACAAATGATGTTGGCAATATTGGAAAACTATCTATAGAAAACTCAAGGAGGACTCACTCCACATACCATACCCCAAAACCAACTCAAAGTGGATCAAGGACTTAGGAGTAAAACCAAGGACTATTAACTTCATCAGAGAAAAGCTTGGAAGAACTCTAGAAGCCCTAATGCACAATATTAACAGTCTTTCAAGCATCTTGAAAAACCTACAACCAGGAGAGAATTAAAATAGATGAATGAGACTGTTTAAGAATCAAATCCCTATGCACATTAAAAAAGCTTCTCCAAGGGAGTTCTGGTGGGCTAGTGGCAAGAAGTTGCACTGCAAATCCCCGAGGTGTGTGGTTCGAATCAACCAGATGTTTTGCTGGAGAAGGAGGGACAATATCTTCCCGTACCAATCAGATCTGATTTGACGGTACACACACTAATAATAATAATAAACTCCAACAACAAACTTCTTCAATGGGGTAAAAAGGAAGCCACAGACTTGGGAAAGAAAAAAAAGATTTGATATTGATGCCTTTGAGTTGTGGTGCTGGAGAAGAATGTTGACTATACCATGGACTGCTAAGAAAACAAATAGGTTCATCCTGGAGAGGGTTAAACCAGGCTGCTCCTTGGAGGCAAGGATTCTGAAGCTTCATCTGACATACTGTGGACATGTTGCAAGGAGGGACCAGTCCTTGGAGAAGGACATCATGCTTGGGAGGGTAGAGAGACAGCGTAGCAGAGGGAGACCCTCTATGAGGTGGATTGATTCAGTGACTGGGCTAATCGTGGTGTGCGTGTGTTGGAGATAGTGCGACTGGCACAGGACAGAGCAGGGTTTAGGAATGTTGTACATAGGGTCACTATGAGTTGCAAGAGACTTGACGGTACATAACAAAAGCAATAATTATATATCTGATAAGGAACTCATATCTAAAATTTATAGAATACTTTAGCATTTCAAGAAGAAAAGGGTATATGACCAAATCACAAAAATGGGCATAGAATATTAATAGACAGACACTTCACCAAAGAAGTCATTCAGATGGCAAAAAAATCCTCAACAACCCACATTAATAAATGTTCAAAATTCTTAGCTCAGAGAGATGCAAATAAAAACAATAATGACTGGGAAGAAAAACCCCTAAAACCAAACCAACTACGAGATATCATTTCACTCCAGTAGCAATAGCAAAGTTCAGCAGAACAGGAAACAGCAAACAAATTTCAGCAGACCAGCAAACAACATAAGCTGATGAGGTTGTGCATAGATTGGAACACTTACTGCTGGTGGGAGTGTGAAATGGTGCAACCACTATGAAAGGCAGTGTGATGCTTTCTTTAAAAGTTTGAAATAGAAATATCATTTGTCCCAGCAATTCCACTCCTAGGAATATACTCTAATGAAGCTAGAGCTGTCACACAAACAGATATACACACACCCATGTTTATTGCGGTGTTATTCACAATAGCAATGAGATGGAAGCAATCCAAGTGTCCATCAACAAGCGAATGGATAGAAAACTATGGTTTATTCACACAATGGAATACTATGCAGCACTGAAAAACAAGGAACTCACAAGTTATATAACATGGATGACCCTAGAGGACATTATGTTGAGTGAAATATCTCAGTCACAAATGGACAAATACTGCAAAATACCATTGTTATAAAACAAGACTGACACGGGGATTGAGGAAAACTAAGAAAAGAGGGGATAAATAATGAATACTGCATTGATTTACTGACTCCTGGTACCAACGGTGTTAATTGTGGATCCAAGTAAGATGACGTTGTTGTCTTTTCTCCATTTTTTATAATGCTACCTATTGGTCCAGTGGAATAGTCTTTATTTTCTTGACAGTGAGATGCAATCCATATAGAAAGCTATATATTTGATTTCATGAAACAAGTGTTTCCAGTCCTCCTCACTCTCAGCAAGCAAGGTTGTGTCATTTGCATAACGCAGGCTATTGATGAATCTCCCTCTGATCCTGATACCACATTTCTTTTAGAGTCCAGCGTCTCAAATAATTTGCTCAGCATACAGATGGAATAGGAATGGAGAGAGAATATAACCCTGACACACTCCTTTCTTAATTTTAAACCGTGTAGTGTTCCCTTGCTCTGTTGGACAACAGCCTAGGAATAGGTTTCGCATGAGCATAATTAAGTGCTTTGGGATTCTGAGTTTTCTCAATATTAGCCATAAGTTCTGCTCCACACAGTCAAATGCCTTTGTAGAGTCAATAAAGCATAAACAGTCTTCTGATATTATTTACTTTCTGCCAGGATCTATATGACATCTGCAATGATATCCCTGGTGCTATGGCCTCTTTTAAATCCTGCTTGAACTTTTGGCAGTTCCCTACCTATGTGCTTGTGATATCAATGATATTGCTCTATACATTTTATTGCATCACTTTTCTTGGAAATGGGAACAAATATGGACCTCTTCCAATCTTTTGGTCAGACAGCTGTCATCCAAATTTCTTCCTCTTTGGCTCTAGATGTAGGAGCATATATTTGAATAATAGTCGTATCAACAGGTCTTCCTTGTATGCATATGGATAATATCCTATCACTCACAGCATTGTATTTCAGACTAGAACTTGAAATTGACTTTTTGACTATGAATGCAAAACCATTCTTCTGGTTTTCATTCCCAGCATGGTTTATTATATGATTATTTGATTCAAAGTGGCCAAAGTTGTGGTCTTGAAGCCTTTCATTTAAACCAATTAGGATCTGTTGGATGGGCATTTGTGATTATAAGTTAGTTGGGCCCTACAGCCTCTGGCCCTTGGGCCTGATGTGAACACTCATTTACTATTAAAGTTACAAATTAAATTGTCAGTTTGTTGTGTTTGGTGAGAACGATGTTCTAATTGGTACAGCATTTGTCTGTCAGTTTGCTATACTAAGACAACCTGTGGGTTGTTGTGATATTTAAAGTTATTCCAGTGGTGTGTCAAATGCCATTAGGGTCACACCCCTGGTGGACAGGTTTTGGTAGCTCAGATTAAGACAGACTAAGAAGCAGGATTGACTATTCACTTCTTAAATAACAGGCCTCTGAAAACCCTATGAACAGATAATGGATAGTTATAGTAATAGTGGCAGACCCCAGATTGGAAGTCACTCGAAATGAAGAAAAATAATGGCAAACATAATTTAATAATTGGAATATGGAATGTATGTAGCTTGAATGTTGGAAGACTAGAAATTGTGAAAAAGGAAATGGAATGCATGAACATCGATGTACTAGGTGTTAGTGAGATGTGATAGACTATCTTTGGCCATTTTGTATGTCATTGTTGTTGTTGTTAGGTGCTGTCGAGTCAAGCACAATTCATACTGACCCTATGAACAGGCCTGAAGCCTTACTGTAACTATTGTCATTTATCAAAGTTCATAGAGTTTCCAGAGGCATGTTGTTTTGACTTCATTAGGGGGAAACTTTTATTCGGATGTAAAACTCACAGTCCAGGAAACACAGACAAAGTGTGATTCCTCAGGGATAGGGCCCTCATCTGGACTCCCACCACAGCGTCTGGTGCGTGGTGGGGCTGGAGGTGCCTCCCAAATGATTGAGAGGAGCTCATGGGCTTAGATAACTGTTCTAGTCTCCTGCCTGTCACATGGAGAGGATTCGGTTTAGAAATATTACAACTTGTGCATCCATCTGGTTATTTCATGATTCTCAAAGGAGACTTAATTGGCTATTTGATAAATGCCCCACTAATGAGAAGTCTTGACTGACCTTTCCTATCAAGTGGACTGCAGAGTAAATTTTCTCTTTCATCCTCTTCATCCCTTTAGACATGCCTTGGTTAGAAAGAGAGTTGGAAAAGGATGCTCTCAGAATGCTGAGCATTAATTATCTCATGCTGTGATGAAGCACGAATGAGAGTCAGACACGACTGCAGTCCACTTCTAAAGCCCCTCTGGCTGGCTGACTGGCTGGCTGGCTGACTGGCAGGCTGCAAGCTCTCAGGCCACATGTGTCACCTCTTTGAGCTTGCATCTCCTCACCTGTAAAATGAAGTTGATATATATATCCAATTATTTCACTGGGTTATTGTGAGGGGCTGACTAAGATCTTTTGAAAAATAGGAGGCAGGGATCTGCTCCAGGAGTTGTTTTCTAGGGCTTCGAAGAGACGTTTGAAGAGGGAAACTATTAAGGAAATGAAATGGGATGTGCAAGATGAAAGAAAGTGTAGGGACGTTTCCAGACACCTCCTAGCTCTGTTTCTTGCTTGCATGGGACCTCACTTCTCTGTGCCTCAGTTTTCTCATTGGAAAGACAGATCACACATTCAGCAAGTAACTCTTCCTTCTACCCTACACTGGGTGTGAAAAGATTGGGATAGGAATTGTTGCAGCACGAATGAGAAACAATAATCCTACACATTCCGTTACTTTTTTTTTTAAGTCTTCTTGCTATGGAGCTGTAATCAACGCATATCTGACCCTCCACTGGGTTTCTGAAGCTGTTAATCACACAGGAGGAGATTGCCCATCTTTCTCCTTCAGAGCCGCTGGTGGATTTAAACTTACAAAAAGGTTTGGGTTAACAGCACAATTCACAGGAGAGCTCTGGTGGCCTAGTGGCAAGAAGCTGCACTGCAATCCCAAAGGCGCACAGTTCGAATCCACCAGATGCTCTGCCGGGCAAGGAGGGACAATCTCCTCCAGTACCAGTCAGATCCAATTTGATGGTACACACACACACACACTAAAATAAAAAAATAAATTAAAAAAACCCCACAGCACAATTCCCTGTGGGATATGCCACCAGAGTTACATTAAATGGGGATGATCATGAAAAGTTTCTGTTGTGAAGAGAGGTCCTTGTGTGCAACAAATTGGTTTCTCTCAGCTGATAATGGAGGCAAGTGTGCCCAATTCAGGCCACAGCCTGTTCAAGCACTTGCTATACATCTGAAAACTGGACAATGAATGAATAAAAATTGCAGAAGAAGAATTGATGCCCTTGAGTCATGGTGCTGGAGAAGAGAACTGATTATCTCATGGATGGCCAAAAGAATGAACAAATATGTCTTGGTGGGAATGCAGCCAGAGGGCTCCTTGGAGGCAAGGATGATGAAGCTTCGTCTTGCATACTTTGGGAATGTTGCAAGAAGGTGCCATTCCTTGGAAAGGGACATCATCCTGGAAAAGGTGGAGGAGGGTCAGCGAAAAAGAGGAAGACCTTCAACCTGATGGATTGATATAGTGACCGCAGCAATGGGCTCTACTGTGTCAGAGATGATGAGGACGACGCAGGATAGGACAGTGTTCAGATCTGTTGTTATAGAGTCACTGTGAGTCTTGACTCAGTCACACCTAAGAACAACAATAGTTCCTTTGTGAAATAGAACCTCCTCACCTTTGTCTTCCATAATGATTCCAGTCAAGAAATCCATGGAGCACAGCTCTATAATGTATGAGATTCCCATGAACTGGAATGGACTTGACAGTGACAAGTTTGGATTGGGGTTGTTTTGTTTTTTTCAGGAGAGTCAAACAGGAAGGTATCACAGGCTGGCACATGGTAGACACAGTCATAGGATCTATGCTGACTGCTTTTTTTTGTTTGGCAGATAAAGAAAACAGGGCCTCTCAAAGGTACTTGACTAGAGTCACACAACGGCTGGCTGTGGTTAAGAGGATCTGAACCCACGTTTTTGTTGTTGTTGTTGTTCTTGTTGTTCTAGGGAGCCAAGCTCTTAACCACTGAGCCACAGTCCTTTTAGGCCTCAGTTCCTAACCCCAGCTGCCGACCTCAATCAAGCTGTGAAGGGCTTCACTCCTGGATGTGGGCAACACAACGGGTGAGATGCTTTCCCGTTCCTTGTAAACCAAATATGGTCAGATTTGGCCCTTGGAGACCCGACCCTCAGGCTAGGCCTGCTCCTGCCTGCTTATCTGCCCTTTGGGGCCCTGCTGCCCACCCACCTTCCTGGCATAGGCCCAGAGTACTCTGGAAGAGCTTCCATTCAAACCCTCCCTCCTCATAGATTCCCCTGAGATTGGCCTTGTTGGGCAGATACTAAAATAAAGCCAATGAGACCAATGTGTCTTTCATTCATGCTGCAATTAACGCATAACTCCAAGCCTTTCAGCTTGCACTGCCCTCCCCTGGAATGCCTCTGTCTAGCCAGCTCTTACATATGTTTCAGGGCTTAAGATGAGGCATCAGCAGAGGGACTTCCTGCCTGTGTGACCTGGAGAGAGCTGGCCGTGGTTGGAGGAGCACTGCTGACTCAAAGATGGCACCTCTTTGCTAGTTCAAATCCAGGAACAGCTCCAAGGGAGAAAGATAGGCTATCTCCTTTCATGCAATTTACAGATTCAGAGACCCAGTGGAGGGTCAGCTAAGTGTTGGTTCCAATTTGACAGCAGTGAGTTTGAGGTGTTGGGCTTTTTTTTTTTAGCTTGATTTTTTTTAAGAAGAAAAGTAACTTTTTAATTATTATTATTAATTTACAAAATTCCAATCTGTTGTTTTCCAGAACAGATTCTTTCAATTTCCTTCACCCCTCCCATCCATCAAATTGTACAACTCCATGATTAATCGCCCCCCTGCACATCCTCATCCCTCTGCTTCCACCTCTCCCCTTGGATCCTTATACTCATTCTACAATAATGGTTTTATACAATATTTGTCCTTGTGGGACTGAGTTAGTCCACTGGCTTGATTGTTTGGTGTGACCTTGATAGAGCAAGCCTCTCATTCTCATGAGCTGCACTCACAGCCAATGAGCCATCTATCTGTCTTTTGTTCATTCTTGCGTCCGTCAGGCACCCACCTATGCCAACCTTTATGTACACTCTCCTTCCGGAGTAGAAATCCTGACGATTCCAAACCAGGGGCTGGGAGATAACTGTTCAGTCAACAACCCTGGGCTGAGGCTGGCCCTTGCTCCAGGTGAACCTCCATTTTTTAGTTTGAAAGCCTGACTCTCAGAGAGGGTCTTTTATCCAAGCATGAACCAAGACTTGAATTCTGATCTGTCAGACTCATTTAACCAAACTCTCCAAACTCAAACTTACATTGAGTCAGAAATGACTCATAGCTACCCCTCCGACTGGTTTTTGTGAGGCTGTAAATTGCATGGGAGGAGCTTGCCCATCTTGCTTCTTTGGAGTAGCTGGTGGATTTGAATCGTCAGAGAGGAGTGGCTTCTGGGTCAGCAGTGCAACTCCCTAAGAACTCCTTCACCAGAGCTCCCTAGTTGTTGTTCGGTGTCATCAAGTCAACTACGACTCATAGTGACCCTATGGACAATGGTGCTAAAAACTTGCCCTATCCTGAGTCAACCTCACCATCTCTAACATCCTGATCCCACTACCATAGCCACTGTGTTGATCCACCTCATTGAGGGTCTTCCTCTCTCGCATTAACTTTCTAACCTTTCAAGCATGATGTCCTTCTCCAAGGACTGGCCCATCCTCACAGCATGCCCAAAGTATGTGAGACTGAGTTTCACCATCCTTGCCTCCAAGGAGCACACTGTATTTGTTTTATCCAGGACAGATCTTTTTGTTCTTTTAGCAGTTTGTGGCTTGTTTGATATTTTTCTCCAGCACCATAACTCAAAGGCGCTGATTATTCTTCTGTCATCCTCAGTCATTGGCTTGCTTTCAGATGCACAGTAAGCAATTGAAAAGAAGATGGCTTGGTGGAGCCAGACTGCAGGACTAGAAGCCACCCTGGGCTGCTGTGTTTCCACCACTGAGCATTCACTGCTGGATATGTTCTCCTACTCATAAGGAGCTCAAGAAGAAGCCCCCAGTCAGGTGCCTGGTGACCTTCTCCAGGAGCATTGCCCCAGCAAAACAAGAAAGAGAGGAGTAAAATTACCTGCAGCTTCTGTGTTGAAAAAGGAAGGAAGGAAGGAAGGAAGGAAGGAAGGAAGGAAGGAAGGAAGGAAGGAAGGAAGGAAGGAAGGACAAAACTAAGGTTTTCCCTCAGGAGCACCTTAGTCTTTAGACTGACATCGTTGTTCTTTAGGATTCTGGAGCAGTCCTTCATGACAGATTTTTTTCCAAGGCAACTCATCTTTTGATTTCCTGACTCTTGGTTCCAAGGGTGTTGATTACCCACTGAGAAAGAGCCTAGCTCCCAGGGTGGTTGTATACTATCCAGTCAGAACCCCCCCATAGCTGACCCTCCAGTGGGTTTTCTGAGGCTCTTAACCACACAGGAGGAGATTGTTCATGCTTCTCCCAAGGAACAGCTGGTGGCTTTGAACCATGTGCTTTTGGGTTTGCGGTGCAATTTCTTACCACTAGGCCACCAGAGTTTCCAGCTCCCTGTGGAGGGAGGAGATAGGTTGAAGGTCAGATCTTAGGGACAGCAGGAAGAGTTTACCCTTCAGTTTTTGGCTTCTGTATAACCCACTGAACCCAAAGCCTTCCCTATTTCAAGACAGTTGATTTGGCTCACTTTCCCCATGCTAACTCTTCATGACCAGAGCTGGTCAGATAATTAGTTGAATGGTGGCTGAAAGTTAATTCCTCCTCTTACCTCCTTGCTCCCCACCAGCAGCCAGCATTCAGTCTCTAACCACAGAGTAAGACTTGTCCTTACTGTAGACCTGCTGAGGCTTTGAGAAGGACCTCCGGGATCTTATCTGCTAGGTAGGTGATATCAGTGTTAACATTCAATCCACCAGCTGCTCCACAGGAGAAAGATGAGAAGCAAAGGTTTATAGCTTTGGAAACCTGCAGCACCAGACTGAATGTGAATTAACTTGAAGGCAGGGAGTTCAGCTTGGAGTTTGAGTTGATGATCTTTTCAAAGCTACCAATGTTCTCATCTTGATCCTGGGGTGAGAGGCCTTTCCATAGTTCAGATGTGATTACTGAGGTCACTTGTTGTTGTTGTTGTGTGCTGTAGAGTCAGAACCAACCCACAGCTGACCCTTGGCTGGGTTTTGAGAGGCAGTTAATCACACGCCAGGAGATTGTCCATCCTTCTCCCACGGAGCAGCAGGTGGCCATGAATTGTGTGCCTTGGGAATTGCAACACAGTTTCACAAGAGCTCATTAGTGGTAAGGAATTACATTACCAACCCAAAGATCTGTAGTTTGAATCCACTGGTTGCTCCACAGAAAAAAAAAA
>NW_006399901.1:1945937-1969987 GCF_000299155.1 Elephantulus edwardii | reverse complement strand
CTAAAGCTGTGAACAATCTCAATCTCTTCACCATCCATCCTGATGTTGCCGATTGGTCCAGTGGTGAGAATCTTTGTCTTCTTGACATTGAGCCTCAATCCATATTGGAGGCTGCAGTCCTTGACCCTCTTCACTGCCTCTAAAAACTGAAAACTCTCATGTGATTTGCTACAGAAGGACAGCTGGGAGCCTATTCGGGTGAGGCGAAACTCTGCTACCAGAAAAGCAAACCCTGCCCAAAGTGATGCATATCAGGGCACCTGCTGGGCAAGCAATCTCTTGCTTCAAAGGCTTGAGTATCAACTTGACTGCTAGAACTTTCTGAACCCTTGGTATGGGATGCTAGGAGTCTGACAGATCCCAGCCCTGCCACTCGGTAGCTGTGCAGCCTTGAGGGAGTCACTTTCTCTCCCTGCACATCAGTGTCTTCCTTTAAAAAAGAGGACAGTGCTAGTACTGACCTGAGACATGTGGGGAGGATGGAATGATACTGTGTTGGTGAAGGACTAGTCTCCCACAATGTTACCACATATTACTGTTGTAAGTCCTTAAGATAGATCAGAAAGGTTCTCCAGACAAAGGGTAATAATAGCTGACATTTCTTTATCACCACTGAGTGCCAGACACGTTCATCCACACACTTCGTGCCATTTTATAGATGAGAGAGCTGAGACTCAGAGAGGGTAAGTGACTTGCCCCACAAGAAGCAGAGTCTGGGCTTGGGCAGCCCTAAGATTATGGAGAGCCTGATGGGTACATTGGCAATCTTTGGAAATGTTCCAGGGGCAGGACCTCAGGCTTGCTGGCAGATTCTGTCCTGCCCAGAAACCCCCAGGCCTCCTTTCTCCACTTTGTGACCACCATGCCCTACCCCCAACTTTCTGTATGCCCCTCCTTTCTTTTTAACCAGTGGAGCCACCTGCCAAAGAAAACTCGTTGGTGCCCGCAAACCAACCAGCCAGCCAGCCAGCGAGAAGGCCGTGGTGGAATGCCAGAGGGGTCACCACGCTGCTTGCAAGTGGCTGGCAGGGAAGTATGAGGCCTACCTTTTTTGGGGAAAGTCAGAGTTCTTTCTGTGGGAAAGGATACAGGAAAGTTCAGTTCAGAGCCTGAGCCTCAGTTTCCCTCTAATCACCACCTTAATGAGGCCTCAATTAGCAATTGGTTCAACTGAGTCTGGATGAGCCTCAGAATTCAAAACTGCTTGGTTTTAGAGAGGGGATCCAGCACCTATATCACTCACATCTCAGTGGCCCAGATCCTATCAAACATGCTCACAGCTCGAATCATGGACAGGGACTTCAAGGATAAATGCGATGGTGAATAATGCTGCTATGAACATTGGTGTACAAGTCTTTGTGCCTCAGTTCTCATATTCTTGGGGTATATTCCAAGTAGTGGAATAGGTGGGTCATATGGAATTTCTATGTTCAGCTTTTTGAGGAAGCATCAAACTGCCTTCCAGAGTGGTTGTACTATTTTACAATCCCATCAACAATGTATAAGAGTTCCTTTCTCAAGGGAGCTCTGGTGGCCTAGTGGCAAGAAGCTGCACTGCAGTCCCAGAGGTACACAGTTCAAAGCCACCAGATGCTCTGCTGGAAAAGGAGGGGGCAATCTCCTCCTGTACCAGTCAGATCTGATTTGATGGTACACGTAAAAATAATACAATAAATTTTTTTTAAAAAAGAGTTCCTTTCTCGTTACATTCTCTCCAACATTTATTATATCGCAAGAACATGGAAACAGCCCAGATGTCCAACGACAATTGAATGGATTGAGAAATTATGGTATATTGACACTATGGAATACTACGCACCATGCAGGTGCAATGATTTTGTAAATTACTACTCAATTTGTGAGGAACTGGAAAGCATTATGCTGAGTGAACTAATTTAGACCTATAAGGATAAATACTGTATAAAACCATTATTGTAGAATGAGTATGAGGATCCAAGCGGAGGGGGAGGATGGAAGCAGATGGGGGGCATGGGAGGGTTAATCATAGGGTCACACAATTTGATGGGTGGGGGTGGTGAAGGAAATGGAAAAGAACCGATGTAAAAAGCAATGCATTCGAACTTTGTAAATAAACCAGTATAAAATAATAAAGGGAGGATAAATGCATCACATAGACAGCTTCTGTCATTTAAAATTATTTTTGCTGTGTACCGTTGAGTTGGAGCCAATCAATAGCTGAGCCTCTAGAGGTTTTCAGAGGCAGTAAATGGCATGGGAGGAGATTACTCAGCCTTCTCCCAGTTTCTCTGGAGGAGCTGGTGGCTTCAAACAATGTACCTTTGCACTGGTAGCACAAATCCTTACCTCTAAGTCACCAGAGCTCTGTCCATTCAGACTGAGTGGCCCCAAAAGGGCACCCACGAGGTGTAGAAAAACCCTGGCTTGTTTGGGTTGTGGAGAAAGAATTGATGTCCTGGTTCCTCTTTTCATTGCACAGATGAGAAAGTGGAAGTTCAGGATGGAGGAGTCACATATTCAAGATCTTAGAGCAACCAAAAGGTACAAGTGGGTAGGAACATTGTGGTGTATCACTGAGCAGGAATCAACCCGTGTGTGACCCTCCAGCAAGTTTCCAGAGGCAGTTAATCACAATGGGAGGAGATCGCCCATCTTTCTCCTGCAGAGCAACTGGTGAATTTGAACTACATGCCTTTGGGTTGGCAGAGCAACATCTTACCACTAAGCCAACAGAGCTTCGTGGGTAGGAATATGTTGCTGTTAAGTGCTATAAAGTCGCCTGAGACTGATAGACACCCTATCTACAACAGCCCTAAACCCTGCTCTGTCCTGTGCCAATCTTATTGTCTCCAACACACCTATGCCCATTACCCCACTCACTGACTCAATCCACCTCACTGAGGGTCTTCCTCTGTTGTGTTGTCCCTCCTCCCTCCCAAGCATGATGTCCCTCTTCAAGGGCTGGTCTTTTCTTGCAACATGCCCAAACTATGTCAGATGAAGCTTCAGAATCCTTGCCTCCAAGGAGCAGCCTGGCTTCAGCCTCTCCAGAATGAGCCTGTTCATTCTCCTAGCAGTCCATGGTATATTCAAATACTATTCCCCAGCACCACAGCTCAAAGGCACCAATTCTCCTTCTGTCATCCCTAGTCATTTTCCACCTCTCTGATGCATAGTGAGTGATTGCAAAGATCATAGCTTGGATCAGGTGCACCTTAGTCTCCAGACTGACATTGTTGCCCTCAGTACTTTGGAGAGGTCTCTGACAGCTGACTTTCCCAATGCAATTTGTCTTTTAATTTCCTGACTACTGGTGCCAGGAGTGTTGATTGTTGGAGGAATATAGCTCCTGGCAATTCCACTTTCAGGATTTGTCTCCACCAGGGACCTGGCCTGGGCGAGAAGCAGGGACTAAATGGTGGAGGCCTCTTGGCCAAACCTTAGTGGCCCAGCTGTCAGCTCTGCCAGGAAGGAGTTAAGTGGGAGCTGGGCCCCCAGCCAGGTCTCTGCACCGCAGCTCCTCGCAGGGCCTGCCTGTCTGGGGCCTGTTTACCAGGCTATGCTTGCATCACCGGCTCCAACCGACTTGCAGTACAAACACACTCACATTCTTGGGTCATGAGAAATGCACCATTGCGGTGACATCATGCCCAGAGAGCAGGCCTCGCCAGCCTTCCTCCCTTCACCGTCAAAGACTGTTTAATTAGCGCCCTTGACTAGAACTCTGTCTTCTTAGAGAAATCAACTGAAGAAACCCGTAGGGATGGGGGGCAGCGGGGGGTTGGGGGGAGCGCGCATGTGTGCTTTAAAGGATAAAAATAGCCCATCTGGGACTCCTTTTGGGGTATTTGTGAGTATTAATGTGCCACTATTTATATTAAATCTATGTCACGCTGGACATTTTCGTCTGAATTTGGCTTGGAAAGAGAATGAGAGAGAAACCACCCGTGGTTTTCAATTCCTTCTCATTTTTCCTTCTGGGAGGGAAACACACAAGTATTTAGACCAGCCCCTCATTATACAATGGAGGAGAAGGAGGCCCAGAGAGGGGAAGGGTCTTGCCCAAGGTAATACAGTGAGTCTCCGAGTTCCTACACCCCCTAGAAGCATTTTGCACACTACTCTCAGCTCCCAGGGGTATGAGGAACAGTGGTAATTCAATGGTAGGATTCTCAACTTCTATAAAATAGACCATTAGAGATCTGGACAATGACTAGTGATGACAGAAGGAGAATTGATGCCTTTGAGCTGTGGTGCTAGAGAAGAGTATTGAGAATATCATGGACTGCTAGGAAAACAAACAGATTTGTCCTGGAGAGGGTTAAACCGGATGGCTCCTTGGAGGCAAGGATTCTGAAGCTTTGTCTGACATACTTTGGACATGTTCTAAGGAAGGACCAGTCCTTGGAGAGGGACATCATGCTTGGGAGGGAGGAGGGACAGCGCAGGAGAGGAAGACCCTGGATTGAGTCAGTGAGTAGGGTAATGGGGGTAGGTGTGTTGGAGACAATTAGATTGGCACAGGATAGAGCAGGGTTTAGGGCTGTTGTGCGCAAGGTCGCTATGAGGCACAGGCAACTCGACGGCACATAACAAAAACAACAACATAAAATAGATCAGTATTCAAGTCCTGGCCAATGAAGTTCATGAAGGGCTATAACCCGTCATTGCTCAGTGGATGCTTGTGTGTCACTGTGATGTTGAACCAATTTCAGCAGTGTCCAGACTAAGAAAACAAGGGAGAAAGGCCTGGACATCTTCTGAAAGTTCTTACTCATTGAGTTGGAATAGACTCATAGATGAGCCTCTGGTAGCTTTTCAGAGGCTGTAAATTGCCCTGGGGTTATCAGTGTGACTCCTCTGCCCACTAGACAACCAGAATTCACCCAGCACAAGGCCTACCATTACAATGGTCCAACCCACAAGCTGGTCATGGCAATGGTGCAAGATCAGGCAGGAGTTCTTTGTTCATGGAGTCGCCACACAGTGGGGACTGACTTAATGACAGCTAACAGTTCTGGTGGCCTCATGGTAAGGAATGCTGCTGCTAACTCAAAGGGTCAAGTTTCGAATCCACCATCTGCTCCACAGGAGAAAGAAGGGCAATCTCCTCTTGAGGGATTTAATGATTTAAAAACACGCTGGGGGGGTCAGCTCTCAGTCGGTTTCAACTCCAATGGTACATAACAACAACAGCCATCACCATGACAACCTTCACTTTGTAAATCAGGTTTTTAGTGTGTTGGAATGAGAGGTACTTGGCCTAGAGCTTCTGGACTGTATTTTGCAAACCGCATGGAGGTGACAGTGGTGGTGGAGATATGGATATGAACAAGGAATTAAAGTGGGAACAGAGCAAAGTAACTGGGACCACAGGAGACCCCAATCTTAGTTGCTCCATCGAGACCTGTCCAGAGCTTTGAAATTAATGTTCCTCCCCCAATGTAACCCCAGACCTCTTTTTGTTCCTCTATTCTGGGAGAAATCCCACCCCTCACTGTCCTCCTTCTATGAACATTCAAGACCTACTCAACAAATGAGAATACAGAGCGCCAGTTAAATATTAATTTCAGATGTTGTTGTTGTGCACCATCAAGTCAGAACCGACCTGTAGCTGACCCTCCAGTGCGTTTTCAGAGGCAATAGTCACGTGGGAGGAGACTGCCCGTCCTTCTCCTATTAATTTCAAATAAACAACAAACAAGTAATGTTCTAGTAAAAATATGTCCCATCTGATACTGAAACATGTATTTATCAACCCTTCCATCTTCATTTTTTTAAAAAAACACAACAAACCAACAACTAATCTTTATTTTTCAGGACATTTTTAGATTTGCAGAACAATCACTGAGAGCACAGGCAGTTCTCTTATACTCTGTAAATTCTTTCCTGTTAACATCTTACTATACGTTTGTTACAACCAATAAACTGATATTGATATATTTTTCTATCTCCTTTCATTTTTGTGACCATCATTTGAGTAGCCAGTGTCCGCGGTCTCACCATCAATCTTTCCACTCTTTCCTTTATGACGGAGCCTTGGTTTTATGTACTGAAGAAGATGGGTAGTCTAAGCTAGTAAAATCATTCTATTTTCCTTTGCTGTCCCAGATCCCTGCATAGTCTAGGATGATCTGGTGGTTTTAAAATATGTTCAAAGTTCTTTCACACTTCTTTCAAAAGGTGGAGGCTGGATTTGGTGATTCATTTCAAAGTGACTCATTACATGATTCATTTCAAAGAGTAAATTCTGAAGGTAAGTCACAAAACCCATTGTTTCTGCTTTGTTTTCTTGGATTACTCACACCCGCAGAAGCCAGCCGCCATATTGTGAGGACGCTCAACAGCTGTGTGAAGGGACGCATGTGGGGAGAAACCGAGTCTTCCCACCAACACCCAGCACCGCTTGCCAGGCATGTGAGTGAACCACCTTGGAAGCACTTCCAAACCCAGTCAGGCCTTCGGATAACCACAGTATGGGTCAAGATTTTAACTGCAGCCTGAACTAAATAGACTCTGAGATAAAACTACTTGACTGGAAGCAGGAGTGGCATCCACTTCCTGAACAACGTGCCTCTGGAAAGTCTATTAACTTTAAGAACCGGTGATAGTTACAGAAATGCTTCAGATCTTTTGTTCATAGGATCACTATGAGTTGTGCTCGACTCAATGGCAATCAACAACAACAACAATAAACCTTTCCTAGACACTGGCACACAGGAACTGTGGTAATAAAGGTTTCTTGTCTTAGGAAAACAAATTTTTGATGATTTACTATGTGGCAATGGGGAAACTACAGATAGATAAATACAGATAATCATGTGGCCCTCCCTGATTGATAGGATGACAGGGAAAGTCTGTTGAGATGCTTACAGGAAATTTTTTCCTTCTTTCTTTCCTTCCTTCCCTCCCTTCTCTCCTTTTCTTCCTTCCTTCCTTCTCTCTCTTTCTTTCTCTTTCTCTCTTTTCTTTTCTTCTTCTTCTTCTTCTTCTTCTTCTTCTTCTTCTTCTTCTTCTTCTTCTTCTTCTTCTTCTTCTTCTTCTTCTTCTTCTTCTTCTTCTTCTTCTTCTTCTTCTTCTTCTTCTTCTTCTTCTTCTTTTCTCCTTCTTCTTTTCTTCTTCTTCTTTTCTTCTTCTTCTTCCTCCTCCTCTCTCTCTCTCTTTCTCTCTCCACTGTGTATTACATCCCTAGAAAAAGAATGCCAGGATTTTTCCTCCTGTGTGTTTTCATCTTGTTTCCTCGAGGCCCATGATGCCAGCTGAGGTTGTCAGCACAACGAAACCAAACTGATGGGACGGGAGCAGGTTATTCTGCCACTTTTCTCGATCTTTGAGTTACACATCAAGTCTGGGGCTGATGACACCACACTCGTTTAACCTGCCTGTGAGGTTGACAACAATTTCCACTCCGCTCTGTGATCAGCAATGATTTCAAATTCGCCCATGTAGCCATGCTTCAACATCACTGTTAGGAACTGAACTATGACTTTGGAGCACGGCTTGATGAGAACCTGATGCTTGGCTCTCCTTTCTGCATTGTTGATACGCTTGATAACATCAGTAAGACATTCATGCACACCATCGTGGAGGCATGGAAAGATGGCAGAAAGATCCAGCAAGTGTTTCTGGTAAAGAGATCAGAATAGTGAGATGAACTCACTGGTACCATCCTCCTTGCACAAGGGTGGTGTCCTCAGAAGTGGCAGCCATCTTGGCATGTGAGGTGCTGATAACTTAGGATAGAGAAAAGATAGGAAGAACCTCTGATGACACTGGGCTGTGGAACTGACTCTGTCACCACTCAACACCGATCTTCAGACAAGCAAACAATATATATCCTTATGGCTTAAGTCACTGTAGTCTGTGACATGCAGCCTAAAGCATTTCTAACTGATACAATCAGTGTACACAATAGCATCTCACTTAATAGGAACAACTTAAGCAATTACTTCATTTATCTAGAATTTAATTATAATTAGAACCATTAGAATTGCCTAAGCCCACTCAGGTTGTTAATTTGAAGCCATATAGGATAAAAAGTGAACAAAAAGAAATACCTGTCTTGATTAGGTAGGAAATCAAAAGACTTGCATTGAGAAAGTCTGCTGTCAGTGATCTCTTCAGAGTATGGAAGAGCAATGATGTCAGTCTAGAGACTAAGGTGTGCCTGATCCAGGCCATGGTCTTCACTATTATGTGCTATGCATCAGAAAGCTGGACAATGACTACGGACAATAGAAGGAGAATTGATGCCTTTGATCTGTGGCGCTGGAGAAGAGTATTGAATATACCATGGACGGCTAAGAGAATGAACAGGTTCTTTCTGGAGAGAGTGAAGCCAGGCTGCTCCTTGGAGGCAAGGATTCTGAAGTTTCATCTGACATACCTTGGGCATGTTGCAAAGAAGGACCAGTCCTTGGAGAGGGTCATGTTTGGGAGAGTGGAGGGACAGCACAGAAGAGGAAGATCCTCGATGAGATGGATTGATTCAGAGACTGGGGTAATGGTGGTAGGTGTGTCAGAGACAATAAGATTGGCATAGGATAGAGCAGGATTTAGGGCTGTTATACATAGGGTCACTGTGAGTCGTAGGCAATTTGACGGTACATAACAGCAGCAGCAGCAGCAACAACAAAAGTTGGTGCATTGGTGCTGACAAATTTTCTGTGCAGACAAATTTTCTGTATAATAAGCCCTGGATGCTTGCATGAAAGTCAAATGGCTCGTGTAGGTTAATTGTAGATTATCAAGGACTAAATAAAGTGCCACCTGTACCTTCAGTCTTCCCAGACATGGTAACAAAGGTCCTGAAATATCAAAAAAAGCCAAAAGAGCAGCTAGTCAACCAAAGCACCCTATCGTTGTTGTTAGGGTTCATTGAGTTGACTACAACTCACAGGTCTGAATCTTCCCTTATCCTGTACCATCCCCACCATCTCTGCTATGCTCCGGCGCATCGTTACCGTCACTGTGTCAACCCATCTCATGAAAGGTCTTCTCCTCTTTCTCTAAGGCTCCACCTTTCCCAGAATGATGTCTTTTTCCAAGCACTGGTTCCTCCTGACAACATGTCTGAGGTATGTGAGACAAAGTTTCACCCTTCTTGCCTCTAAGGAGCATCCTGGCTGCAAGCACCTTAGTCCCAGGTGAGCTTTACTAGTCTTCACTCAGAGCCTGCTTCTTTTCAGACATGATTCTAGTAAGCTATGGCATCTTCTATCCTGCAATAGCTTGAAATTCAACTTAACAACCACTTGGTATTTAAACCGCTCTGTGGGAGGTCTCACTGGGCAGAGAGGATCTATAGATGAGTAACAGCAGATGATTACGTGATCAGGTTGGCCAGATAACTGGGCTGCATGGCAGAACCTAGAACAAGTTTGGAGAGAGGAAGAGAAGTTGCTAGCGAGTGCCAGTTTATTAAGAAAACATGTTTAAATAATATTGTCCATGGAAAATTCCATTTGCAGGACAAACTACTCTAACCTTTCTTAGTAGCTGCTGATGTTGTTGTTGTTATGTAATGAAGACATTTATTTGCAAAAGATCCTGTATACAAATGTCCCTATCAGCATTATATCCTAAATGGGAATTAAGGCAATGTCCATTAATTTATGGATGTTGTTGTTATGTGCCATTGATTCACTTGTGACTCATAGCGATCCTATGTACAACAGCCCTAAACCCTGCTCTGTCCTGTGCCAATCTTATTGTCTCTGACACACCTACCCCATTACCCCAGTCACTGAGTCAATCCACTTCATTGAGGGTCTTCCTCCCTTGCACTGTCTCTCCATCCTCCCAAGCATGATGACCTCTCCTCCTTGAAACCTGTCCAAAATATGTCAGATGAAGACTCAGAATCCTTGCCTCCAAGGAGTAGCCTGGTCTCATCCTCTCCAGGATAAACCAGTTTGCTCTCCTAGCAGTTCATGGTATATTCAAGACTCTTCTCCAGCACCACAGCTCAAAGGCATCAATTCTCCTTCTATCATCCCTAGTCACTGTCCAGCTCTCTGATGCATAGCAAGTAATTGCAAAAACTATGGTCTGGATCAGGCACACTTTAGTCTTCAGATTGGTATCTGTTTTGGCTTCTCAGAACTCTTGAAGAATTTAATGATTAATATAATGTAGCCACCCTGGAGTTGATAAATAATGTGGTGGTGTTACCGTCTAACATAACCATCTCCCCTCCCTACATTGCACAGCAGGGAAACTGAGGCACAGGGAGGTGGAGGGACAGCCCGGAGTGGCACACTGAATTCATGATGGAGCAAGGACTAGAACTGAGAATGTAGAACTTTCCCCTTTTCTTTCCAAGCAGAAGAGCAACGCAGATCCCTTTCAACAACCCAAACATTTCCTTTCTTGAGGAGACGAGTCTTGACCCGAGCGGCAAGCTCCCTCCGTGTCAGGAAGCTCTGCCTGCCCAGGATTTCCTGTGTGTGGGAAAGAACAGGATGACCAGATGACCCTCTGAAGCTTATTTGCAAATGTGTGAGGTCCTTTCCCTGTTAAGTCTGCAGCAGCCCTGGTCAAGATGACTAGTTAACGCATCAGTATGTGTTTGTGTGTTTCCACACAGTAATCAGAGGGAATTATTGAGCACTCATGAAGCGTAGGCTGGACATTTAGGGGAGAAAAGCTCAGGCCACTGTCCCTAGACTTTGGTGAGATACTTTGTTTAAAAGTTCTTTTAGAATGCGATACTGAAACAAGTAGTCCAGTACAAGGAATCAATTTGGAAGATGATTCCAGAAAATCTCAATAGGGAAGAGGAGAAATTATGGCAAAAGGAAATTAACCCACAAAGCAATTATTATTGAGCCTGTAACTGTGGTGGACAACCAGAGTTAAAATTCACTTGGGAATTCTCCGAGACAATTGGAGAGCCCACCTCTGTGGGCTTTAATCCAGCCAAGGAATAAAATGGTTGGGGCATTTGTCCACTAATTCCACGTTCATCTAACAAGGAAACTGCTAGAGTATTTTTAGTGAGAACTTTGTCTCCTGATTCAGGCAGAGGGAAGATGGGTAAAGGCCCTGGGGCAGGAAGGAAGGAACTCGGTATAGCTGGAGAAGGGAGAGTGGTATTAAAGGCAAGCACATGATCTCCTGGGCTTGCTTGAGGAAGTTTATGGTCATGGATCACAGTAGGCTCCGGAGAGACACACCACCAGTTCAGGAAACAGGGTTGTAACCAGGAAGAGCTGAGCCTAGAAGATCAGCAGAGAGAAAGAGAGAGAGAGAGGGTGTGGTTTTAGATGGTCACAGAGTTCAAAGGCTCCTGTACCTGGAGTCTCATGAAGGGATCCAGAGCTGGTCTGTGGTAGATTTTCCACCCCACTCCCCACCCCCCACCTCCCTGAGTTTAACAGGTTCTGAAATCTCATGGCTCAGACCCTTTCTTGGCTGGGAGCTGTCATTCCACACAGTGCAATCCTCCAGCCACAGTGCTGTAGGCTGTGTTTCTCCTGGGCTAGCCTGGACACCTCTCTGCATTGTTTTGTTAAAGCTCAAGACTCCTTGGTCCAAGAACACCCCCTTCTCCCAGAGGGTCTGCCTTTTGCTGCCTCACCCCCTTCCAGTGTCCTCTCGGGAAATGCAGCCTCCCCAGCTGCATCCGTGGGAAGGCCTGGCCCCCACACCTCACCCTCCCAGCCCCACTGAGGGGACAGGAAATGACCCTCTTAGCGGCTCTGAGCTGCAGCCTACAGGACAATGACAGACGGATGGAAGCCCATTTATCCTGGCTAGCTTTTCCCCTTGGGTAGCCGCCAGATGCTACACAAACACAAAACTGAAGATTAGTGGAAAAACATATTTTCAAAAAACAAATAAACAATCCTGTGGACTTTGGCCAATTTCTGGGACTTTGTGAGGTTTTGCTTTTATTTTTGATTGCTGTTCTGTTTTTTTAAAACGTGTGTGTGTGTGTGTGTGTGTGTGTGTGTTGAAAACACAGATAAGTTAGATTCAGAACGTCGAAGAAGCTAAGAGTTGGAAGGAGGGGCCAGATGTCACACCCGAGCTGAGGTCTCCTGGGGTGCCTTTCCTCACAGGGTGTGGAGCAAGTGTTTTTCCCCACACCCTATGAATTTCGTTATTTGGCTCAACCATTGCCTTCACCTCACCTGTGTGCACCACCAGAAGCCAGAGAACTCTTCTCAGATCTAAAGATTTGTCTTTCGGAAGGCCTCCGTTTTGTCCTTCAGGCCTCCCTTCTGCAATGCTGCCTCCTTCGAGGCGTGTCTCTGACCACTCTGTGAAACAGCACCAAAGCACCCATAGCTCTTAGCACCTCTGTGGTTATCTCGTCTGTTTAATTGAGCCCAAACGTATAGTTGATACTCAATTAGTGTTTTTGATTAATTCGCTCTCTTTTCAGTGGTGGTTGCAATCCCAATCACAAGTGGCTCAGAAAATTCAGGATTCCTTCCATTTCAACCAATACTCATGCCAACTGGATTTCAGGACGAGAAGGGGAAATAGTTTATGAATTCATTAATTTGTCCATTAATTTATTCAAGGGTTGGTAATGGTGGTCGTTGGTTCCAACTTATGGCAGGCTCATGTGTGCTTGAGAATGGCTCCACTCTTTTTCCCAGGAGCCCTTGGGTGAGTTTCAAGCTCCCCATCTTTTGGTTACTCTTCTACACGCTTGGCCATGGGCCACCCACCCACTGTTATCAAGTTGAGGCTGACTCTCAAGAGACCTGCTGCCAGGTTTTCAAGGCCTAACAGGAAGAGACTGTGCATCCTTCTTCTGCGTAGTAGCTGGTGGATATGAACTGCCAACCTTTCTGTTATCAGCACAACACATAATGCACCATGCTGCCAGAACTCCTGATGTTGTGTGACCCAGGGGCTCTTATTCAAGGGTTAAAAGAAATAATTAATAAATAAAGTCATTGTCTTCAAGTAGAACAGACTCATAGCTGACCCTCCAGTGAGTTTTCAGAGGCTGTAAATTGCATGGAGGAGACTGCCCGTCTTTCCTGCAGGTGGATCAGAACAGCTAGATTAGGCACCATGTACAACAATAGTCGGGAATAAGAAATGCATAGCAAATTGGACGTGGGGATTGGGAGGAGGGAGCAAATTATGTAACAGTGAATGAATATTTTTGTGTGAATATTTTTTGTGTGAACTGGGGATACAAATAGGGAGAAAAATATGTAACAATGAATGAATGAAAATATAACTTTTCCGTAAACTTTCATTAAAATCACAATTAAGAAAAAAAAAAAAGAACTACCACCTTTGGCTGGAAGCAGGAGCGGCATCCATTTCCGAAATGGCTTGCCTCCAGAAACTACGTACAAACAGTGCTCAGGCCGTTCGTTCATAGGGTCGCTATGAGTCATCTACGACTCAACGGCATCAAACAACAACAACCACCACCACCTTTGGATTTAGCACCACAGCTCCCTACATACTATGCCGCCAGAGCTTCCTATTCAAAGACAGAGCACAAAAGAAATGTAGGTGTGCTGAGACGCAAGAAAACTCCACCAAGGAAGGGATTCGAGATGGGTTTTCCGTGACTCTGTGGCTCAGCGCTTTATGTGCTTACACGGCTGACAGAAAGGCTCAAATCTACCAGCTGCTCCTCAGGAGGAAAGCTGAGTGGTCTAAACTTGATGCGTAAGTAGGTGTTTGTGGTTTGGTTTTGTTTCATCAAAAGAGATGTCAGGTAGGATGGGGAGAACTGTCTGTCCAACTTAGGGGCACTGCTTGAGCAAAAATCAAGAGATGTGTAAACTGAAATATAGAATTTCATTTATTCCCACTTTGGGCCCATAGGGAACTCTGGTGGCCCAGGGGTAAGGAGCTGTGCTGTCAACCCAAAGAGAAATGGTTTGAGTCCAGCAGCTGCTCCGTGTGAGAAAGATGGACAAGCTCTTTCCATGCAAATTACAGCTTCTAAACACCAACTAGAGGGTCACTTATTTGTTGTTATTTGGACCCATGGTGGAGAGTTGTTATGGATGGAATCGTGTCTCCCCAAAATATGTATTGTGAGTCCAAACCCTTGTACTTGTGTTTATAATCCCATTTAAGAGTGGGTTTTCTTTCTTATGTTAATGACACAGTATTAGTATAGGTTGTTTTACCTGCCATCAAGTCAACTATGACTCTTAGTGATCAATAGATAGAAAAGTTATCCTATTCAGACCTTTTAGTGTATGATGTCTTTTAAATCAATCCTTTTTTAAATACAAAAGAGCAGATTAAGCATCAAAGAGGAAAGTTGTTGTTGCTATGTGCCATCTAGTCACTTAGTGACCCTAAGTACAACAGCTCTGAACTCTTGTTCTATCTTGAGCCAATTTCATTGTCTCCGACACATCTACCACCATTACCCCAGTCACTGTGCCAATCCATCTCATTCAGGGTCTTCCTTTCTTGTGCCATCCCTCCATTCTTCCAAGCATGATGTCCTTCTCCAAGGACTGATCCCTCCTTGCAACATGTCCAAAGTATGTAAGATGGAGCTTTAAAATTCTTGCTTCCAAGGAGCCCTTTGGTTTCACCCACTCTAGGAAAAACCTGTTCTCTTAGCCATCCTTGTTATGTTCAACCCTCTTCTCCAGTACTGCAACTCAAAGTCATCGGCTCTTCTTCTATCATCTCCAGTCATTGTTCAGCTCTCTGAGGCATAGCAAGTAATTGTGAAGACCATGGTTTGGATCAGGAACACCTTAGTCTCCAGACTGACATCATTGCTCTTCAGTACACTAGAGAGGCCTCTGACAGCATATTTTCCCAATGCAACTAATCTTTTGATTTCCTGGCTGCTGGTACCAAGAGTGTTGATTGTGGAACCAAGCAAGCTGAGGTTGTCAACAATCTCAATCTCTTCTCTGTCTATCATGATGCTGCCATTTGGGCCAGTGTTGAGAATCTTTGTTTTGTTGTTGATGAGTTTCAATCCATAGTGAAGGCTACAGTCCTTGACCTTCTGCAGTAAATGCTTAGGTCTTTCTCAGTTTCAGCAAGCAAGGTTGTATTAGCTGCATAACACAGGTTGTTGATGATTCTTCCTCCAATCCTGATGCCGTATTTCTCCTCATAAAATCCAGCCTCCTGGATGATCTATTCCACAAATGAATTGAAAAGACATGGAGATAGGATGCATCCCTGGCATACCTCTTTCCTTATTTTGAACCACGCAGTGTTTTCTTGCTCTGTTCTGATCAACTGCCTCCTGATCCAAGTATAGGTTATGCATGAGCACAATCAAATGTTCTGGGATGCTATCATATTGAAAAGCGATAAATACTATTTTTGAGAGCTAAATGAGAGAAAATTTCTCCTAAAATCAGAGCCCTGGGTTAAAATTCTAGACTCTAAACTGAGGAAATACATTTGTTAAAGCCATCGCCTTGTGGAACTTCTGTTAAAGCTTCATTAGCTAATGAAGATAAAGACCAAGCCACAAACCAACCCCTCCCCCTGGGGTCAGTCTACTGCTACTCTCTAGATTTCATAGATTTAGTAACCTGGGTTCTAAAAGCACTACTGCATTAAACTCTTCCTACAATTCTGCAAAGAATGTTTTTTTTGTAATGGTATTTTCCCCCCTTGTTGTGTACCATCGAGTCTGATCCAAGTGGCACAGGAGGGGATTACCAGCAGAGCATCTGGTGAATTCAAACCACGCCTTTGGGATTGCAGAGCAGCTTCTTGCCACTAGGCTACCAGAGCTCCCTTTTAATGTTGGTTTATTGTTGTTGTTGTTTTTAAATTTTGTTTTATGTTGGTTTGCATTAAAAATTCAAATACACTGTGTTTCACATTCCTTCATTCACATCATGTTTCATAGAATCATTCTCATACATTGTGTTTTATAAAAATTAATCCTCATTAAATTATACCCACTATTAAATTATACCCACTATACCCACTCCATCTTTTCAGGTCCTGGCCAGATCTTTCCCATTTCCTTTACTCTGTCCCTCCACCCCCCAAATTGTGTGACCTGTGATTTCCTCCCTGGCTATCCTCAACCCTCTGCTCCCACTCCTTCCCCCTTGGATTCCTATTACTAGTTGTCCTTCTGTTTTTACAATAATGGTCTAATGCAGTATTTGTCCTTATGTCACTTATTTCCTTAGTTTACTCAGCATAATGCTCTCTTCAGTCTCTCTCACGTTGTGTAGTATTTTTCAAAATTGTTGTTCCTGAGTGCGGCATAGTGTTTCATCATGTGAATGTATCACAATTTTTCAAGTCATTCAATTGTGGTTGGACATTTGGGATATTTCTATGATCTTGTGATTGTGAATAATGTTACTATGAACATTGGGGTACAAATCTCTGTGTCTCAGTTCAAATTTTCTTGGGGTATACTCCTAGAAGTGGAATTACAGGATCACAAGGAATTTCTATGTTCATCAAACTGCTTTCCAGAGTGGTTGTATCATTTTACAATCCCACCAATAGTGTATAAGAGAGAATTCCAATCTTTCCATATCCTCTCTAACACTTACTGCTTACTGTCCTGTTAGACTTTGACAATGCAACTGAAGTGAGATGGTATCTCATTGTGGTTTTAATTTGCATCTCTCTTTTTACTGCCAGTGATTTTGAGCATTTCTTTATGTGTCTGTTGGCCACCTGAACGTCTTCCTCTGTGAAAAGTCTTTCCATGTCTTTTGTCCATTTTGCGATTGGGTTATCAATCTTTTTATTGTGGAGGCCCTGTAAGAAAGAATGTCTTTAATGATATTTTTACTGAGGAGTGTGTTGAGACTCAGGGACTTCTTTCGGCCTATTGTAAGAATCTGTGCTGCAGTTTCTAAGGCACAAAGTTCAAATCCACCAGCTGCTCCAGGGGAGAAGGATACACAATCTCTTCCTGTGTGATTTGTTGTTGTTGTTGCTGTAGTTGTTGTTAGGTGCCATCGAGTCAAGTATGACTCATAGAAACCCTATGAACAAAAGATCTGAAGCTAGTCCTGTCCTGAACCATCCTCACTCTTCCTGACAACACAAGAGCCCATTGCAAGAGTCACCTTGTCAATCCTCGATGGTTGAGGGTCTTTCTCTCCTTTGCCAACCCTTCACCCTTCCCAACATCATGTCTCTCGCCAAGGAATAGCACCTCCTAGCAATATGTCCTTTAGCAATAAAGTGAGCCTTTAGCTTGGTGAAGTTGGATCCTGGTGGGTGTTTGTGATTTACTTGAAAGCTGGGGGTAAACTGATTGGGTGTTTCTAATAGTCTTAACAATTTAGTGTAAGCTGATTAACTGTATCTGATCTCATTTACAATGAACTTGGGTAGGGAGTCTCTTGTGTGGGCAAACAGGATCTGGTGGGCAGGCCTTTGTATTTAAAAGCTGATCTGGTCCTATGTGATTTACTGCCCCTGAAAACTTGCTGCAGAGTCAGTTCCAACGTGACAGTACACAACAACAACAGTGGTAAGGAATCATGCTGTACAGGAGAAAGATGGGCAATCTCCCCCCCAGGTGATTTACTGCCTTTGAAAACCTGCTGAAGAATCAGCTACAAGTTGATTCCTACTCCATGGTACACAACAACAGCACTAAGAAGCTGTGCTGCCAACACAAAGGTCCCTGGTTTGAATTCATCAACTGCTCTGAGAGAGGAAGATAAGCAATCTCCTCCCACACCCTTTGAAAACCTCTTAAAGGGTAAGTTAGGAATTAGTTCTGACTGAAAGGCATGTAACAACAACACCTATCAAAGGTCAAAGAGGTGAAGATTTCTGCTTATGCTTCTCTAGCCAGAAGGTTGAGGTGGCATTGGAAGCAGGCCCTTTGGGCTGGATGTTTTATCTGCAGCCTCCTCCACCACAAGCTACTCTCCCAATTTCATTTTTCCCCTGGATGCAAGAATCTGGGCCGTGGCTGGGCCTGTAGGCCTGTCTTCTTTCCCTTCCCCCCACCTCCCTCCCACCCCTCGCCTCAAAGGTCAGGTACCTCCCAGCCTCCCGTGGGCTTGTCCATTTAAGGCTCTGTTGTTCCAAATTGTGGCCAAATTTATAAACTCCTCTTTCCCGGAGACACGAAACAATCTGTGCAGAGTGCAGTGTGGGGGCAGAGCTGCGAGCTGCATATGAAGCCTGGACTTGGGCCCGGGCCGGGACCCAGTGATCTCTGTTGAGCACTAGGGGTCCTAGCCTCACAGTAGGCCTCAGTTTCCCCACTTACAGAACAAAGGAATAAGACTAGCTCATTTCTTAGATCCTTCCTAAATCTCATTACTAGGTAATAATGCCAACTTCCTAAATTCATGAGCCCAATACTAATAACAGAGCTAGGCCTGGGACTTTGGCTCCAACATTTCTTTTCTTTTTTTATTTTTTTCTTAAGAAAGAGGAAAGTTTATAAAGAGAGATTTATTAGAAGATGAGTAGGTCCATCTTGCAAGATAATAGTAGATCCAGCATTTCTTTTCTGCTTAGCTTTATCTTCCTCTTTTTAATTTTTTTTAAATAAAAAGTTAGCTAAGGAATTAAACTTCATTATAAAGTAAAGAGTGTCTTGGTGGCCTAGTGGTAACAAGCTGCACTGTAGTGTCTATCCTAAAGGCACACAGGTTTGAATCCACTAGTTGCTTCACAGGGGAAGGATGGGTAATCTTCTCCCATGTGTTTTACTGCCTCTGAAAACTTGCTGAAGGTTCATCTATGTGTTGGTTTCAACTTGACAGCACACAACAACAACAACAACATAAAGTAAAAGTCTTACTTCTCTACCCCCCTACTGTTCTGTGCCCGTACTCTGTGCCTACCACCGCTATGGAAGTACCAAAAGTGTGAGGTGGCTTCTCTGTTCTTATTTATACCTGTATTATCAATGTTCTTAAAGGAAAACTGTTTATTTTGGGGTTTTAAATTTTTTTTAATTAATCTTAATGAAAGTTTACAGAAACTTAGGGTTTCCAATAATTCACTGTTGCACTTTTCTCCCTGCTCACCTCCACCCACCCAATTCTCTCTTCTCCTTGAAAACTCTTTCATTGTTATGCAATCCTTCCCCCAAGTCCACTCAACTGTGCAGCCTTCATTCTGGACTCATGTCATGACAATAATACACAATCATATACCCCTTTTAAAGAGTTCTCTCCCTCATCTGTTTCAATGCAGTATACATCGTTCATCCTCTCCTTTTCTGTCTTCCCTCAACTCCGATGTCAGTCTCATTTTACAACAGTGGCACTATGCAGTATTTGTCCTTTTGTGACTGAGATATTTCCGTTAACATCATTCTTGTGGGTTTTGTTTTGTTTTTACCTAAGTGGGAATCACCATATATTTTCTTTGACATCTTACTTTATTCACATATCAATCTCATTTTTAAAGGAAAAAGCTCAAACCACCACAGTTTTATCAAAATAGAATTTTTTTATTGCTGTGGAGTTGCTGACTTTTGAGCAAGTCTTCAGAGATTCTAAATTGCTTGGGAGGAGATTATCCACTAAAGGGTGGATTTGAACCTCCAGAGAAAGGTTTAACAGCACCACTCTTTACAGATTATGTCACCAGAGCACCCTTAAGTATAATTTGTAGTTGTTGTTTTGTACCACTGAGTTGGAACTAACCTATAGCGGACCCTCCAGTGGGTTTTCAGGGGCAGTCAATTGCATGGGAGAAGATTGTCCATCTTTTCCTAGTGAAATAGCTGATGAATTCAAACCACATACTTTGAGTTGGCAGTGCTATTCCTTATCACTAAGCCACCAGATGACCAAATAGCATCATGTGACAATGTAGGACGACTCCATAGGGTTTTGAAGGCTGTAATCTTTGTGGAGGGAGCTCTGGTGACTTAGTGATAAGAAGCTGTGCTTCAATCCCAAAGGCACATGTTTCAAATCCACCAACTTCTCTGCAGAAAGATGGGCAATCTCCTGCATGATTTACTGCCTTTGAAACCCCTCTAGAGGGTCAGCTATGAGTTGTTTCTGACTTGATGGAGCATGACAAGAATAATAACCCACAAGAACTCCCTGTTGTTGTTGTGTATCATCAAGTTGGAACCCACCCACTGCTGACCGTCCAGTGGGTTTTCAGAGACAGTTAGTCACCTAGAAGGAGAATGCTCATCTTTCTCCATGGAGCAACTAGTGGACTTCAAACCCCATGTCTTCAATTCACTTATTCGTGATCATCCATTTCAATGACTTTTAGTAGATTTATAGACTGGTGCAGTGACCCCACAGTCCTCACAAATTCTTGTATGCCCATTTTTGAGCCAATTCCACTTCTCTCACCCCAAACCCAGGGAACCACTATCTCTACAGATTGCTATTTCTGGACATTTCATGTCAATGGAATTATATGATATGTAATCTTTTGAGTCTGATTGTTTCCCATTAATCTGTTTACCCATTTCGTAGCTTATAGCAATAATTTACCCCTTTTTAGTGCTGACGTTATTGTGGGAGCTCTGATAATGTGGTCCATGAGGAGTTACGCTGTTAAATTAAAGGCCACACCTCGCTGGCAGTTCAAATCCATCAGAAGTTGTTTGGGAGAAAGAAATCACCTCCTGCCACACAATTTACAGCCTTGAAACCCCAGTAGAGGGTCAACTGTAGATTGATTCTGATTCTATGGTGATTAGAATGTTCTATTATGTCCCTAGGGAACTCAGATTGTCTAGTGAGTAAGGAGTTACGCTGGTAAAACAAAGGCAGGCAGTTGGAATCCACCAGTTGTTCCACAAGAGAAAGATAAGCCATCTCCTCCTGAGCAATTTACAGCCTTTGAAAGCCTGCTGGATGGACTGCTATGAGTCAGCTCCAACTCAAAGGCACTTAAAAGCAATAACATTGGTGTCCTAGGATGTTGCAAATAACTAACACTGCTAACAAAAAGTCAGAAGTTATAGTTCACCTCAGAAGGACTTCTGAAGAAAGGCCTGGCTATCTACCTCTGAAAACCGATCATTGAAAATTTTATGGAGCACAGGTCTTTTATGATACACCTGGGGTCACCATGATAGCAAGTTGGGGGTTTTTTGTTTAGTATTTTATATTTTATGAATACACCACATTGTGTTTATTCACTTATCAGTTGATGGACATTTAGCCTGTTTCCAGTTTGGGGCTATCTTGAATAAATATCCAGTGCACATCTTTGTATGGACATATTTTTCATTTCCCTTGGGGAGATATCTTGACTCCAATCTTTTGTGTGTTTTTTAATTCACATTTTTATCATTCTTATACATTGTGTTTCAGGCACGTGCATTCTGTTTTATACAATCTTTCATCCCCATTGTATTTCATTCATGTATATAGTGTGTTTTCCCCCCTTTATAATCATCTTATTAATAACAACACTTGTAAAAGTGTGTAAGCCATCCACTTCATGCCTTGGAACTTAATATACTTTTATTCAGATAGCAAATTTCTGATCTGCCAATCCCTATCAAACCAGTACCGAGGGAACAAGCATGACCCTTTTGCTGAAGGATCTTCTATTCAACTTGGAAACTTTGAGCATCTGCATCCACAAGCTAAGTCCAGTACACAGCAAAACATCTTTTTAAAAAAAAATCTTTATTTTATACTGGTTTATTTACAAAGTTTGTATACATTGTTTTTCACACTTTTCCATTTCCTTCAGGACCTCCTTTATCAAATAATATGATACTATGATTAAACACCCCAACCCATCTCACACCTCTGCTCTCCCATCCTCCTCTTGAATCTTCATACATGTTCTACAATAACGTTCTTATAAAGTATTTGTCTTTATGGGACCGAATTAGTTCACTTAGCATACTGATCTTTAAAATTATTGATCCTGCATGCTGCTTATATTTCATAGTGTGAATGCACCATAATTTTTCAATCCATTCCATTGTGGTTGGACATTTCAGACCTCAGTCTTTTAAACAGTAGTGGCTTCCTCCATGGAAAGGCTGCACTTTGATGTTATAACCAGCTTCCTACCAAGAGACATTTAGATTGTTTCCACGGTTCACTCTCACTCACTTCTGCTGCTTTGAGCCTCCTGACCTGTCTGTCTTTGGGCACATGTGCAGGATGAGAGTAGAGGGAGCTACAGTGATGCACATTTTATATTTGTTGAGCCATTGCCAAACCATCTTCCATGACAGTATTGCTTCCTGTGTAAAAGATAATGGTGTGAGAAAGAAAAGACCTATAAAATGGGTCTCCTTTCTCCACTGAGCTTGAGAAGAAAGGCCACTGTGGTGAAAAGTCTTCAGGATGACTGAGCATCAAGGATGGTCAAGGAAAGACAAGAAGAACAAATACAGGGACTATAATCCTTTTTCTGCCTATAAGGTAATGAGTTCTCTGTTGCTGGAGGTGTGCAAGTGGAAACTGGTCAATCACTCCACAGAGTCTGTAGAAGAAGCCTATATCTGATGGGAGATTGGGCTGCAAGGTGTCTGAGACAAACTTGTGTCTCTATTGGCAGGGACCTGTAGTGGTTCATACTCTAGATCTGCCATTTTCTAGCTCTGTGAAGCTGGACAAGTGAATTCTGCACCTTGGTCCCAATCCTCCCAGCTGTTAAGTGGAGCTGTAGCTCCACCACTCAGGGTTTCCGAGAAGGATCAATGGCATGTGGATAATGGCATCACTATAGAGACCATATTACTCCCTTAGTTCTGTCATCGTGGGCTGTACTTTCTGGGGACTGCAGGACTCCAACTTAGAACTACTATCCATGCCCAGTAGCCCCAGAAGAGATGTGTGGGTGCTCATGCAAGTGCTTCTTCATTTAACTATGTCATCATGGGCAAGACCTTAATCTGTCACTCACTGTCCTCATCTGAACAGTAATAATACTAACCTCATAGTGGCAAGAGTGAAATTAAATGCATATGATAAAAAACACCAAATTAATATAAAAGAGATGGAAGCAACCTAAATGCCCAGAAATAAATGATTGTATATAAAAACTATGGTACATTCACACAATGGAATACTATGGAGCATTGAAAAACAATGAACTCATAAAGCATTACACAACATGTGGGAGCCTGGAGGACATTATGATGAGTGAAATATCTCAGTCATGACGTACAGGGAGTGATGCGCAGGGAGTGACATGCAAGGTGAGCAGACAGTAAGAACATGAGAAAGAACTATTAAAACAATCAGTTTGGGAGCCACAGGAGCAGTGAGCCATGGTAGAAGCTGCCAGTCAAGCCCAAGTGGGAGCCACCAGTCAAGCCACTGTGGGATCCACCTGCCAGTAGCAAGCAGGAAAGCAGGAATTTGACTGAGTTTTCTTAAGCCCCACCAGACTCAGAGCCCTGCTGGGTGAGAGCCACCAGGCAAGAGCCAGACAGCTGGAATTTGAGTGAGATCCCCATGTGAGCCCACCCAGACAGCTGGAATCTGAGTGAGTACCCCACATGTGCCTGCCCTGCACTTGGGCTTGCCAGGCACCCATACCTGTCCCACGCCCATTTCACCCTGAACCCATACCTCCATGTCCAGGCAACTAACTTGCCTTTCTTGCTCTGACTTAGCTGCAACAAGAGGCTGCTCTCACAGGCTCTGAACTGAACCTTCCCTTGGATCAGAAGAGAAACACAGGCAGTGTAGCTGCTCCACTCTCTTCTAGAGCAGTGACTTCAGATTAAGAACCTATCATCACCTCAGGCATGAAAAACTCTACCACAGCAATATCACGTAAGAAGCATGCCACCCCCACATCCTACACAAGAGCAAAGCAAGATGTCACCACCACTCCCGCCCCCCAAAAAGTGACACAGAATCAATGGATTTCCTAAAACCAGGAGGTCTGATGGAACTTTCTGACACATAATTTAAAAGAACAATGATTCAATATTTTCAATGGGGGAAAAAAGACAAACTTGAAGAAGTACAAGAATTGCAAGCAAAAAACAGGAGGAGCTTAAAAAAAAATCCAGAACAATTCAGATAGAACATATGGGACATCAGAGGCTCTAGAAAAACAAGAAACCACAGTCCAAAATATGAGGTCCAATGTCTCAGATACTGTCAACATAATGGAGGGACACATGAACAGAGTTGAAAAATGAAATACAGCAGCGCGAGGGCGACGCAGCACGAGGGCGA
>NW_006399901.1:1921076-1924033 GCF_000299155.1 Elephantulus edwardii | reverse complement strand
CCCAGAGGGCTGTGATATCTACGCACACACACCCCCCCTCATGAAATAATGGTTAAATACAAAATTGCTAAATGAAAGGTTAATGGTTCTAATTCACTCAGTGGCTATATGGGAGGGAAAGATATGAGTATCTGCTTCTAGAAAGATTTTTGTTGTTATGTACCATTGAGTTGGAACCAATTCCAGTGGGTTTTCAGAGACAGCTGGTAGATTCAAACAGTGTGCCTTTGGGTTGACAACACAATTCCTTACCATTAAGCCACCAGAGCTCCCTTCACAAAGTTTTTGACCTACAAAACCCTATAGAGTAGTAACATGAGGTTTTTATTCTTTCAGACCAGCCTGACAGCATCTAACAACAATATAGACAGACAGACACATATAGGTAAAATAGAAATTATCTTCCATAACTATCTGGTTAGGATTGCTGGACTCAGAATATTGTATGACTTGTTTGAGGTCATAAAACAAGTTAAAGCCCAAGTTTTGACTCAATTCCCAACTCTGCCATGATTGATTTCAAAACCATCAGACTGCCATGTGGACTAACCTGGAAGCATTTATCTGCACTGTCACACCTTCTCTTATCTTATCCCTGTTTTCCAGGGCCAGGGGCTGGGTTTGGTGGCTTAGTCAGACAAAACTTCACTCTTGGAAACTCTTTCTGGGTCCTGATCCACTTCTTTTCTTAATCTCCAAATCATTGTTATTTTTTTCAAGATGTTGTTATGTGTTGTCAAGTCACCTGTGATCCATACCGACCCTATGTACGATAGCTCTGAATCCTGCCCTGTCCTGAGCCAGTCTCACTGACTCTGATACACCTACCTCCATTGCCCTAGTTACTGTATCAATCCATCTCATCCAGGGTCTTCCTCTCCTGTGCTGTCCCTTGACCCTTCCAAGCATGATGTCTTTCTCTAAGGATTGGTCCCTCCTGGCCACATGCCCAAAGTGAGACAGAGCTTCAAAATCCTGGTCTCCAAGGAGAAATTTGATTTCACTCTCTCCAAGACAGACTTACTTGTTTTCTTTGCGGTCCATGGTATGCTCAAGACTCTTCTCCAGCACTTTATAAAAATTGAGGTATATTAAAGTATAAAGTATGAAAATGTTTCAAATATGCATTGAGCCAGGTAAACACCACTCAGAAGGTCATTATTTAAAACGTTTCTAACACCTCTGCCTCTACACTTCTCAATGTTCACTTTCAGACATGTCACCCAGGTAACCACCGTTCTGACACCTATCACATAGTTAGCTTGCCTATTCTAGAACTTTTATCCTAAATGTCATCACACATAACATTCTCTCACTTATTTCACTAAACTTTTGTCTCTCTTTCCCTACTTTCATCCAGAAGGTGAATGTAATAATGTCATGGCAGGGCCATTTGACCTCAAACTTCATGAGGGAGAGAGAACCATTATCTATATCAAGAGCCCAAGGCTGATTCCTAGTTGACAGAGGTCAGACATGCCTTCACTGTCCACTCTTACTCATTCTGATACCAACAGAGATCTCATAGATCTCTTTACTTTGCTGTTGGGGTTGATAATTTAATACAATGGGCAACACAGAACTCACAAATCATACTCACAGTTATAGTGTTTATTAAGCAAGTGTTCTTGTTCTTATTGTTTTGTACCATCGAGTCAGAACTGACTCGTAGCTGACACTCATGGGGAGTTTTCAAAGGCAGTAATCAAGGATATCATCCATGAAGAAAGCAAAAGGTCATTACAAAGACAGAGGAAAAAGAAAAAACCAGAATGGATATCAGAAGATATTTTAAAATTTGCACTAGAGCATCAAGAAGTGAAAACAAAGGGAAAAAACATGCTGAAATAAAAGCTGATCCATCAACAAAAGAATGGATAGAGAAGCTGTGGTATCTTCACACAATGGAATACTACGCTGCATTGAAAAACCAGGAACTCATGCAATATTATTCAAAAAGGGTGAGCCTGGAGGACACTATTGTGAGTGAAATATTGCACTCACAAAAGGACAAATACTGCATGGTGCTACTGTTGTAGAACGGGACTGACGTCAGGGTTGGGGTAAGTCTGAGAAAAACTGGATAAAATATGTATACTGCATTGAAACAGATGAGGGAGAGAATAATTTAAAAATGATATATGATAGGGTATTGTGGTTATTACAGGAGTCCAGAATTAAGGTTGCATAGTGGAGTGTTACTCGGGCAGTGGGAGGGGTGCAGGGGGATTGTTTACCAAAGAAAGATTTTTTCTTTTACTTTTCAAAGAGAGGAGCAAACTGGAGTGGGGGAGGGCTGGGCAGGGAGAAAAGTGCAACAATGAATGAATGAAAATCCAAAATCTCTGTAAATGTTCATTAAAATGAAAATAAAATAAAAAAGCAACAGAAAAAATAACATAGATGATTACTAATATTCTATTATTATTATATAATAGGATATTAGAGTGTAGCTATTATATTAATAGCTATTATATATAAAGCACATCTTGATTGCATGTTCGATCAATCTTCGATTGTAAAAGTTGTTAGACATTTTCTATTTCCTCTTCTTTGGCTCTAGTTGTTGGTGTATATATCTGAATGATAGTTGTATTCACTGGACTTCCTTGTGATCCTGTCACTCACAATATTGTACTTCAAGACAGATCTAGAAATGGCTTTTCTAACTATGAAAGCAACCCCATTTTTCCTCACCTTTCCATCCAATTCAAAATGCCCCATGTCGGTCCATCTCATCTCACCAAAGCCAAGTATGTCAATATTTATGTGTTCCATTTCCTCCTTAACAATATCTAATTTCCCTACATTTGTGCTTCATTGATTATGCAAAGGCATTTGACTGTGTGGACCATAACAAACTGTGGCTGACTCTGAGAAGAATGGGAATCGTGTTAATGTGAAACTTATACTTGAACCAAGAGGCAGTCGTCAGAACAGAGCAAGGAAACACTGCA
>NW_006399901.1:1919463-1920486 GCF_000299155.1 Elephantulus edwardii | reverse complement strand
GATGATCTGTTCTGCATACAGGTTGAAAAGGTATGGAGAAAGGCCACATCGCCTGAATGCTGTGGCATTCCTTAGAAAGGATTTTTTGAGTGTTTGATAGAAGATTTTCTCCCACATTCTGGTTAGAGTTCTGCTGTTGATTGCTAGTGTGATCAGTCAGTCAGGGGTTCACTTTGCCTCCTGTCTTCCAGTTGGTTTAGCCCACGAGAGAAATTGAGAGGCTCCACCATGTTCTCAAAAGCATCCCACTGTAGTATTCTACTTTCCCACTCTGTGGGCCAGGAAGCTGTCCTCTGCAGTCTCTTCCTGGTTTCAGCTGCCACCATTCCTTTTCTTCTCATCTTTATTATTATTACTAATTTTAATGAAAATTTACAGAGATTTTGGATTTCCATTCATTCATTGTTGGACTTTTCTCCCTGCCCACCCCTGCCCCCCAGTTCATTCTTCTCTTTGAAAAGTAAAAGAAAAATTCTTTCATTGTTATACAATCCCTCCCCTGAAGTCCACTCCACTATATAGTCTTTGTCCTGGACTCATGTCATGACAATAATACCTAATCATATATATCTCTTAAACAGTTCTCTCTCTCATCTGTTTCAATGCAGGACATATAATTTATCCCATATTTCTTAGTCTTCCCGCTCCCAACTCCTATGTCAGTCCCGTTTTACAACAGTGGCACTACGCAGTATTTGTCCTTTTGTGATTTAAATATTTCACTCAGCATAATGTCCTCCAAGGTCATCCATTTTGAATAATATTTCATGAGTTTCTTGTTTTTCAATGCAGCATAGTATTCCATTGTGTGAATATACCACAGCTTCTCTATCTATTCGTTTGTTGATGGGCACTTAGGTTGTTCCCAACTCTTTGCTAGTGTGAACAAAGCCACAATAAACATGGGTGTGCATATATCTACTTGGGTGGCAGTTATGGTTTCTTTGGGGTATATTCTAAGTAGTGGAATTGCTGGGTTAAATGGTTTCTCTATTTGCAACTTTTTTTGAGAAAGTATCACAC
>NW_006399901.1:1882612-1898566 GCF_000299155.1 Elephantulus edwardii | reverse complement strand
TGTTTTCTATTTCATTTATTTCTGCTCTAATGTTTATCATTTCAGGTTTTTTAAGAGGGTGTCAAGTTTTCTTGCTGTTCTTTTTTCAATTTGTTGGAGATGTGGGGTTATAGAGTCAATGGCCATTTCCCCCCTGTCTTTTGATGTGTTTGCTTATGGCTATATTGACCTCTGATTACTGCTTTGGCTATTTCTCAGAGGTTTTGTAAGTGGTGTGCTCATTGTCATTTGTTTCAGGAAACTTATTAATTTCAGTTTTTTATTTCTTCTAGTGCCCACTCATATTCAAGCAAGGTGTTGTTCAGCTTCCAAATGTATGGTTTTTTCTCCTTTATCCTCTTGTTATTAATTTCTAATTTTGTGTCATTGTGGTCTGAGAAGATGCTTTGCATTATTTCTATATTTTTTAATCTACTGATGCTTGTCTTGTGACCTAAAATGTGATCTATTTTGGAGAACGTACCATGCACATTGGAGAAAAAGGTATACTGTGCTTTTTTGGGGTGCATTAGAATATAAATGTCTATGGGATCAAGTTGGTTTATTGTGTGGTTTAATTCTTCAGTATCTTTGTTGAGTTTCTTTCTGGCAGTTTTATCTTTTCTTGAAAGTGGTGTATTGAAGTCTCCAAGTACTATAGTAGTTCAGTTTTGTTAGTGTTTATGTATTTTGCAGGTCTTTCATTTGATGCATAGATATTAATTGTTGTTATGGCCTCTTGTTCTATTGACCCTTTAAGCAGTATGTAGTGACCTTCTTTGTCTTTTGTGATGGCTTTTGCATTGAAATTGATTTTATCAGAGATTAATATCACTAATTCAGTTATGATTTGATGATATATGACAAAAACAACATAAATTACCCAGTCCCAGTCTTTTGTTTAAAGCCATACAACCAGGAACCATGACTTGTGACCATATAGAAGACCATGTAAAAGCAACCCATCATACCACAGAGACATTCATGAACATTCAGTCTTTCATGAATAACCTGTCATTGAATTGCTCCTCCAGCAATTGCTTCTTTAGTTGCTGCTGTGTGCTGGGGGCTGGCTAAACACAATCACCCTTGGCAATCTCCAAGTCTCTCAGGTTATCCTTTGATCTAAATCTATTTTGATTTTAAATTATGATGACAACAGCCCTACTCTAAATTTCCCCCAAATTGTTGGGATCCAAGATGAGCAGATGCTGACACTGCCCAGCCCAGTGATGAGATGCTAGGCCCTTGCATCAACAATGGACACCTAGTAAGTGCTACTGAGCAGTTGATACAACTGTTTGCTTAGCCCTGTATGGATCACAGTCCTTCGCTTTCCTGTCTTTCACTAACTACACAGGGTTGGTTCATTATAATGTGCATTTAAACCAGCTGTCATGAAGTTGATTACAACTGTGGACTTTGTCTTGCAATATGGCTTTCCTAGCCCCTCAACTTGACTCTGCCATGGGGATATGCAAATAAGGCATGTTAGCCTATCCATGAGATGATTGGCTAACTCACCAATCCACAAGAGGATTGGCTAGTCTCACTATTCAATTGAGTGATTCCAACAGCAGGGAGTTTCACTACCAGCAAAAGAGAAGTAGGCATGTGGTGAACGCTCTTCAGGACCAGACATTCTTGCACCAGCTAGACTAACAACAGCAGCAGCCATGGCTGAAGCAGAGAATCAGACAGGCAACTGGAAATAGATTTGACCTTGGAACTGTTACCCTACCCCGCACTGACAGAACCTGAGCTAAGAGCCTTTGCTCAAGTTTCTTAGACAACTAGGGGTGGCAGGGAAAGAGCTTTTGCTCAAATTTCTTGGGCAACCTGGGGGTCAGGGGCAAGTCAGTTTGGACAGAATTGAGAACTTTGCTACACTGGCCTTAAGCCGTAATACTGAAGGCTGAGATGCTTGTGAATACATATTTGAAGCTGTCCTGACTGTATTCTGCGACTAATCTGGATTATAACCTTTTGATTTCCTTGATATGGTTTTCTGTGTTCTGTGAGCTATCACATTGGATTTTTAACTCAGTAAAGCAGTAAGATTGGTGCTGAGATGAGTAGAAAGAGATGCAAGAGAATGGAGGATATATTTGACCTCATGGAAATTGGTTTTGTGCTACTGATGCCGTTGATGGGGACAGTTCCCTTTTATGAAGTTGGTGATGTCAAATATGGCCACTCTCACATAGCCCTTGCTCTTTTTATACCCACTCATGATGAATCCACAAGAGTCAGAGTAGAACTGTGCTTCATAAAACTTTTTAAGGGCTGATTTTTCAGTAGATTACCAGGCCTTCTTCTGTGACATCATAGGGCGCATTTGAGCCTCCAATATTTCATTCAGCATTTGCATCCCCCAGAGACTCCATAATTTACATTTACTCACCAGAAAAGGATGCTCAGAGGTGAGGTATTGCCTAGATCACACAGCTTGTCAGTGGCTGAGTCAGGTTTCAAACCTGGATCTACAGAATATAAGGCTGGAACTTTCAGCCTCTCTCTGCCCTGAGGTATCAGCTCATTCTCTTTCACCTATTTTTTAAGCTGAGTCACTTTAAAGGAAGATCCCAAAATCTCCCAGTCAAACTACGTGCTCTGCTTCACTGAGTTTCTGGTTATTCTCTCACTTGGGGACCACCTTAGGACATTTCCCTGGCTTTGCATTTTGTGTATTTTAGCATAAGCTAAAATTAAAATCATACTGGAGGGAATGGAAAAGGCATAATGGGCCACAGTCCCCACCCCAGCACCCTGTGTAACTTGGCTGAACTATGATTCTCAGTGGCTTCGTAGTTAATGTACAGTATAACTATATGTCATCTCTAATTTTATGATCTGATGTAATGGAAATGCCTTCATGATGAGATCTGTTAGGAATAGTTAGTCAGTTGAAAGGGAGGTTCCTCAAGGACATGTCAGCAAATATAGACATTCTGGCAAAGCTCTCTAGCTTTTTGCTTGCTCTGGATTCTACACCTGGCTCATCATCATCATCATCTTACCTCTTGTTTTTGGATTGGAGTCAGAGGCCTGTCATATTGCCTGTTGATTTAGGGGTTTATTAACCCTCTGTAGCCCATAAATTGATAGCTTGCTGTCTTGCTGATCTTGGATTTGTCAGCCTCTGAAGCTCATGAGCCAGCAGTCTGCCATCTGACCTTCCCATTTCAGTTTCATCAACATCTGCAGCTATGTGAGTCGGGAGAAACCTCCAGCCTGACGTTCTGACCCACAGGTTTAGGACTTGCTGTTGTTTAAAACTGCATACTTATTCAACCAAATGCTAAGCAAATAATCCAAGAAACTGGAGAATATAGAGAAGAATGTGGCATCAGGCTCAGAGGAAGACTCATTAACAATCTGTGTTATGCAGATGAAACTCGAGGCACTTATTGAGCCTTTAATGTGGAACATACATCAATATCAAGAAAATAAAATCCTAACAACTTCACCAGTAGGCAACAACATGATAAACAAAGATTGGAGTTATCAAGAATTTAATTTTACTTAGATCTACAATCAACACCCATGGCTTTAGTAGTCAAGAAACCAAGACAGGCTTTGGGAAAATCTGATTTTAATCTCTTTAAAGTGCTGAAAGAGCAAGGATGTCAGTTTAAAGACTAAGGTGTGCTTGACCCAAGCCACAGTATTTTACATTGCTTCATAGGGATGTGAAAGCTGGAGAATGAATAAGGAAGACCAAATTGATGTCTTTAAGTTGTGGTGTTGGTGTAGAGTGTTATGTCTTGGATGTAGGTGCAGCCAATGTGCTCCTTAGAAGTAAGAATGGTGAGACTTCATCTGGCATATAGTGGACATGTTGTCAGAAAGGCTAAGACCTTGAAAGGGGCCATCATTCTTGGAAAGGTAAAAGGTCAGAGAAGGAGAAGACTCAACAACATGAATTGCAATAATAAGTTTAAACACAGTGGAGATTTTGAGGATGGCAGGAGACAGAACAAGGTTTTGATTTGTTTACAGGGTCACCATAAGTCACTATTATCTTGATGGCACCAAATAACAACCCAACTGAGTAAGCTATTGTCTTGGGAAAAATCTCTTTCACACATATATAAACTCCATTGGTTTTGTTTCTCTAGAGAGTCCAGCTTGAGATACCTCAGATCTGGGCTCTAAACAGTCCCATTAGCTCTTTGTCCCTCTCTGTCCTATTTCCTCCTGCTGTTTGAGAACCTTCACTCTCATCTTCTATCAAACAGTCCTGAACATCAGAACACTTTTCCTAGTGAAATGCCTGAGGTTCCTCTTAAGGAAGAGGATTTACTCAGAACACCCTGGTTCACCTGGCTCCTTCCTGCTGCTCAATGAGCCTTTCATTTGAAGCCTTGGCTTTTAAAGGGCCCACAACTATTTTCCTGAATATGTGAAAATATATTAAGTATAGGGAAAAAAATGTAATTCAGAAAAATATTTTTCTCCATGGAGCAAAATTTCCAATGGAGAAAATAAATCTCCTATGACATAATTGAGTGATATAAGGCCAAGTGAACAAATAAGTATGCTTTGGAAAAAGTGCAACCAAGGTTGTTCCTTGGAGGAAAGATTGGCAGAGCTTTGTTGTCTCACATATTTTGGGCATATCATTAGGAAGGACCGGTTCTTGGAAAAGGACATCATGTATGAAAAGAAGGAGAGTTTGTGAAAGCGAGGATAATTGACTGAGTGACTTGATTTTTTTTTGTAAGTAGATGAACTCTTTTGTAGAAGTTAAGTTGAAGGTCCCTGTTCAAAATGCTAAGAGTAGCATTTCTGTGTTCGCAAATGGAACCCTGGGGTGCTCGGTGACAGTTTATCTCTCATTCACTTCCCACTTTTCCAGAAAGCCTGCACCAGTTGTGGGATCCATTGAGAACCCTTCAAAGAGCCTAGCCTGAGATTTGGAACCCTGGACCTGAATCCTATGTCATCCTTTACTCACGTGGGCCCTCAAGAAATCCAATGAATATCTGTGGATCTCAGTTTTTCTCAGCTGGAAAATGAGACAGTGGGATTAAATACTTTCTAAACTCCTTTCCAGGGAGCTCTGGTGGCATCGTTGTACGGAGTTGTGTCGCCAACCTCAAGGTACACAGTTCGTTTCCACTAGCTGCTCTGAGGGAGAAAGATGGGCAGTCTCCTCCTGTGCAATTTACTGCCTCTGAAAACCTGGAGGATCAACTATGAGTCGGTTCCAACTTGATGGTACATAACAACAGCAAACTCCTTTCCAGTTCTAAGGTTTGTGTTCCGGGGAGCTCTGGTGGCCTAGTGGCAAGGAGCTGAAACTACAATCCCACAGGCACATGGTTCGAATCCACCAGATGCTCTGCCGGGAAAAGGAGGAACAATCTCCTCCTGTACCAGTCAGATCTGATTTGACGGTACACTCACACAAAAATAATAAAAAAAATTTAAAAAAAAGATTTGTGTTCCTGGTGGCAGAGTGGAGCATGAGGGGGAGGGGATCAGTCTGAAGTAAGAAATTGTTTGAAATGTAAACTTTGTGAAAAGGGAAACAGTTCTTTTATTTAAGGTGATCCAGTAACAAGCCAGAGCTCTGGAGGCATAGATTGTAAGGTACTGCTTCTCTGGCAGTTCGAATCCATCCATGGCTAGGACATCTGTGGGATTTACAGGCTCTGAAACTCACTAGCGAGTCAGCTATGTGTCCTTTCTGACTTAACAGCAGTGAGATGAGCAACAAGCCAACTGTAATGAAAAAAGATTCCCCTTCAGAGGTGCTTTCCTTTCAGAAACTGATAGAGAAGAATCAACTACTTCATTTATTGCATTTTTAGGACATAAATGAAACATGCCCCATGCTATATCCTATTTGTGTGGTGTTTTTTTTTAATATACCGATTTATTTACAAAATTTAAACACATTGTTTTCCATACAAGATCCTTTTCATTTCATTTACACCCCCCCCATTAAATTGTGCAACCTTATGGTTAACACCCCACACCACCCCATACTCATCCTCACCTCTCTGCTTCCACCCTCCCCCCTCTTGGATCCTCATACTTATTCTACAATTATGGTTTTATGCAATATTTATCCTTATGGTACTGAGTTAGTTCACTCAGCATAATGCTCTCCAGTCCCTCCTAAGCTAGGTAGTAATTTACAAAATCATTGTTCCTGCATGCTGCGTAGTATTCCATTGTGTGAATGCATGACAACTTCTCAATCCAATTGTTTGTGGTTGGACATCTGGGCTGTTTGCTTGTTCTTGCGATGGTGAATATTGCTGCTATGAACATTGGTATACAAGTTGAACCTCAGTTCTCATTTTCTCAGGGTATATTCCAAGCACTGGAATAGCTGGGTCATATGGAATGTCTATGTTCAGCTTTTTGAGGAAGCACCAAACTGCCTTCCAGAGTGGTTGTACCATTTTATCATCCCATCAACAATGTATAAGAGTCCCTATCTTGCCACATCCTCTCCAACATGTATTACTTGTTGTCCTGTTAAACTTTGTCATTGCTACTGGGGTAAGCTGGTATCTCATTGTGATCTTATTTGCCCATTAAACTTTTCCCTCCAGTTAAGAGCATGAAAGGGGAGCTCTGGTGGCTCAGTGCATAGAGAGTTGTGTTGCTAAACCAGAGGCTGCGCTTCTATGGTGGTTCAAATCCACCAACCACTCTGTGAGAGAAAACATGGGCCATTTCCTCTGTGTGATTTTACAGTCTGAAAAATCAGCGAGAGGTTCAGTTCTGAGTCCGTTTCGATTCAGTGGCAACAGGAGTGAGTGAGTACATGGAGATCCTAAGTAATGAAAAATATGTAGTGATGAAATGTCAAAATAGATATTAATGCAGGCATTTTTTTATTGAGGTTATAATGAAAGTTTATAGAGACTTTGGATTTCCATTTTCATTGTTGCACATTTTCTTTCCTACCTACCATCTCCAATTAGCTTTTCTCTTTGAAAAGAAAAAAAAAATCTTTTTCATTGTTATACAATCCCTCCCCTCCCCACCCCAGTCCACTTTACTATGCAGCTCTTATTCTGGACTCTTGTCATGAAAATAATACCTAATTATATATTCCTTTTAAACAGTTCTCTCTCTCATCTGTTTCAATGCAGTATACATTATTTAACCCCTCTTTTCTTAGGTTCCCTCCAACCCCAATGTCAGTCCTATTTTACAACAGTGGCATTATGCAATATTTGTCCTTTTATGACTGAGATATTTCATTCAGCATACTGTTCTCCATGGTCACTCATTTTGTATAATATTTCATGAGTTCCTTGTTTTTCAAGGCAGCATAATAGTCCATTGTATGAATATACCCCAGCTTTTCTATCCATTCATTTGTTGATGGCCATGTGGGCTGTTTTCAACTCTTTGTTATTCTGAACAAGCAGCAATAAACATGGGTGTGCATATATCTGGTTGGGTGGCAGTTCTGGTTTCTTTAGGGTAAATTCCCGGTAGTGGATATGCTGGGTCAAATGGTATTTCTATTTCCAACTTTTTGAGAAAGTGCCATACTGCTTTTCATAGTGGTTGCACCATTTTACACTCCCACCAACAGTGAATAAGAGTTTTAATTTCTCCACAACCTTGCCAGAATCTGTTGTTTGCTGCTCTGTTGAATTTTGCTATTGTTACTGGGGTGAGATGATTTCTCGTAGTTGTTTTTAATGCAGGCATTTTTTAAAAAAATATTTTATTTTATTTTATTTTATTATTTTGTGTGTGTGTACTGTCAAATTGGATCTGACTAGTACAGGAGGAGATTATCCCTCTTTCTCAGCAGAGCACCTGGTGGATTCAAACTGCATACCTCTGGGACTGCAGTGCAGCTTCTTGCGACTAGGCCACCAGAACTCACTTAATGCAGGCATTTTTAAAGAAAATCAATCACATTCACATAATTAGGATGAAAAGTGTTCAATTTGGCCTCAGACTGAGGGGTTTACTTCAGTGCCTAAGCCAGGAAATTCCTGGGTAAATTGGGACAAGTGGGTCATCTTATAACACATACTATGGGCCAAATCAATATCAAGAAGACAAAGATTCTCAACATTGAGCCAGTTGGCAGCACCATGATGGAAGGAGAAGAGACTGGGGTTGTTAACAGCTTGCTCAGCTCAACAATCAACACTTTTGGCACCAGCAATCAGGAAATCAAAAGGTAAATTGCATTAGGTAAATCTGTTGTCAGGAAATTTTTCAGAGTGTTGAGAAGCAATGATGTCAGTCTAGAGAAGTCTTCACAATTACTTGCTATGTATTAAAGAACCGGACAATGACTAAGGATGACAGAGAATTGATGGCTTTGAGTTGGGTGCTGGAGAAGAGTCTTGAACCACCAAGAAAACAAATAGGTCTTGCTTAGAGAGGATGAAACCAAGTTTCTCCTTGGAGGCTAAGATTTTGAAGCTACATCTCACACACTCTGGGCATGTGACCAGAAGACACCAGTCCTTGGAGAAGGACTTCATGCTTGGAAGAGTGGAGGGATAGAGCAGGAGAGGAAGACCCCAGATGAGATGGACTGATACAGTAACTAGGGCAATGGGGGTTGGTGTATTGGAGTCAGTGAGACTGGCTCAGGACAGGGCAGGCTTGAGAGCCTATTGTACATAGGGGCGCTATGAGTTGCAGGTGACTTGATGGTACATAATAACAATAATGGTCCAAATAAGGAGCTTGGTGGCCTAGTCTGTAGGGAGTTGCACATCTAGCCCAAAGGCCACACCTCTCTGGTGGTTCATATCCAGCCAGCTCCTTGGGCAAAAGATAGAGAGACTCCTTCCATATGATTTTCAGCCTCAGAAGTCCAGTGGAGGGTCAGCTATAAGTCAGTTCTGACTTGACAGCAATGTGTTTTTTAAGTTATGTGTCAGATACTGTTCTAAATCATCTTCAAGTGTAAATTATTTTAAACTGCACCACCACTTTACAAAGTAGCTGTATAACAATGGTATTGTTGTTATTGTGTAGAGTTGAGTTGGCACAAAACCATGGCTGGCTTTTCAGAGGCAGTTACTTGCATGGGAGGAGACTGTGCATCCTTCTCCTGGGGAGTAGCTGGTGGATTCGAACTGCATGCCTTTGGGATTGCAGTGCAGCTTCTTGCCACTAGTATTCTATTTTACAGACCTTCAAGGGGAAGGAAAAGCCCTGGTGGCCTTGTAGGTAAGAAATGATGCTGTAAATCCATCAGCTCCTCTTCAGAAGATGGGAAGATGGGCAATTTCCTCCTGTGTAATTTACAGCCTCTGAATACCTGCTGGAGTGTCCACTATGAATTAGTTCTGACTTGACGGCATTTAATGGTAACAGGGGACACTGAGGCTTGAGGAGGTTTAGTGGCTTAGAGGTGGAGTGGTGGGGAACAGCCACCTTCTCTCACCCAGGAGCTATGCTTGTGACTGCGCTGACACGAGATACCGTCTGTAGATTGTCTTTATGACTTATGAAGCCAAAGCCGGGCTGCAACCAGGGTCAGCTGGGTAGCTTGGAGCTCAGCAAAATGAAGCACTAGTCTTGAAAGGTGGCTTTCCATATTTTATTTACTTATTTATTTCTTTTTAGCATTGGAACTTGTCAGACATCTTCAGTGGGACCCCTAGATATAAACAGACTGTGGTCACAAAATCTATGTAGTTAGCACTTTAGCTGAAAATTCTTCAGAGCTGCAGAATTCCTGGAATTCCAGCCTGTTGCCTGAGGCTTCCAGAAATAGAGCGTGAAGACTTGTAGTTTAGTTGCTCTCTAAGTACCTTTAGGATTTTAAAATGAAATTAAAACATTTCGTGTTGTCCATACCACAAAAATGTTTGCGTCACTACCATTCTGTCAGGCACTGCTCCAGGCAACAGGGCATCAGATATGGGCTATCCCAGGGTTTCTGCACCACTCCAGGCACTGTTGTCATTTTTGGGTTGGATATTGTGTGAGCTCTGGTGGTCTAGTGGCAAAAAGCTGCACTGCAATCCCGAAAGTATGTGGTTCAAGGCCATTATCAAGGTGGGTGATTTTAATCTGTGGCACTCAGGCCTGGTTTAAATTGTTTTGGGTTTAGGTTTTGGTTTTTGTCGGTTTTTTTGTTCAAACATTCTTCTAAGTGGTATAGCACTGATCTGTACATTGCTGTACAGAGGTAACTCATGGTTGCTGTGATACTAAACACTGTGACATTGATGTGCCAAATACAATAATGTTACCCATGGTGGGCAGTGTTTGGTGGAGCTTCCCAATTAAAACAAGCTTGGAAGCAGAAGTGGCATCCACTTCTGAAATGACTTGCCTCTGGAAACTCTATGAACAGTGTTCAGGTCTTTAGTTCATAGGGTTGTTATGAGTGGACGGCACCTAACAACAACTTTTAACTACTCCCCCCAAAGTGTTTCTCCATGTTACCAAATGTCTCTTGGAGCCCAAACCAACCTTGACTGAGAATCATCAAGCTTGACTCATAAAGTACCCATATCTCATGGGCTTCTGCTCTCTTTGAAGAAACACAAGATTAACACTTTAATAAAAGAAATAAAAAAGAAGAAAAGATAATATCAGACCATGATAAGCATATGATAAAAGAAGAGGAAGATATTTGAACAGCCAACAGTCACACGAAGAAATGCTCAAAATCAAAGGCAACAAGAGTGATACAAATAAAAACCACGATGAGATGCCATCTGACTCCAGTAGCAGTGGAAAAGTTTAACAGGACAGCAAGTAAGAAATGTTGGAGAGGATGTAGAGAAATAGAACTCTTAAACGTTGTTGATTGCATAGTAAAATGGCACAACCACTCTGGAAGGTAGTCTGATGCTTCCTTAAAAAGTTGAACATAGAAATTCCATATGACCCAGCTATTCTACTTCTCAGGGAAGATACCCCAAGAAAATAAGAACTGAGGCACAAAATGAGACTTGTATACCAATGTTCATAGCACCATTATTCACCATCGCAAGAACATGGAAACAGCCCAGATGTCCAATCGCAAAAGAATGGATTGAGAAGTTGTACCTTCACACAATGGGATACTATACAGCATGTAGAGGTTAGCATGTTAGGTAAATTATTACCTAACTTGGGAGGAACTGGAGAGCATTATGCTGAGTAAACTAACTCAGTCTCATAAGGACAAATACTGTATGAAATAATTATTGTAGAATGCACATGAGGATCCAAGGTGGGGAAGAGCTGGGGGGAATTAATAATGGGTTGTACAATTTAATGGGGGGGAAGGGGGAGGGAAATGAGAAGGAATTAGTGTGAGAGACAATGTATTAGAATTTTGTAAATAAACTAGTATAATAAAAAAAAGAAAGCGGAGTGCTGTGATAGGGTGTTGGGCAGGTGCAGATGGCATCCCTGGAAAGGTGATGCTCCGCCTGAAACCCGAAAGTGAGACAGGAAGGAGTCAGCCATGCAAAGATGAAGAGGAAGATTGCTCTGGCCTTTCTATGAAGATGGCACCAAAAGTGAAGAAGGAAGCCCCTGCCCCTCCCAAAACTGAAGCCAAAGCAGAGGTGTTAAAGGCCAAGAAGGCATCCTGAAGGACAACCACAGCCACCAAAAAATGGAGATCCACACGTCACCCACCTTCTGATGGCCTAAGATGCTGAGACTCTGGAGGCAGCCCAGATACCCTGGAAGAGCGTCCCCAGTAGAAACAAGCTTGACTACTGTGCCATCATCAAGCTCCCCCTGACCACTGAGTCAGCCATGAAGAGACAGAAGATAACAACACACTTGCAAGGCCAACAAACACCAAATCGAACAAGGTGTAAAAAAGTTCTTTGACACTGATGTGACCAAGGTCAACACCTTGATTAGGCCTGATGGAGAGAAGAAGGCCTGTGTTTGACTTGCTCCTGACTATGATGCTTTGATGTTGCCAACAAAATTGGTATCCTCTAAACTGAGTCCAGCTGGCTTATTCTAAACACAAATTTCTCTCTCTCTCCCTCTGTCTTTTACTCCCCCCCACAAGCCTTTCCCCTCCTCCGCACCCCCCACAAAAGTGCTTCTGGTAGAGGAAACATTGGAGAGGCTGGATAGAGTTTGGCTTGTTGAGAGGAGAGAATGAAAGCTCGTGTGGTGGGAGCATTCAGGTGGCTGAAGGTAAAGACAGAGGCAAGATTATGGAGGGCTTTATGGGCCAAAGGAAGAGGGTTAGATTTTCTTTTTAAATATGAGCATCTAAGGAGTCGGAGCTCTAGTGGCCTAGTGGCAAGAAGCTGCCCGGCAGCCCTGAAGGCACGCAGTTCTAGACCACCAGCTGCTCCACAGAAGCATGGACAAGCTCCTTCCAGGTGATTAATTGCCTCTGAAAACCCACCTGTACATCAGTTCTAACTCAACAGTGCACAACAACAACAAGAAGTTGTAGGAGAGTTCTGGTATCTTAGTGGATAAGAAGGTGAACTGCCATCTCAAAGGCAGGTGGTTTGAATCCATCAACAGCTTTGCAGAAGGAAGATGGACAGTCTTCTTCTGTGATTTACAACTTCTGGAAATCTGGTCAGCTATGAGTCAGACTTGATTCCACAACAGTGAATTTGAGTTTGAATTTGAAGGGGTCCTGAGGGCTTAGTTGCTGTTGTTATTGATTGCCGTTGACTTGAGCACGACTCATAACGACCCTATGAACAAACTACCTGACGCCTTTCTATAACTATTGTCATTTCTCAAGGTTCATTGTTTCCAGAGGCATGTAGCAGGCTGTTAACCGGAAGGTCAAGGTTCAAGTCTGGAAGCTGCTTATCCAGAGAAAAATGAACAGGCTCTTCCTATGAAGATTTCACTCACTTATTGCTGTCCAATCAGTTAGGTCTCATAGCAGTCCTTCTTGGTTTCCAAAGCTTCAAGTGCATAAAAGGAGACTGTTCATCTTTCTCCCACCGTGCTGCTGATCAATTCACACCACCAGAAATGTGTTGTTTTGGATTAGTAGTACAAACCACTAGGGATTAAGATAAGATTTATAGCCTCTGAAACTTGACGGAACATTGCGATTGCCTTGATGCCTGTCAGAGGCTGTTTTTGGTTTTAACTATACACTGATTTTTGGGCCAAGTGCTACAGATGCAAATTTGAGTAAGAAACATTGACTATGCAAAGACATTTGACTGTGGATCAAACAAATTGTGGCTAACCGTGAGGAAAACGGGAATCCCAGGACACTTGATTGTGCTTATGTGAAACCCATACATGGGCCAGGAAGCAGCCCTCAGAACAGAGCAAGGAAATACCGTATGGTTCAAAATCAGGAAAGGAATGTGTCAAGGATGCATCCTATCTCCATACCTTTTCAATCTATATGTAGAACAGATCATTAGGGAAGCAGGGCTTTATGTTACACAGATGACACAACCTTGCTTGCCAAAACGGAGGAAGGCCTGATGCATTTGCTGCAGAAGATCAAGGACTGTAATGTTCAATATGGAATGAAGCTCAACATCAAGAAGACAAAGATTCTCACCACTGGGCCAATTGGCAGCACCATACAGATAGAGAAGAGATTGAGGCTGTTAACAATTACAGCTTGCTTGGCTCCACAATCAAAACTCTTAATACCAGCAGTTAGGAAATCAAAAGACTAATTACATTGGGAAAATCTGCTGTCAGGGACCTCTCCAGAGTGCTGAAAAGCAAAGATGTCAGTCTAGAGAGTGAGGCGCGCCTAATCCTAATGCAGCTCTTCACAATTACTATGTGTCAGAGAGCTGGACAATGACTAAGGATAACAGAAGTACTGATGCCTTTGTATTCTTCTGCTGGAGAAGAGTCTTGAATATACTATGGACTGCCAAGAAAACAAAGAGGTCTGCCTGAGAAGATGAAACCAGTCTGTCCTTGGAGGCTAGGATTTTAAAGCACCATCTCATGTTTTTGGGCATATGGCCAGGAAAGACCAGTACTTGGAGAAGGACATCATGTTTGGAAGGGTGGAGGATGGCGCAAGAGAGGAAGACTCTGGATAAGATGGATTTACATAGTAACTGGGGCAATGGGTGTGTTGGTGTGTCAAAATTAACGAGACTGGCTCAGAACACGGCATGGTTCAGAGCTGCTGTACATAGGGTCACTATGGATTGGAGGCAACTCAACGGACCATAACAACAACAAGAAGGAGCATTCGGGATGCACTTCCTCCATGACAGATTTGTTTGGGGTTTTGGCAGTCCTTGGGATAGTCAATATACTTCTCCATTATTATTATTCAAAGGCATCAAGTCTTCTATCATCCTTACTCATTGTACAACTTTCAAATATATAGAAAACAATTTAATATATCATAGTCCGGATCAGGTTCACTTCACTCTTTAATCTGACACCATTGCTCTTTAACACTTTGGAGAAATCCTTGGCCCTGGATTTTAGGTGATCTTGGAGTTTACCTTGAAGGATGAACAAGATTACATCACATGGAGGAAAGGGGGGACACAGAAAACGGCTTTCCATGATCCCATCCAGGAAGTTTAATTCCAAGGGTGTTGGAGGCCAGTAGTCTGCATTTAGCCAACACAGTAATGACTCAGGAACCCTGATTTGAGAATGGGGTTTGGCAGCTCTCATGCCATATGTCTTGTGATCACCAGAATATGAAAGTCTTGATGAATCTCACTCTGGTTAGAAACAATCACAAAAGGTCTTCTTGTGTGCAAGGTAGAAGGACCAGCTTCCTGTCTCTTGATGCCTCTGGAATCTCTCTTCTTGTATGAGAAAATGGAAACTTAGAGGGAGTGAGTCACTGCTGCTCCCAAGTTACACAGCTCAATGCAAAAGAGGCTCCTCTGATCCTGAATTCAGGCTCAGCACTCTTGGCCCTCCACCAGGAACTCTTACAATCCGACCTTGAGGGAATCCCTGTGCCCTTGGAAAATGTGGCCACAGATTTGAAAATCAGCTCTGACTCACACTAGGAGGCGCCACATGAAAGCAAGTGGGCCAGATGCCAAAGCCCTGGGAGGTAAGGGAACACAGAACTCTCCACAAGAGAGATGCGCCAGTGCCCCAGACGTTGGGTGTTTTCTTTCAAACTTGAAGCACATAGAAACGAAGGTAGAAGGGCAAAAAATCCCACAAAGATGACCACAAGAAACTGTCAGACATGTGGTGGGTGTGGACTTTCACAGACACCAGGGACACAGTGCCTGCTTGTTGGGCGAGTGTCTTTCTTTCCTGAAAGCTGATCTCTTTGCCCTGTGGGATGAGAACTAGAGCTAACAAGTATATATTAAATTATGCAAGCATTTAAGTATGTAATTGTGTCAGTTGTTGTATATTGGCAAATCAGAACAGACTCGTAGCTGACCCTCCAATGAGTTTTCAAAAGCTGTAAAAACACAGGAGATCGTCCAACTTTCTCCCACAGAGCAACTAGTGGATTCTAACTGCACGCCTTTGGGATGCCAGTGCAACTTTTTACCACTAAGCCACCAGAGTTCCCTAATTGTGCCAGTGGAAGGAAGTAATGTGTAAGGGAGAAAGTGAACATGTAAAAAGGAATTATGGGTTGAGCTGTGTCCCTCAAAAGTGATGCTGAGAATCCTAACCATGTCCCAGGGGCGTATGTGCGCGCGTGCGCGCATGCGCGCCTTTCTTTGAAAACAGGGTCTCTGAAGAGGTTAAGCATTAACATTATGTCATATTGGAGTAGAAGTTATTGTTGCTGTTGGAACGAACCCATAGCTGACCCTGCAGTGGGTTTTCAGAAGCAGAAAACTGCAAAGAAGGAGATTGCCCATCTTTCTCCCATAGAGCAGCTGCTAGATTTGAAGCACGTGCCTTTGATTTGGCAGCTCAACTCCTTACCACTGAACCACCAGAGTAAGATGGATCCTCACCACTGGGCCAATAGGCAGCATCATGATAGATATAAAGAAGATTGAAGTTGTCAATGTTTATATTTTATTTGGATCCACAATCAACAATTACAGTAAGAGCAGTCAAGAAATCAAAAGGGGGGGAGCTCTG
>NW_006399901.1:1879454-1882422 GCF_000299155.1 Elephantulus edwardii | reverse complement strand
GGGGGGGCGTTAATCATAGGGTCACACAATTTGGTGGGTGGAGCTGAGGTATGGAGAAATGGGAAAGATCTGGTATGAAAAACAATGTGTATTATCGTTGTGAATAAACCAGTATTTTTTTTAAAAAAAAAAGAAATCAAAAGGCATTGCACTGGGAAGATCTGTTGCCAAGGCCCTCTCCAAAGTGCTAAAGAGCAATTATTCCAGTTTAAAGAAAATGGTGCACTTGATCCAAGCCATGGCATTTTCCCATTGTTTCCTATGCATTTGAAAGTTAAACGATGAATAAGGATGACAGAAGAAGAATTGATTCCTTTGAACTATAGTGCTAGAGAAGAACACTGAATATCCCGTGGACTGCCAAAGAGAGTAAGTCTGTTTTGGAGGAAGTGTAATCAAGGCGCTGCTTAGAGGCAAGGATAGTGAAATTTTACCTCACATGCTTTGAGCATGTTATCAAGAGAGACCAGTCTTTGGGGAAAGAAATCATGCTGGGCAAACAGGAGGATCAGAGAAAGAGAGGAAGATGCCTGATGAGATGGATTGACACTGACTGTAACAATGAGCTCGAGTATATCAGAGATCATGATGATAATACAGAAAGAGCAAGATTCAGATCTGTTGCTAATAGGGTTGTTACGAGTCATGATTAATTCAAAGACACCCACCACCAACAGCAGTGTTCTTATGGAGCTCTGGTAGCTTAATGAATAAAGAGCAGCGCTGCTAATCCAAAGGCAGGTGATTTGAATCTACCAGCTTTGTGGGACGGAAATGAGGAATCTCTTCCTGTGCAATTACAACCTCTGAAAACCTATTGAACAGTCAGTGATGAATCAGTTCAAACTTGATGGCATTCAGTTTAGAGTTCTTACAAAAGAAGAGACAGATAAAGACACAGGTGAGGTCCGTGTGTTTAGTCACTGTTTGTTTTTTAAAAAGGTGTTTGTAATGAATAAATCATTGGTTGTAATTTATTATATTATGTTATGATTTTTATGTTAAGGCAGAATTAAGGTAGGGTTTTTTGTTGTTAGGGGAAATTGACGACTCATCGTGACCCTATGAAGAACATATCTAAACCCTGTCCTATCCTGAGCCATCCTTACACTTCCTGACATATTAGAACTCACTGTGGCAATCACCATACCCAACGATCCGGCCAAGGGTCGTCTTCTCCTTCACCAACCCTCTACCCTTCCAAGCATCATGTACCTCTCCAAAGAATAGCCCCTCCCAGCAACATGCCTTTAAGTATGTGAGGTGAAGCCTCATCATCCTTGCCTCCAAAGAGCACTCTGGCACCCTCTCCAAGACATACTTGTTTGTTCTTTTGGCCGTCCATGGGATGTTCAGTGTTCTTCTCCAACAACACAGCTCAAAGGCATCAATTCTCCTTCTGTCATTCTTAGTTATTGTCCATCTCTCAGATGCAGAATAAGTGGTTGGAAAGACCTGAATCAGATGCACTTTTGGAGAGGTTCCTAGCTGCAGACTTTGCCAGTGCAATATGTCTCCTGATTTCCTGACTGCTAGTATCAGGGGTGTTGATTGTGGATCCAAGTAAGATGAAGTTGTTGGTAGTTTCAATCTTTTCTCCATCTATCATGATGTTGCCTACTGGTCCAGTAATAAGAACTTTGTTGTCTTGATGTTGAGATGTAATCCATATTGAAGGTTGTAGTCTTTGGTTTTTGCAAAAAGTGCTTCAAGTTCCCCTCACTTTCAGCAAGTAAGGTTGGATAATGCAGGTAACTGATGAATCTTCCTCCGATCTTGATACCACTTTTAGTAGAGTTTAGATTGAAATTTTGTTGTTAAGTGCTGCCAAATTGGCTCCAATTTATAACAAACTTGTGTACAACAGAACCACACACTCCCCAATCTGGTACTATTCTTGGAATCTGTAGTGTGTTTAAGTTCATTGTTCTAGTTTCTGTGTCATTTCATCTTGTTAAGCACCTTTCTCCCTTCCACTGACCTTGAACTTCCTTGAATATAATGTCCTTCTCCATGGACTAGGCTCTTCTGATATCAGGCCCAAAGTTTGAGAGACAATCTCTCACCAGCTTTGGTTCTAAGGGGCATCCTGGCTTCTCTTTTTCAGAAGTCTATATATTCTTTTGGCAGCTCATGATATATTCAATATTCTTTACCAATACCACAATTCAGCCCTTCTTATTTCACAGCCCTGTGAGGAGAGTTTCTTTGAAATGTGTCTTGCATGATGGGTTGTATTTTTTTCATACTAGAGTGGAAAGGTGAAAGAGAACTGAGCAGAGCCTGACCTGACAACCACCAAGAGCGAGCTCAGGGTGGAGTAATTTCTTTGGAACCAGGTTTCCTGTACTCAGAACTTCCTAGACCCAGGGGAAGATTGACTCCAAGGCACATTGCCTTGGTTATATAATGCAACTATAACAGAGGTACAGAATTCTGATGACTTAGTGGTAAGGAGTTGCGCTACCAACCCAAAGGCCTGCAATTTGAATCTACCTGCTGCTGTGTGGGAGAAAGATGGGCAGTCTCCTCCTATGTCCTATGTGATTTCCAGCCTCTGAAAACCCACTAGAGGGTCAGCTATGAGGTGGTTCCAAGAACACAAGGGAGTACAAGCAGATTGCTTTAATAAGCAGAAATGTATTCTCTTAACAGTTTTGGAGACTAGAAATTAAAATTCAGTCAACTCTAGAGGAAGGCTGTCTAAAGTCTGTTTTGGTTCTAGAGAAAGATCCACATCTCCTTCAGCATTGATGGGCCCAACAATATTTGGGGATCTCCATATGTCTTGATCTTCTCCTGCATTCAGGAGCATCCCCCACAGGAAGTTTAGTCTAAAGGACATATACTTCACCCCAAATTTCATTCTTTGTTATATGGAGACCCCGGCTTTTATACTCCCTTCTTTCTCCTTAAAAGACAAAAGATGTGACAAGCCACACCTTAGCAAAACTCTCTTTTTTTTTTT
>NW_006399901.1:1839915-1851227 GCF_000299155.1 Elephantulus edwardii | reverse complement strand
TTTGTTGATGGGCACTTAGGTTGTTTCCAACTCCTTGCTGTCATGAACAAAGCTGCGATAAACATGGGTGTGCATATATCTGCTTGGGTGGGAGTTATGGTTTCTTTGGGGTATATTCCAAGTAGTGGAATTGCTAGGTCAAATGGTATTCCTATTTGCAACTTTTTGAGAAAGAACCATACTGCATTCCGGAGTGATTGCACCATTTTACACTTCCACCAACAGTCAATAAGGGTTCCAGTTTCTCCACAACCTTGCCAGCAATTGCTTGCTGTTCTGCTAAATTTTACTGTTCTTACGGGGGTGAGATGATATCTCATAGTTGTTTTGATTTGCATCTCTTAGAGCTAGGGATTTTGAATATTTCTTTATGTGTTTGTTTGCCATCTGAATTTCTTCTTTGGTGAAGTGTCTGTTCATATCCTGTGCTCATTTTTTAATTGGATTGTTTACCTTTATCTTGTTGTGGTGCTCGAGTATTTTATAAATTCTCCTTATCTGACATGTCATTACCAAATATTTTTTCCTAGTCTGTGGCTTCCCTTTCTATTCTGTTGGAGAAATTTTTGGATGTGCATAGGGATTTGATTCTTAGAAGGTCCCATTTATCTATTTTATTTTCTCTTGGTTGTAGATTTTTCAGGATGCTTGGAAAACTGTTTATGTTGTTGTTATGTGCCGTAGATTTCAATAAAGTTTTTAAAAAGGGCATAACTTGAAAAAGGAGAGGTATGAGCAAAATAATTTTGTCACTATATAACTATTGAAAATGAGTGATGAGTAATGGGATTCAGTCTACTATACCTTCTACTTTTGTATATATTTGGAATTTTTCAAAACACAAAACTTTTAAAAACATAGTACAAAGTAACTCATTGGTCTCACTTTTGGGGAACAGTGGGTGAATGGTGAAGACTGTGACAAACTAGAGAATACATGTTATTTGAAAGATATCTTTCAGTGATTGTGGCATTGTGGAATATGCATCCAGTTATTTACATTAACCTAGTTATTTCCTCGGTACCTAGATGCAACTAGGAACCTGTAGTTGCCAGAGACCAAATGCTTCCTTTACCTTCATACACTGGGCCAGGAACTGTCTGTTCTTCCAGAAAGGGCTTATCTCTTTTCTCACAATGTTTCTTTCTGCATATCCAGCTTGTGGTTCCAAATTGCCTTTGAGCTCCTTGTTCTTTCAAGGTCCCAAAATTAAAAATTCATCTCCACAGAGTCAGAATCCACTTGGAACTGAGTTTGTTGTGTACCGTAGAGTTGGAACACACTCATAGCTGACCCTCCTGTGGGTTTTCAGAAGCAGTTAATTGCACAGGAGGAGACTGCCCATCCTTCTCCTGCAAGGAACAGTTGGTGGCCTCAAACCGTGTGCCTTTTTGGGGCTGCAGTGCAGCTTCTTGTCACTGGGCCACCAGAGTTCCCTTCTCTTGAGTTTGTGAGGCTGTAAATCTAATAGGAGGAGGTTGCCCATCTTTCTGTCTTGGAGCTGCAGATGGATTTGAACAATTAGTGAGACAAAGCCTTTGCATTAACATCACAACTCCATATGTTATCACCAAGTCTCTGGGGAAGAAAGAAGTCTAAATTTCCAGGACACAATTTGATTGATTCCACTGGTCTTTGATGTCTAATACTGAGCCAATTAGTTTTGGCCTGAGAAAGTCTAATAGTATATGTATCTTTCAGCAGTTGCTTAGATGCCAACTCTGCAATTTGAAGGCAAGTGCCACTTGTGGCTGACAGAGCCATTCTGCTTATTTATGTAGCCAGACAGCAAGAGTTTTGGGGATGGACCTGGACAACTATAATATACTAGGGCATAACACTGAGAGTACTGATTGATAATTACTAATAATTCATCAACATTATCAGTAATGTTTCTTTATTTTGGTTTGTTGTTGTTGTTTTAAGTGCCATCAAGTCATAGATGACTCATAGCAACCCTATGAATGAAAGAACTGAACACTTGTATAACTTTGGTCATTTCTCCATGTTCATAGTTTCCAGAGGCAAGTCATTTCCAAAGTGGATGCCACTCCTGCTTCCAAGCTTATTTTAATTGGGAAGCTCCACCAAACACTGTCCACCGTGGGTAATCATTATCACATTTGGCACATCAGTGTTTAGCATCACAGTGACCACAAGTTACCTCTGTACAGCAATGCAGAGACCATCAAGTATCCATCAAATTTAACAATGGTTACCTCTGAGGATTAAGACTTCAGGATACCAAGAGGGATGGATCTTCATTTTCTACCCTTATTTTTTGGTCAATTTTTTGTGAAAAAAGTTTATAAATCATACTGGTTTTTCATGAGATCATTCATACACATTTTTGTAACATTAATGACAATCATTCTCTTAATTCACCATTTCTTCCCTTTGTTTTGACCTCTCTGTGTTCTAGTGCAAATTTCAGAGTCTTTTCTAGCACCCATTTTGATTTTTTCTATCTTTCCGATCTTGGTAATGACCTTTTGCTTTCTTCATGGATGATGTCCTTGATGTCATCCCATATCCCTTCTGGTCTTTGGTCATTAGTGTTCAAGGCATCAAATCTATTCTGAGATGGTTTTTTAATTCGGTTAGGATAGACTCAAAGTCTTGTTTTAGTTCTCATGGACTTTCTCTGTATGCATCTGAAAGTCACACAACCGATGCCTTTGAATTGTGGCATTGGTGTAGAATACTGAATGCTCATGAGCTGTCAAAAGAACAAACAAAAATATCTTGGAGGAAGTGTAACCAGGGTTCTTCATAGTGGCAAGGCTGATGAAACCTCATCTCACATACTTTGAAGCATATTATCAGCAGGGACTAGACCTTGGAAAAATAAATTTAACTGAGAAAAGTCAGGGGAGAAGAGGATGACTCTCAACAAGATGGACTGACCCAGTCACTGACCATAACAACAGGCTCCATGTCAGAGATCATGAGGATAGTACTTACTGGGTAGGGTAAGTTCCAATTTTCATAGAGTCAGTATGAGATAGTCTACTCAATAGCACCTCACAACAGCAATAAATGACAATAACTTGATAAAACGAATTATAATGTCTGACTAATATACTGTATATAGCCTTTTAATTCACCCAACTTAGTCATTTATTTTTATTTTCCTTTCCCTCCTTTCCAACCCTGCAGAACATTTAAAATTTATTTTATCTGTCTATAAACCTTTCCTCAGCTTTTTATAATGTTGTTATTGTGGCTATGTGATGTTGAGTCAACTAAGACTCATAGTGACCTTATGAACAAAGGATCTGAACTCTGCCCTATCCTGAACCGTCTTCAGAATCTCTGTTATACTTGAGCCTATTGTTACAGTCACGGTGTCAGTTCATCTTATTGAAGCTCTTCCTCTCTTATACTGACCCTTCACCTTTCCAAGCATGATGTCTTCATCCAAGGATGGGCCCCTCCTAACAACATACCCAAAGTATTTGAGCAGTTTTGTTTTCCTTGCCTCCAAGAAGTATCCTTGTTGCACTTTCTCCAAGACATATTTGTTTGTTCTTTTGGCAAGCCGTAAGATATTCAGTACTCTTCTGCAACAGTGCAATTCAGAGGCATCAATTCTTCTTCTGTCGTCTTTAGTAAGTGTCTTCCTTTCAGGCGCATAAGAATAGAAAAGGCCATGGTTTAGGTCAGACACACCTTAGTCTTTAAACTGACATCCTTGTTCTTTAGAACTTTGTTCTGCTGTCTTTGACAACAGATTTCTCCAGTGCAACATATAATTTGCTTTCTCGATTCCTGTTAGCATGAGTGTTGATTGTGGATCCAACCAAGATTAAACTGTTGGCAATTTCAGTTTCTTTCTCTATCATGATATTGCCTATAGGCATAGTGGTGAAAATTTTTGTTTTCTTGATGTTGAGATGTAATTCATGTTGAAGGCTATAGTTTATGATCTTCTGCAGCAAGTATTTTAAATCCTCCTTACTTTTGGCAAAAAAGGTTGTATCACCTGCATAATGTAGGTTGTTGATGAGTCTTCCTCTGATCCTGATTCTACATTCTTCTTCATAAAATCCAGCTTCTTGAATTATTTGCACAAAAAAGATTGGATATGGAGAAAGGATACAGTCTTTTTATAATACTGATCTTGTATCATATAGTCCATTGGTGATGAACTTATTTAGGTTAACATAAAGGTCCTCTGGGTGCATCCATGTTATGCAATGCTTCAGGCTTCTCTCTTTTGTGTGTTAATGCTGAATTCTTTGTTCCCCCTACTTTCTGTGCTGAGTACATTTTATGTTTTTCTTACTATTTCCTTCAGTGCTATCATTTCAGTGTTTTCTAAGATGTGATGATTTTCCTCTTTTTCGTGTTCATGAGACAGTTGACTAATTTTATTTGAAGCTACCTTTTAAGCTACTGTTTTATTTCCAAGTCATAAACAGTTCCTTTTAAGCTACTGTTTTATTTCCAAGTCATAAACAGTTCCATTTATTTTAGAATCTCCTTGACTTCTTTACAATTAGAAGTTCCTGTAACAGCATTTCTTATTCCTTTTTACTTTTTAGTTGTCATCATTTATGCACAGATACCAGTTGTTTCCTATTTTTAGACTCATATTTATTGTACTTTGTGTATTTCTGTGTCTGGTTTCTTAATGATGCTGCCATGGGTGCTAATTTCAGATTTTGTCTGTCATTGTTGGCTCTTGGTCCAAAGAATGTCCTTTAGGATTTCTTGTAAGATAGATCTAGTTTTCACAAATTCCCTTTCCTTCTGTTTATCTGAAAATGTCCTAATTTCATCATCATATGTGAGGGACAATTTTGCAGACTATATACTTCTTGGTTGGCAATTTTCTTCTAGTTTTTGGGTTTTGTGTTAATTTTTTAGTTTTGTTGGGTTTTTTTTCTGAGCTTCTTTCCATTGTCTTTCTTTGTCTTTAATTTTGAAAAATTTGATTATGCTCTATCTTGGTATATTTCTTTTGATATCTGTTAGGGGCTGATCTTTGTTCTTGCTCAGTGAGTGAAGCTGCAGGAGGTGCATGTGGGGCTCAATATTGCTGCTATCTGTTGCCTGGTGGGGAAAAGAAAAACAAAACAAAATGAAAGCAACAAAAATATACAAACAAACAAACAAAAAAACCAAGATTCAATAGTACATGAAAGCAGAAAAACCCAAACTGAGAAACGTTCAAAAGGCAGAAGAATCAGAATAAAAAGTGAAAAAAAGAGGGAGCAAAGAGTAAAGTAAAAAAGATCCTGGAGTTGTGTGGTTCGAATCCACCAGATGCTCTGCTGGAGAAGGAGGGGCAGTCTCCTTCTGCGCCAGTGGATCTGATTGACAGTACACAACAGGGTGGGGAGGGTGGAGATCGAAATAATGGAAGACACACACACAAAACAAACACCCGCCACAATAATAGAAAGGTGTAAAAATCAAACTTGTTATTGTTGTTGTATACAGTCAAGTCAACAGACCATACATAGCTGACCCTCCGGCAGGTTTTCAGAGGCAGTTAGCTAATCTCAAGGGAGGAGATTGCCCATCCTTCTCCTACAGAACAGCTGGTGCCATTGAACCACATGCCTTAGGGATTGCAATGCAGCTTCTTGCCACTAGGGTGCCAGAGCTAGCAAACAAAAAATCCAAAAAGTGTTGGGAAACAAACAGACAAAAAACTAAACAAAACCAAAAAACAGGAAGGGACCTTGGAAGAGGGTTGCCTGGGCACCCGACTGGCATTTTTGCCACTGCTGCAGTGGATGGAGGAAAGGTGTACGATCTAGGAGAGTTTGTTTGCCAGTATAAGAAAAGTCTTTGGCTATTCAGTCAGATATCAGTGACAGGTGACTGAATCCCCAATATATAATCCAGGTTAATGATAGCACCTCTTCTGGTCTAGGTGATCTTGAGGGTCAGAGCACCCAGCCAGGGATGGAATTTCTGCTGGCCTCACAGGAGCTTAGGGCAGTCTGCCTGACGAGGGAGGTTGTCCTTTCCAGTCCATGGCCTAAGTGCAGACTGAGTACCCAGGCGGATATGGAGAAACAGTCACTGCCAATCTGAGCCACCAAAGGATGGTGCACTTCACTGAGGGTGCACTGCTCAAAATATAACTGTGGTAAGTCAGGTGTCCCCAAGGGTATGAGAGAGAGGTAAGGACCCCAGTCAAAGATGGTGCCTTCACTCATTCAGTGACTGACTGCAGGTCACGCATGGCACCATCTGTTGGCTCCCAAAGGGGTTCTCTGAGTGCAGGACCATCTGTATACAAAATGGCTTGCAAGTGGAGCTGGGATGGACCAGCAGAACGCTGCCATTTATCTGGTTGGTAGGAACACCGCTGGAAAATCACTTCCCTGATCCCCAGCAGGGTGTGGAGAACAAAAGGGTAGATCAAACCTTTCTATTCTTCAAACAGCTGTTGATCCCAAGTTCCCAAGCTGGCTTGACCACTGATTAAAGTAATCACATTGTTATGTTTATAGTTTGTGCTCCATCAGTCTTCTTATTCAGCATGTTCATTCAGTTTTGGAGTGTAGTAAGTTTACTGTGCAAAATTATTTTCTTAGCTATCAGCTTTGACTTTCACTGCATGACTCGTGATGGGGTTGGTCTATTTTCCCAACAAAATTTAAAGTGAGCAAGTTTAGCACCATAAAATGGAAATCTCACTACCAACAAGGAAGGATAAGCAGAGAATGCAGCGTATCCTTTGGGGCCATAGATTCCTGTTCCAGTCAGACCAGGAACAATAGCTGCAGCTCAGTGTGAGCTAGAGCTGACTTGGGATTGCTGAGCCAGAACCAGGGCTAGGGCCAGGGGCCTTTGCCCAGGCTTTCTGGAGGACACAGCTGGAGACACGATAACTGAGAAGATGAGGGGCATTTTGTAACACTGACTTAAGTAGTGAGGTTGAAGACCAAGGGTCTGCAAGCATGCCTGAGAAGTTGTCTTGACTGAGGAATTGTCTCCTGCTGCCAACCTGAACTGCAACTTGCTAACTTCCCTACTAAGCCCCTTACAGGAGCTAACTATAAATGTGGCCCCCTGAGATCACTTCAGATGCAGTAGTAGAGAGCCCTGCACTGTCGAGAGCCTGGTTGGTGTTAAAATAGGTGCAAGAGTAATGGAGTATGTCTGACCTCATGGGGGTTTGGCTTTGGGTAGATGTTTGGGTAGAGGACTGCTCCTTTTAGTAAAGTTTACAGAGATCAGTTGTAGTCTACACATGGTGTCTGACTCTTTTAGCTTAGCAAGTTTTCCCTTCATTTGGTATTTTAAATACTTCTTTATTTTTTTCTTGCTCTTGGATCGGTTCTATCTTTGTTTTCTGCCATCTTGGCTGAAGAAGGTTATGGGCTTCTATTCTCCTAGTCCACTATCTTACCCACAAGTCTGACTTTCTACCCTTCTGTTTTTAAATTCTTTTCTCTTTACAAGCCTTAATTTTTCAGAGCAGTTTTTTTCCCCTCAGAGCAATTTTTAAATTACTGAAAAACTGAAGAGATAATACAGGGTTCCTAAATAACCTATACCAAATTTTCTCTATCATTAATATATGAGTATGAGACACTTGTTTATGATCAATCAATGTAATAATATTGATAGCTTAGTCCAAAGTTTGTTTTAAATGCCTTTGTTTTAACTTAATGTCCTTTTTCTGTACCAGGATCCAATGTAAGTTATCAAATTACACTTGGGATCCCCTTAGATGTGACAGTTTCTCAGATGTTCCTTGTTTTTAATTATTCTGACAGTTGGGGGGGGGATGTTGGTGAGATATTTTGAAGGATATTTCATGAACAGAATTTGCCTATGGTAAGAAGCTGCACTGCAATTCCCAAGACAGTTTTTTATCACAGGCAAACTATATCAGCTGTTCCATGGGAGAAGGATGGATAATCTCCCGTGTGATTTATAGCCTCTGAAAACCTGCTGGAAGTCCAGCTATAGGTTTGTTCCAATTTTACTGCCAAAACCAACAACATTTTTCTCATGTTAAGGTTGAGATTATAGGTTATTCAAAGAGAGGCCATTTTTATTTCATCACATTAGTGGACATTCCAACATGATTTATTTTAATTAATGTTTACAGAGTATATTGGTTTTTCCTTCAATAATCCATACACATTTTTGTTTTTTGCTGGAGAAGTGTCCTGAACATACCATGGACTGCCAAGATAATAAATAGGTCTGTCTTGGAAAGGGTGAAACCAAGTTTCTCCTTAAAGGCTTCAATTTTGTAGCTCCATCTCTCATACTTTGAGCATATGGTTAGTCCTTGGAGAAGGACATCATGCTCAGAAGGGTGGAGGGACAGTGTAGGAGAGGAAGACCCCCCAGATGAGATGGATTGTTAAAATAACTAGGGTAGTGGGGGTAGAGGTGTCGGAATCATTGAGACTGGCTCAGGACAGGGCAGGCTTTAAAAGCTGTTGTACATTGGGTTGCTATGAGTTACAGGTGACTCAACAGCACATAACACAACATTAATGACAAGTGATTCTATCTCTGTCTTACTACTGCTGAATAGGAACCAATCTGTAATGGTTCATTCATTATGATTCTTAGCTGTGAGTCACAATGGGAGGAGATGGCCCATCTCTCTCTGGAGAAATAGGCAGTAAAGAGACATGGCCTTTAGGCTAGCAACACAACTTCCTTCAGAGTAAACATTATTGAAGTAATTAATTAATTACCATGTCTAATTAAACTTTCATTTTATATTTCCTTTTTCATCTAACTTATCTATTCATTGATTCTTCCTTTTCATCTTTGTCCAGCCTCCAAGATTGATCTTTTCACTGTAAAATTACTCTCTCCTCCTTCTGCTTTCCATACTGTACTCTTTGTAAGGAAGTCACTATATGCAACTCACACGTTAGGAGTGAGGCGTTCTCTTTAAGAGTGGGACCACACGTTAGGAGTGAGGCGTTCTCTTTAAGAGTGGGACATCTGGCTGGTGGACATGGCCGCTCAGCATCAGGCCCCGCATCTGAGGCCCGCTGCCCAGGCCCACCGTCATGGGCATCGGAGCCAGGCGCCGTGTTCCGCCTGCCACCCACACTGCTGCCCCTGCTGCCCTCTGACCACCTGGAATGGAACGATCCTATTCACGCCCTGCGGATAAGTGTCGGGGGGCTGTCCGTACTGGAGTCCATGACCAAGGCCACGGACCCCCGCTTCCGACCTCGCTTGAAGGTCATCGTGGTCTTCTTCCTGGGGGCCGCTCTGCTCTGGCTGGTCTATGCCCACTGCATACCCTCTGCCAGGCCAACCCGCGCCCAATGTTCACAACCAGAGGGTGGAGCTGGGAGTCCCAACTGCTATGACGACACCTACCCACTGTCCCCACCCCAGAAGACCCCTGGGGGCACCCGCTACCATCTCGCTGACATCGCCAACCTGGACACCGAGTCCCGGGCCCAGAAGGAACACATCTGGTTCAGTTACCTGAAAAGGGGCTACCTGACCCTGTCAGATAGCGGGGACCGGATGACCGTGGAGTGGGACTGACCACCAGGTCCTGGAGTCTCACCTGGCGGAGAATGGGCGGGGCATGGAGCTCTCGGAGCTGATTGTCTTCAACCGGAAGCTGTACTCCGATGACTGCCCAGGTGTGATCTACCACATCGATGGCGCCAGGTCGTGCCCGGCGTCATCCTGGCTGATGGGGACAGCACCGTGGGCACAGGCTCCAAAGCTGAGTGGCTGGCCGTGAAGGACGAGCGTCTGTATGTGGGCGGCCGGGGCAAGGAGTGGATCACCACCACAGGCGAGGTGGTGAATGACAACCCCGAGTGGGTGTAGGTGGTGGGCCACAAGGGCAGCGTGGACCACGAGAACTGGGTGGCGAGCTACCACGCACTGAGGGCAGCATCCAGCCACCAGGTTAGCCATCCACGAGTCGGCCTGCCGGTTCTTCCCGCCGCGCCGGGCCAGCCAGGAGCGCCACTGCGAGAACGAGCGAACGAGCACGGCGCACCAACCTGCTGCCTCCCCGACTTCCAGGACGCGTCCCCACACACGGCTTCTCCTCCTTCAAGTTCATGCCCAAAACCGACGACCAGATCATTGTGGCACTCAAGTCCGAGGAGGACAGCGGCAAGGTGGCCGCCTCCATCTCGGCCTTCACGCTGCACGGCGGCTTCCTCCTGCCCAAGCTGCGCATCCGCAGTGGCGAGTACGAGGGTGTGGAGTTCAGCTTCGAGCACTAGGGGGTGGAGTCCATCTGAGCATAGAAAGGTCGAGACCTTGAGACAGGGGAAGGACTGCCCCTTCCTGCGGGCTTGTGGTGTTTCCTTCCTGGGAGGGGGAGGTCCTGGTCGGGAATCTCCAGAATAAGGGTTCAGTCCCAGGGCCACTTCAGTCCACAGAGCAGGGCCAAGTGGCCAGGTCACTTGTGCACTATGTGTGGTGGGAGCAGCTGGTCACTGCATCCTTGCTAGGGCCTCTGCTCCTCAGTTCTGCACTGTCCTTTAGGCCCTCTGAGTTTTCCTCCCTCCCGTTTGCTCACTGATTGATAAATGTTCATCGAGTACCCGTATAAAAAATTTAAAAAAAAGAAGAAGAATGGGACATCTGTGTAAATGGCTTAGAATGTTTCTGCATGGGGTACTTCCATTTATACAGTCATCTGTTTATATAATTACCAATTTATGGATATTTGATTTACACTTTGACTTATAATACGCATTTTGTTTGTCTGTTTGTTGCTCAGATTGTACCAGCTTAGTCCACTAGCAGACCGTTAAGTGGGCTCCTCTATCCCTTTGACAGTATGAATCTGTGTCTTGCTTTTACATTTTGTGGTTTGGGTGTGAATTTACAGAACACATTCGTTTCCCATTCAACAACTGGTATGTATTTTTTGTTTGTTTTGTGACAAAACACATTTATTCCGTTTTTCTAGTTTCTGCCATCTGACAACACTCTTTGCATTTCCTCCCTGGGTTCTTCATTTCTACTCATCCCTTCTTGCGTTCTGAACTTTGGTTTTTAGCAAATATGCCTTTTAGTTTCACATGGTTAATTTTTCTAAGAAATGCATTTTTCATGAGTGTTACCACTAATTTCATAGGCCTGTTTTTTAACTGTGCAGTGATTTATGGGGTTGGGTTCTTTGCTCCATATGAACAGAGATCAGCAGTTGTATCCTTAGATGGTTGTTTGCAAGTTTCTAAGAGCCCAGTTACGAATTAGCAATGTTGTTGTTGTTGTTATGTGCCGTCGAGTCGTTTGCAACTCATAGCGACCCTATGCACAACAGCCCTAAACCTTGCTCTGTCCTGCGCCAACCGCACTGCCTCTGACACACCCATCCC
>NW_006399901.1:1833469-1837425 GCF_000299155.1 Elephantulus edwardii | reverse complement strand
AATCGGGATGGGTGTGTCAGAGGCAGTGAGATTGGCACAGGATAGAGCAGGGTTTAGGGCTGTTGTACATAGGGTCGCTATGAGTCGCAAGTGAATCAATGGCACATAACAACAACAACATCAGCTGTGTATGAAAGTTTCAAACTCTCCACAGCTCACTAAAATTTGTTTTCTGTCTTTTTATCATTGCTATTATTGCTTGAGTAAGATAGTATCTCATTATTATTTTTATTTACATCTCTCTAATAGTTAAAAGGGAGCTCTGGTGGTCTAATGGCAAGAAACTGCACTGCAATCCCAAAAGCACACAACTGGAGGCCACCAGCTGCTCTGTGGGAGGATAGGCAATCTCCTCCCGAGCATTTAACTGTATCTGAAAACCTGCTGGAGGGTCAGCTATGTGTTGGTACCAACTCTGTGGCACACAACAACAACAACGGTTAATGGCCTTGGTGGTACCAGTGTGTTACATGCTGTGCTGCTGCTAACCAAAAAGGTTAGCTATTCTAATCCATCACTGGGGATAGATTGACAATCTCCTTTGTAAAAATTTAAAGCTTGGAAACTTGGTGGCGGGACATTATGAATCAGAAGTGACCTGATGACAGTGAGAACAACTAATGACCGTGAGTGTTTTTTCATGTCTTCTTTGGTGAAGTGGCTATTCATGCATGTAGCCCATTTTAAAAAATGGATTGTTCGTCCTTTTGTTGTTGAGGTGTTGAAATTTTCTATACATTTTAGTGATTAGTCAGTCTCTTTTGTTAGGTATGTAGTTAAATATTTTTCAGCTGGTAGATCATTTTTTTGCAGAAGACTTCTGATGCACATAAGTTTTGAGATGTTTCATTTATCTAGTTCATCATCTATGGTTTGTGTAATTTTAGTTATGTTTGGTTTACCGTTTATGCCATCTTTTAAGGTCCCTAGTTGACTTGTTTCAATTAATAGATGCAGCCTCAAATGCATTCACCAGTCTGGGCCAGGAAATTTGGAGGACAACTGCCTCCCTTTTTTAAAAGATTGGAAGAGGTCCATATTTGTTCCCATTCCCAACAAAGGTGGTCCAACTGAATGAGGAAATTATTAAACAATACATGCAAGCAAAATACTGCTGAAGATCATTAAAAAATGGCTGGAACAGTACAAAGACAAGGAACTTCCAGAAGTTCAAGCAGGATTTAGAAGAGGCTGTGGCACCAGGGATATTATTGCTGATGTCAGATGGATCCTGGCTGAAAGTAAGTAATACCAAAAGACTTTATTTGTGCTTAATTGACTATGCAAAGGTGTTTGACTGTGTGGACCATGACAAGTTGTGGCTGACATTGAGAAGAATGGAATCCCAGAGCACTTGATTGTACTCATGCGGAACCTCTACTTGGATCAGGAGGCAGTTGTGAGAGTGGAGCAGGGGAGCATTGCATGGTTTGGAATGAGAAAGGGAGTGTGCCGGGGTTGTGTTCTATCTCCATACCTATTCAATCTGTATGCTGAGCAAATTGTCCAAGAATCTGGACTCTGAGAAGGAGTGTGGCATCAGGATAGGAGGGACACTCACCAATAACCTGCATTATGCAAATGACACAACCTTGCTCGTTGAAAAGTGAAGAGGATTTGAAGTACTTGTTGCAAAAGATCAAGAAATGCAGCCTTTGGTATGGATTGCATCTCAATGTCAAGAAAATAAAGATTCTTACCACTGGACCAACAGGCAGCATCATGATGGATGGAGAGTTGACGGAGACTGTCAGCTGCTTGGATCCACAATTAACACCCTTTGTACCTGCAATCAGGAAATAAGGAGACACATTGCACTTGGGAAAATCTGCAGTTATGGGCCTTTCCAAATTATTGAGGAATAGTGATGTCAGTTTGAGGACTAAGGTGCATCTGATTTAGGTCATAGTCTTTTCCTTACTAGCTATGCATCTGAGGGATGAACAATGAATAAGGACGACAGAAAAAGAATTGACACCTTTGAGCCATAGTGTTGGAGAAGAGCACTGAACATCCATGGACAGCCAAGGGAACAAACAGATATGTCTTGGAGAGAGTGCAGCCAGAGTCTCTTTCGAGGCAAGAGTGATGAGAATTTACCTCACATACTTTGGACATGTTGCTAGGCAGTACCATTCCTTGGAGAAGGACATGATGCTGGGAAGGGTGGAAAGTCGGCAAAGGAGAGAAAAACCCTCAACTAAGTGGATTGATAAAGTAACTGCTGCAATGGGCTCTTGTGTGTCAGGAAGTGTAACGATAGTGCAGGATAGAACAGGTTTCAGATCTTTTGTTGATAGGGTTGCTATGAGTCATGCTTAACTCGATGGCACCGAACAAGAAGAAGAAGAAGAGGTGTTCTTATTTTTTTCTTTGATCTTGTAGTTTAGATGTTGATAAAATTTTTCAGTACAATTGGAGTGCAAATTTTCATCATATTCTCTCACATTAATTTTTGTTTCTGTTGGCTCTGTTGTAATGCCTCCTATTTTGGTCTTGTTGATTCCATTGTTCTTTTAGTTTATGTTTCATTTATTCCTGCTTTAATCTTTATATAAGTTGCTTTAGGAAAGTTTGCTGTCAGACACCTCTCCAGAGTGCTAAAGAGCAGTGGTATCAGTCTAGAGACTAAGGTGCTCCTAATCCAGACCATAGTCTTTGCAATTATTGCTGTACATCAGAAAGCTTGACAATGAATAAGATAACTGAAAAGTAATTGAAGCCTTTGATTTGGGGTTCTGGAGAAGAGTATTGACCATACCGTGGACTGCCAAAAAACCAAACAGGTTTGTTCTGGAGAGGATGAAACAAAATTTCTCCTTGGAGGCAAGGATTTTGAAGCTCTGTCTGACATACTTTGGGCATGTTGCCAGGAGGGACCAGTCCTTGGAAATAACATCATGCTTGGAAGAATGGAGGAACAGCACAAGAGAGTTAAGACCCTAGAGGAGATGCATTGACACAGTAACTGGGATAACAAGGGTATGTGTGTCAGTGACAGAAGGATTGCTTCAGGATAGGACATGGGGCATAGGGTCACTATGAGTCACAAGTGACTTGATGGCACATAACAATAACAACAATAGTAATCTTTATTATTTTCTTTGTTCTGATGACTAAGCTGCTTTTGCTGCTCTGACTGGTGTTTATGTTGTCAGGATAGAATTTTTTCGTTTTCCTTTTTTGCTCTCTCTTTTTAATGTGTGTTTTCATTCTCATTTGATTTTAGTAATTTTTTTAAAGTTCATCTGTTATCCAGTAGTTTGTAAGGTGTTTTTCTACATATTTGATTTTTCCCTTGCTCCTCCTAATATTTCTACTTTTATAGTGTTTATAAGTGAAAGTATTATTTAGAGAGAGGAGTATCTAAACATTCAGATTAAGACAGACTAGGAAGAAGAATTGGCCATCCACTTCTGAAATAGCAGGCCTCCGAAAACCCTATGTACAACAGAACACACATAGACTAACAGGAAGGGCAACCTAGGTATAACTTTCAAGTATAGAAATACAAAGGAAGAGGAACAGTTGTAGGCAGAAAATTAGAAATTGTTAAGAAAGAAATGGAACACATAAATATTGACATACTAGGCATTGGAGAGATGAGATGGATTGGCCTGGGGCATTTTGAGTCAGATGATCATATGATATATTACTCTGGAGATGAAAAGGTGAGGAAAAATGGGGGTGCTTTCATAGTTAAAAAAGTAATTTGTAGATCCATCTTGAAGTACAACATTGTGAGTGATAGGATTATATCCATACACTTACAAGGAAGTCTAGTGAATACCACTATCATTCAGATATATGTACCAACAACCAGAGCCAAAGAAGAAGAAATAGATGATTTCTACCAACATTTACAGTCGGAGATAGATCGAACATGCAATCAAGACGCATTGATAAAAATGGGTGACTGGAACGCAAAAGTTGGGAACAGAGCAGAAAAATCAGTA
>NW_006399901.1:1822828-1829934 GCF_000299155.1 Elephantulus edwardii | reverse complement strand
GGGTGAAGGGACAGCGCAGGAGGGGAAGACTTTCTATGAAGTGGATTGATTCAGTGACTGGGGTAATCGGGATGGGTGTGTCAGAGGCAGTGCAATTGGCACAGGATAGAATAGGGTTTAGGGCTGTCTCTATGAGTCGCAAACAACTCGATGGCACATAACAACAACAATAACAACATAAGAGAAAACAATTTTCAGTGTCATAGAGAGGAAGAGGCTTGCTTTGTGGCCTAAAAAATGGCATTCTTCAAAATGATATATGTGTTGGAAAATAGTGTACACTTTGCTTGTGTTGCATGGAGTGTTCGGTATATGTGTATAAGGGTGGATTTGTTGATTGTGACATTAATATCCTCATCTTTGATGAATTTCTTTCTAGTTTTTCTGTCCTTCACAGAAAGTGCTCTGTTCAAGTCTCCTACTATTATTGTGTAACTATCTCTCTTTTCAATGCTATTAAGAGCTTGTTTCATGCATTTTTGGAGTCCTGTTATAAGATGTGTATATATGTATAACAGTTATATCCTTTTGGTACATTGACATTCAATGCTCGTCCTTGTGTCAAATGAATCCCTCCCTCTTGAGATTAGCATAAAGAGGAACTTGGCCTTATCTGTAAAAGACTTCACCATTATCCTTTGTTTTTGTTTTGTACTTCCTTGTGATTTTACTTTGTTTACCTTCCTTATGATTCTAAATAAATACTCAGAGAAGCATGGCTTGGAGCCTTCAGTCATGGGAACTGTTTTTCACACACTGTTCTATATCATTCCTGGTAGTCTGTCTCATTATTAATAATTATAAAATTATTTCATTCTTTGGGACCCTTGGTCTGCAACAGCATGACTTTGAGATTGCAGTCTTGCCACCAGAGCTTATATAAACTCTTAAGACCTCAGCACTAGATGTTTTTCTTTCGGGGGAACACAGCATTTCTGGTTATGCCACAACTGACAGCCTGGTCCATTGCTCACCAGTTTCTACAAAACCAGCCTGCATACCTACAGTCATGTGAATCATTTCCCTGATGGATCCCCTTCTGGTGAATCACTGAACCCAAAGGTCATAGAGGAATTGAGGATATGAGCCTCAGATGGAGCTGTTAATGTTAGAAATTATGATCTCATACAGGTGGCCTAGTCGCTAGAAGCTGCACTGCAATCCCAGAAGAACATGGTTTGAGGCCACCAGCTGCTCCACGAAAGAAGGATAGGCAATCTCCTCTCATGCAATTAACCGCCTTTGAAAACCTGCTGGAAAGTCAGCTACGGGTCAGTTCCAATTCTATGGTACACAACAACAACAACAACAACTGTTAAAGTATTTGGGACTATGTTGATCTGAGACTGCTTATAAGTTGTCTGCTATTAATCTTAACAAGATTAATTATAAAAACACTTAGTCCCTATAGAGTTGCACTGATAACCCAAAGGTAGCTCCTCTCTGGTGGATTTAAGCCAACAGCTGCTCTAGGGGAGAAAGCTGGGCAGTCTCCTCCCATATGATTTACCACCTGCAAAACTCACTGTAAAATCAGATATGGGTCACCTGGACTTGAAGGCAATGAATTTGAATTTTATCTTTTATGATAGGTGTCTATCTTAAGTTTATTTATCAGCAATTAATGTTGCCATTTCTGTTCTTTTATTATAATTTGCTTGATGTTTCCCTTTGTCTCTTGAGTTTTTTATTATTTATGCCTTTATGTCTACAGTGTGTTTCTTGTAGATAGCACATTGATGGTTTGGGGGTTTGTGTGTGTTTATATTAATCCATTCTACTACTCTTTGTATTTTTACTGGTGCATTTAAGCTATTTATATTCACTGTTACTACTAATTGGTGTTGGAAGACTGTTGTCATTTTCTGGCACTGTTCCCCTCAATTATGTTTCTTAGACTGTAAATCACAACAGGAGGAGACTGTCCTTTCTCCATTAGAGTTGTTAGTGGATTTGAATGATGGGAGACATGCAGCCTTTGAGTTAGCAGCACAACTAGAGAAAATGCTGTCTCTTGATCTCAAATAGCTGGTTGTCCTAGGGAATGGCTAGCTGCTTGGTGGTGTTCACCTTAATGTATTTTAGTTTGATTTAATAAAAGACAAAGTTGTTGTTGTTATGTGTCATCGAGTCGCTTGTAACTCATAGCAACCCTATGTAGAAGAGCCCTAAACCCTGTTCTATCCTGTACCAACAGCACTGTCTCTGCCACACCCACACCCATTACCCCAATCACTGAATCGATCCATCTCATTGAGGGTCTTCCTCTCCTGTACTGCTTCCTCCACTCTCCCAAACATGATAGCCCTCTCCCTCTTTGCAACATGGCCAAAGTATGTACTGAAGTAAAACCAAAGTCCCCTTCCTTCTACAAAAACCTTCTAAATTTAAAAGGAGATTGTGAAATGGTCTGAGAATGGGAACATTGTGTTTTGAGTTAAACTTTGTTTTTCTTAATAGGCATAACTTTAAACTTATGTGTAATAAAATTTTATCATCTGCCAAATGAAAATCAGAAAGCACCTTCGATAGTCAAGTAGAGAGAGCACACTCAAGCTTACTGACTGAAGAACAAAGATTAGAATCTGAATCCATTTTTCCAGAAGAAAGTAAGAGAGAAAGGCTGACCTTTAGAAAAAGGCTTAATAAGATGTGGATATAACTCCAAAAGGGTAAAGGGCAGGGGGCAGAGGGGCAGAGGGTAGAGAGGGGAGGAAATCACTAGGATAATAGAGTTTGGTGAGTGGAGGGGAGAGGCTGGAGGAATTAGGAACGATCCAGTGGGGACCTGAAACCTGGAGTAGTAATAGCCATAGATTAGTGATGATTGATTTTATAAAATGACACAATGTACATGAGTGATTGCATGAAACACAATGTGAATGTAGGATGTGAAACACGATGTACATGAATGATGCACAATGTATGAATCTTGTATGCAGATCAATATAAATTAAAAAGAAAGTGGAGTGGGAGGGGGTGAATGATGCACAATGTATGAATCTTGTATGCAGATCAATATAAATTAAAAAGAAAGTGGAGTGGGGGGGGAAAGTGACAAATTGCTCAAGTTACTGTTTTTGTTAGCTGGGCATGGAGTCTAATATGACTCATAATTACCCTATGAATGACAGATTGGAATCTTACTCTATTCTGTGCCATCCTCATAGCTGCTGTAATAATGATCTTCAGCATGGCAAAGAGTTCATGAGTTGCTCAAAGGGGCAAAAAAGCATCCTGGGAAATGCTCATGTATAGTATCTGCTATATCCATCATAATAGTTCACTGTAATAGTTTGCCTTGTCTTCTCGAGAAGCCCTTTGAAATTGTCTATTCAGCTCCTTAACTTCTTGATTTTCCCCCCTTTGCTCTGGCTTCTTGGCACTCTAGTGCAATATTAAGAGTCTCTTCTGACATCTGTTTTGGTCTTTTCTACTGTTTCCTTCTTAGTAATGAATTTTTGCATTCTTCATCAGTGATATTCTTTATACCTTCCCACAGCTTATCTGTTCCTCATTCATTAAGTGTTCAAACCCTCAAACCTATTCCAGAGTTGGTTTTTAAATTAATGGGCGATAGACTCAAGGTCAAATTTTGATTCCTGTGGATATGATTTAACCTTCTTGAGTTTTAATTTGAACTTGCATTTGAGCAGTTGATGGTCTATTCCACAATCAGCACCTGGCCTAGTTTTTACTGCTGATATTGAACTTCTTCAATGGTTCCTTCCACAGATGTAATCAGTCTGATTCCTGTGCATCCCATCAGGTGAAATCCATAGATATAGCCTGCGTTTATGTTTCTTATAAAGGGTACTTGCTATGAATAATTGATTGTACAGAATTCTATCGTTCTATCCCCAGCCTCATTTCTGTTATCAATTCCATCGTTTCCAACTACTGAGCCTTCTTCCTGATTCCCAACTTTTGCATTCCAGTCACTCATTATTATTAAAACATCTTGGTTACATGCTCAATCTATTTCTGAATGCAACAGTTGATAGAAATCATCTATTTCCTCTCCTTTGGCTCTGGTTGTAGATGCATAAATTTGAATAATAGTGGTATTAAAAGGTCTTCCTTGTATGTGTATGGATATTATTCTGTCACTCACAATATTGTATTTCAAGATGGATCTAGAAATAGCCTGGGAAGACTAGGCAAACTATTATAATGAAATGTGCAAGGAATTGGAGCCAGAAAATCAAAAGGGCTGAACTCGCTCAGCATTTCTTAAGCTGAAAAGAACTAAAGAATAAATTCAAGCAATGAGTTGCAATGCTTAAGGGTGCTATAGGCAGAATAGTGAATGATTCAAGAAGCATGAAAAGCAGATGAAAGAAGTATGCAGAGTCACTGTACCAAAAAGAATTGGCGGACACAGAAGAATTTCAAGAAACAACATATGAGCAAGAGGCAATGATGATGAAGGAGGAAGTGCACACTGCTCTGAAGGACTTGGGAAAAATTAAAGTCCCTTACTGGGGTGAGATGATAACTAATAGTTGTTTTGATTTGCATCTCTCTTAGAGCTAGGGATTTTGAATATTTCTTCATGTGTTTGTTTGCCATCTGAATGTCTTCTTTGGTGAAGTGTCTGTTCATATCCTGTGTCCATTTTTCAACTGGGTTGTTTACTTTAATCTTCTTGTGGTGTTTGAGTATTTTATAAATTCTATATATAAGTCCCTTGTCTGACATGTGGCTTCCCTTTTTATGCTTTTGGAGAAGTTTTTTAATTTGCATAGGGATTTAATTCTTAGATGCTCCTATTCATCTAATTTATCCTCTCTTGGTTGTAGATTTTCCAGGATGCTTGGAAGACTGTTTTTGTTGTGGATTAGGACTTCTTGAGTTCTTCCAAGCTTTTCTTTAATGAAGTTTATAGTCCTTGGTTTCAGTCCTAGGTTCATAATCCACTTTGAATTGGTTTTTGTGTATGGAGTGAGGTGTGGGAGTTTTCTGCAGATAGTTTTCAAATTTTGCCAGCACCAACAGCAAACATCAATTGCTGGCGAGGTTGTGGAGAAACTAGAACCCTTATTCACTATTGGTGGAAGTGTAAAATGGTGCAACCACTATGGAAGGCTGTATGGCGCTTTCTCAAAAAGTTGCAAATAGAGATACCATTTGATCCAGCAATTCTACTACTGGAAATTTAACCTTATGAAACCATAACAACTGCCACCCAAGAAGATAATATGCACACCCATGTTTATTGCAGCTTTGTTCACAATAGCAAAGAGCTGGAAACAACCCAAGTGCCCATCAACAAATGAATGGATAGAGAAGCTGTGGTATATTCACACAATGGAATACTACGCAGCATTGAAAAAACGGAACTCATGAAATATTATGCAAAATGAATGACCCTGGAAAACATTATGCTGAGTGAAGTATCTCAGTCACAAAAGAACAAATATTGCATAGGGCCACTGTTGTAAAATGGGACTGACATCAGGGTTGAGGGAAGACAGAAAAGGAGGGGAGGAATGATGTATATTGCATTGAAACAGATGAGGGAAAGAACTGTTTAAAAGGGATATATGAACGGGTATTCTTGTCATTACAGAATTCCAGAGTGAAGTTTGCATAGTGGAGTGGACTTGGGGAGAGGGACTGCATAACAATGAAAGAGTTTTCCTTTTACTTTTCAAGGAGAAGAGTGAATTGGGGGGGAGGGGGTGGACAGGGAGAAAAGTGCAACAATGAATGATTGGAAACCCTAAGTCTCTGTAAACTTTCATTAAAATTAATTTTAAAATGTAATTTTAAAAAAGTCCCAGGAATTGATAGATACCAAATGACGTATTTCAGCAAACAGATGCTTCCCTGCATGTGATCACCAAGTTGTGCCAAGAAATCTGGAGGACAACTACTTGGCCAACTGATTGGAAGAGATCCATATTTAGTCCCATTCCAAAAAAGGTGATCCAACAGAGTGTGGAAATTATCAAACAATATCACTAATATCACATACAAGCAAAATCCACCAGAAGATTATCCAGAAAAAACTTGAACAGCACATTGACAGAGAACAACTAGAAATACAACCTGGGTTTAGAAGAGGTCATGGCAGTAGGGACATTATTGCCAATGTCAGATGGATCTTGGCAGAGAGCAGAGAGTACCAGAAGAATGTCTGTGTTTCATTGACTATGCAAAGGCATTTGACTATGTGGATCAGAATAAATTGTGGCTAACCTTGAGGAAAATGGGAATTTCAGAACACTTGATCATGCTTATACAAAACCTATATTTGGACCAAGAAGCAGTCCTCAGAACAGAGCAAGAAAATACTGCATGGTTCAAAATCAGGAAAGGAGTGTGTCAGTGATGCATCCTGTCTTTGTACCATTTGAATCTGTATGCACAACAGCTCATGCAGGAAGTCTGGCTTTATGAGGAGGTGTGTGGCATCAAGATTGGAGGAAGACTCAGTAACAATCTATGATATGCAGATGATGCAACCTTGCTTGCTGAAACTGAAGAAGACCTTGCTAAAACTGAAGAAACACTTGCTGCAAAATGTCAAGGACTGCAGCCTTCAATATGGATTGAAGCTCAGCATCAAAAAGACAAAGATTCTCACCACTGGGCCAATTGGCAGCACCAGAATAGATGGAGAAGAGATTGATGTTGTTAGAAATTATAGTTTACTTGGATCCACAATCAACATTCTTTTAAAAAAATTTCATTTTATTAATTTTAATAAACATTTACAGAGATTTTTAGATTTCCATTCATTCATTGTTGCACTTTTCTCCCTGTCCAGCACTCCCTACCAGTTTGCTCCTCTCTTTGAAAAGTAAAAGAAAAATTCTTTCATTGGTATACAATCCCCCCATACCCTTCCCACTGCCCCGAGTACACTCCACTATGCAACCTTAATTCTGGACTCTTGTAATAACCATAATACCCTATCATATAATTGTGCTCTCCCTCTGTTTCAATGTAGTATACATAATTTGTCCAGTTTTTCTCAGTCTTACCTCAACCCTGATGTCAGTCCCATTCTACAACAGTGGCACCATGCAGTATTTGTCCTTTTGTGACTGAGATATTTCACTCAGCATAATGTCCTCCAGGGTCACCCATTTTGAATA
>NW_006399901.1:1803914-1822728 GCF_000299155.1 Elephantulus edwardii | reverse complement strand
CTCTCCCCAACCACAATGTCAGTCCTGTTCTACAGCAGTGGCACCATGCAGTATTTGTCCTTTTGTGACTGAGATATTTCACTCAGCATAATGTCCTCCAGGGTCACCCATTTTGAATAATATTGCATGAATTTCTTGTTTTTCAATGCAGCACAGTATTCCATTGTGTGAATATTCCAGAGATTCTCTATCCATTCGTTTGTTGATGGGCACTTGAATTGTTTGCAACTCCTTGCTATTGTGAACAAAGCTGCAATAAAAGCATGGGTGTGCATATATCTGCTTGGATGATCTCTTTAGGGAATATTCCCAGTATTGGAATTGCTGGGTCAAATGGTATCTCTATTTGCAACTTTTTTAGAAAGTGCCATACCATTTTCCACTGTGGTTGCACCACACAATCAACATTCTTAACACCAGCAGCCAGTAAATCAAAAGATGAATTGCATTTGGAAAATCTGCTGTCATGGACCTCTCCAGAGTGCTGAAGAGCAACGATGTTAGTCTAGATACAAAGGTGCACCTAATCCAAGCCATGGTCTTCTCAATTACTTGTTATGCTTCAGAGAGTTGGACAATGACTAAGGATGACAGAAGAAGAATGAGTTGAGTTGTGGTGCTGGAGAAGAGTCTTGAACATACCATCCACTGCCAAGAAAAAAAATAGGTCTGTCTTGGAGAAGGTGAAACCAAGTCTCTCCTTGGAGGCTAGGATTTTGAAGTTCCGTCTCACTTACTTGGGGCACAAGCCAGGAGAGATTGGTCCTTGAAGAAGGACATCATGCTCAGAAAGGTGGATGGACAGCACCGAAGAGGGAGACCCCAGATGAGAGGGATTGATACAGTGACTGGGGCAATGGGGAAGGGCGTATCGGAATTAGTGAGACTGGCTCAGGATAGGGAAGGATTCAGAGCTTCTGTACATAGGGTCGCCGCTATACGTAGCAGGTGACTCAATGGTACATAACAACAATAACATACTATAACAGGTTTGGAAGCAGGAGTGGCATCCATTTCCTAAATAACATGTTTCTGGAAACTCGATGAACTTTAATAAATGTTGATAGTTGTAGAAGGGCTTCAGGCCTTTTATTCATAGGGTCGCTATGAGTTGTGCTTGACTCGACAGCAATCAACAACAACATATCCATATACCCTTAGGCTGGGTGGGCCTCAGTTTCCTCCTTATGTGACTTCTCTGTCAAAGTCCAGCTTGAGAAAAACTCCAAGGTCATTAAACAATGGCACCTGGCAATGTCCCAAAATGCCAGAAACAATCTCACCACTCAGATGCTTCGAATTCCTTTAAAAAATGTGGGCTGATACTGGAAAAGAGCTAATTACAAAACAGTCTGTGTGCACAGTGTTCTCCATTTGTAACTTTATCCAGCCTCTCTGCCTAGAACCAAGTTAGGGAAGGCTATCTGCCAACTTATTATCTGTGGTTATCGGAGGGAGTAGGAGGACATCATTCCTGGTAATTTTCATTTTCTTCTTGGTCTGTTTCCAAATTTTCTACAATGAGAATACATTGTTTTTCTTAATAAGAAATTTGAAAATACTTGTTTTGTTGGGGTTTGTTCCCAGCAGGCCATTTGACACAGCCCTTTGTCATGCTTATTAGGTACACAGCTCACTAGGCAGAACTTACAGAGGAGCCGCCCATGAGGCTCTATTAGCAGAAACTGTGGAGTTTCCTAATGTATATTATCTATTGCTGTGCAACACATCACCAAGAATGTAGTAGTTTAGACAGCACATTCTGTCACACAGTTTACATGGGTCCGAGTTCTGGGCACAGCTTAGCTGAGTCTCCTGCTCAAGGATTCACAAGACTGCAATCAAGATGTTGTCCAGCCAGACTGAGTTCTCATCTGCAGACTCACATGGGGAAGAATCCACTTTTAATCAGTTCAATGGAAGTTTTGAAGACCCCAGTGTTTTCCTCTGACTGGAAGCCATTTTCAGCTTTTAGAGGCTACCCACAATCCCTTGCCACATGGGCTTTGCTAACATGTGTGTTTATTTCATCAAGCAGCATGAAGCGTCTCTAAGGCATACTTGCTAGCCTAATGGAACAGCGGGAGTGCCAGCCTTACTTTTATTATATACTATTTGGGCATTGATAAATTAGAGGGGTAAGCAAAAAAGAGGCAGACACTCATATAGATTGGCACAGTGATTATAATAATGGGCTCAAACAGTAAAATTGTGAGGATGGCACAGAGCTGGGTATTGTTTTTGCTCTGTGCATAGGTTTTTCTGGAAGTTAGAACTAATGCTATGACACTTAACAACAGCAACAGTGGGGCAGTGGTGGTTCAGTGGTGGAATTCTCATCTTTCATAGAGACCACAGATTATAACTCTTAGCTAATAGACTTCATGCTCAGCCATTGCCCATTTATTCTCAGTGGAGGCTTATAAATTACTATGACACTGGATGGGGGTCAGTGATACTTCTAGTTGAGAATAATGGCAAAGAAAGGCCTGAAAGTCTACTTCCCCAAGCTAACCAATGGAAACTCTATGATCATAAGGATGGTACAGAACCAGGTAACATTTTGTTCTATTGTGCATGGGATTGCCATGAGTTCAGAACTAACTCTAGCACAACTAAGAACACTATTGGGTAGGCAATCCTACTCAAGACTCAAGGGGGAGGGATTACTCAAAGGTCTTTAATAAGGCACAGGTCCTAGGAGGACCATCTTGATGTCTGTTCGTCATATTTAATATTGTAAGGTTGGCTGAGGTGGAAATTCAAGAAGCTTCTAGGTAACGTGGACTATTTAAACAAATACTTTCTCCCAGGAGATACTAATTTCTTAGGTCAATCTGGGGCCTGGAAGATTTAATGTGCTCTTCCAAAGTGAATCTGATATGAGTGGCAGGTGGCTTACATTTGAGTAACACAAGGTTAGAGTCCAGCAGCTTCAGACACTGACCTTGCCATGTCCTAGCTCCAGGACCTCAGAGCAGTGACTTCTCCTCCAGGAAGTTTCTTCATCTGATTTAACCCGGTGAGTTATGAAAGTAAGTAAGAACAAGCTGGCAAAACATTGTGTTTGTGTCTGCAATGAAAGAAGCTGGAGATACTGCTTTTATACAACCAATGTGGTTTCTTTTTTCTTTGTTCAGAGTTTCATAGGTTATCCCAATTAATTGGCTTAATGTTGCTTTTAGTGTTTCTGACATTGTGTTTGTGTCTGCAATGAAAGAAGCTGGAGATACTGCTTTTATACAACCAATGTGGTTTCTTTTTTCTTTGTTCAGAGTTTCATAGGTTATCCCAATTAATTGGCTTAATGTTGCTTTTAGTGTTTCTGTTCTACCTCCTAGTTTGCCGAATAGTACTTGGGATTTTAAAAACTAGCCAAGGTACAGTTGGTCTCTGGCCACTTGGAGCAGCCACAGCAGAAATTGTTGTTAGGAGCCATTGAGTCAAGTAAGACTGACTCACAGTGACCCTATGAACAATAGACCTGAATCCTGTCCTATCCTGTACCGTCTTCATCATCACTGACAAACTTGATTTCATTGCTACAGTCACTGTGTCAATCCATCTCATTGGGAGTCGTCTTCTCTTTCATTCACCCTCTCCCCTTCCAAGAATGATGTCTTATTCCAAGGAATAGGCAGCCTCTTCTAGCAACATGTCCAAATTCTAAGAGAGGAAGCTTCACCATCAGGAATAGGAGGAAAGGGAATGCATGACTTATTACCTCATTGGCTAACTCCCTCCTTTGCCATGAGAACACAATTAGATGGTTCCCAGAAATCATTATTGAACATTTTCATTAAAGATTCCATTTTAAAAAATCATGGTCAAAAGGGGGAAAATATGGAACAGAATTTAAAAATATTTTAGAATCTAGACTTTTTGGTCCTATAACTTCAATTAACAAAACAGAGATGTTTTCCAGGATTTTGAAGTAACTGCACCCTATTTCCTATGCTTTTAAAAATGTGGCCTCATTTTTAACATGTTCTCAAGTATATTCTTCTCCAGAGTTGAAATATATTTGTTTCCATATGCCCAGTTGTGTCAAAGTTGATCTTTAAAAGCCCATTGAAATGCTCTTGGTGTCTCTGAGTTATCCACTGCCATCTTTGTCCCCGCACCCACTGTAGACATGACTGGACAGATGACCTTTTGTGGCACTCTTAATGACCACATCGGCTGGGTGACCCAAATTGTGACCACACCGCAATTTCCAGACATGATACTGTCCACCTCGCGAGATAAGACCATCATCACGTGGAAGCGGACCAGAGATGAAACCAACTATGGCATCCCTCAGCGTGCTCTGTGTGGTCACTCCCACTTTGTGATGTGGTCATCTCGTCTGATGGCCAGTTTGCCCTATCTGGTTCCTGGGATGGAACTTTACGCCTTTGGGATCTCACAACAGTTGCTACCACACACCAATTTGCAGGGCATACAAAGCATGTGCTGAGTGTGGCCTTCTCCTCTGACAACCAGAAGATTGTCTCAGGCTCCAGAGAGAAAACCATCAAGCTGTGGAATACTCTGGGTGTCTGTAAGTACACCGTCCAGGATGAGAGTCATTCGGAGTGGGTGTCTTGTGCCTGCTTCTCACCCAACAGCAGCAACCCCATCATCGTCTCCTGTGGCTGGGATAAGTTGGTCAAGGTGTGGAACCTGGCTAACTGCAAACTGCAAACCAAACTCATTGGCCACATAGGCTACCTGACCACTGTGACTGTCTCTCCAGATGGATCCCTCGGTGCTTCTGGAGGCCAGGCTATGCTGTGGGACCTCGACGAAGGCAAGCATCTCTACACTCAAGATGGCGGTGACATCGGCAATGCCCTGTGCTTCAGTCCTAACTGCTACTGGCTCTGTGCTGCTACAGGCCCCAGTATCAAGATTTGGGACTTGGAGGGCAAGATCACTGTAGATTAACTGAAGCAAGAAGCTATTAGCAACAGCAGCAAAACTGAACCACCCTAGTGCACCTCTCTGGCCTGGTCTGCTCATGGCCAGACTCTGTTTGCTGGCTACACAGACAATCTGGTGAGTGTGGCGAGTGACCATTGGCACTGGGTAGAAATTTATGGCACCACTTTGGAAAGAAAAAGTTTGGCTTAAAACAAAAAAGCCCATTGCACTCAAGCACATGGTTTAATTTTTTTCATTTACAATATTAAAAACTACCATTTGGTTTAGGGATTTAGACTTTTTAGTGTCTTAAATTTTGGGCAAAACCTAGGTGTTTTGGAAAACTGGTTTAAATTGAACATAATTATATATATTGGGTAAAAATATGGTGCACATTTTAAATCTTTCTTTTGATATTAACTTAAGTGAAACTAATAAGCCTTTAATGCACGGTTTGTCAGTGCTCTGTTGAAAAGGAGACAGATTCCACAGATATAAATCAGTATTTCTCCAGAATGAGGAGTTTACCAGCCAAAAGAAGGCAACTCTCTTTGGCCAAAATGTAAAACCATACTGCTGTAAGAAAAGTTACAAGGAATAGTTTGAAGACACAAGTGATTTACTTTTGGCTCAGAAAGGAAATCTGCTTTACACTGCTACATAATTTGGGTGAAGTTGCCTTCTTTCCTTCCCTCCTCCCCCACCTTACCCTAGATAAATACAATTTGAGAATCTGAAATCAGATGTATGTCAACCAACATTGAAATGTTACTGTATAATTATGTACAATTACAATATAATGTGAGCTGTAACTTTTAAAAAAATTAGTAATTAGCTTTTGCAAGTCATGAAGTTTTACTACACAAGGATGTAACATGCTGCTTTAGGGTTGAAAAAAATCTCTAAAACAATATGTTGTTATGTGCCACTGAATCGCTAGTGACTCATAGCGACTCTATGTATAGCAGCCCTGAAACCTGCTCTATCCTGTGCCAACTCTACTGTCTCCAATAGATCTACACTCATTATCCTAGTCACTGTATCAATACATTGATGGTCTCCCTCTTTCTCCATCTCTCTGCCCTTCCAAGCATGATGTCCCTCTCCAAGGACCGGTCCATTCTTGCAACATTCCCAAAGTATGTCAGGCGAAGCCTCAGAATCCTTTCCTCTAAGGAACAGCCTGACTTCACCCTCTCCAGAACAAACCTGTTTGTTCTCCTTCAGTCCATGTTATATTCAACACAATTCTCGAGCACCACACCTCAAAGGCATCAGTTCTCTTTCTATCATCCTAGTCATTGTCCAGTTCCCTGATGCATGGCAAACAATTGTGAAGACTATGGCCTGAATTAGGTGCACCTTTGTCTCCAGACTGACATCGTTGCTCTTCAGGACTCTGGAGAGGTAAAATAATATTGGTTTCTTCCAAGAAACAGCCAAATGTTAATGGCTGCAAATACATTCCAAATATTCAGAGATCTGTGCTAAATTCTTATTGCCAAAAGTTTAGAAAAGGAGGGCTGATGATATAATCTGTTGTGTGTTGTACTGCTGACTAGAAGGCTGAGCATCTTTGGCCACTGGAACCCACCAGTGGCTCCAATGACAATAAGACTGTTGCTTCTGCCTGCTGGCATCTCAGGCAACAAGGGAAGGGATGGTGTGTAGGCAAATAGGCAGAAGGTTGCATTAAGTGACCTACAGAAATAAAGGTATGGTATTCTGTCTTGGAGGAAGGGCAACCAGGGTGCTTTTTCAGCAAGGATGGTGAAGTTTGGTCTCACATACTTTGGGCATGTTGGCAGGAGGTACCAGTCCTTGGAAAAAGCCATCATGCTGGGAAAAATAAACTCTAAATGAAAAAAGGGATGGTGGCCTTCATTGAGATTGATACAGTGACTTTAACAATGGACTTGAGCATGGGAGATATGTAAGGATGACACAGGATAAGGCATTTCAGATCTGTTCTTCATAAGGTCACTATAAGTTCTTGTTTATTTGATGGCATCCAACAATGATGACGACGACAACAAGAACAATAATAACGATGGCAGCTAGAACTAGAAAACTGGGCAGCACTGCGTGCTAACCAAAGGATATTTGGGTGCTATATACCACCAGAGTCAGATTCATGGGGTTCTAGCACCCAGTATAGAAGGTCTCCAAATTGATTTAATGCCAATTTCCACTGCCATCTTGAAATTAATAAGTTTTTTCTTTTCCCTTCTCTTTTTTAAGTACAGAAAATTCCAAGTCAATTTTTGGTGACATGTTATATAGAACCAAAATTTAAAGATAATAACTTCCAGATTTATTTCTTTTACAATCAAGATGGGTTAAGAGAAATTAAAAAGAGATGTTAAACACTGGACCTTGTATTTTAGTTTTGCAATGGCTCTTGCAAATTAATCCTGCTGGTTCAATTCAATGACACCAGTTTTTAGTAGTAAATCTCCTTAGAAGTTTCCAAATTGCCTCTAACTCCTAACCTCTTCTTTTAAATTTAATTTTGATTGTGATTTCAATGAAGATTTACAAGGTAAATTAGATTTTCATGCAACCATTCATACACATTTTTTCTTTAACAATCATTTTAATATCCACAAATACAATTGCACATTCCCCACTTTATCCCTGTGATTCTGATTTCCATTAATCCTTCTGTACCTCTCTGCTTCTTCTCTTTCTTTAGCATTTCCTCACTGGATAATGCTTCTCTATTCACCCATCTTAATATGTGCTTATTGTCTGCCGTTATTCTCTACTCCTTCCCTTCCAGCCCTGCTAGCCATCTGAGAATGATTCATAGCATATATCTTATGCTGTTTGTCCTTTTGTGACTGGCTTATTTCACTTAGCATAATGTCCTGTAGATGTGTCCACATTATACACTTTTGTGATTTCTTTATTGTTTTTCAGTGTTATATAGATCTCCATCATGTGATTATACTGTAGTTTCTTTATCCACTAGTCTATTAATGGACACTTGGGTTGTTTCCATCTCTTTGCTATTGTAAATAATCTTGCAGTGGACACAGTTGTGTGTATATCTGTTTGTGCCATAGCTCTTAATTCTTTTCCCACACACCTTAATATGACCTCAATTTATCTTGAGTTGTGTTTCTTTTTCTGAAATGTCACAAGGTAGAGGGAGGAGAAGATGGATTCTACAAAATGATATAGGGGACAGGGAGGGAGTCAGAGATTAGGAGAATGTGTGACGTTCTCTTCTGTGTAGTCCTGGCATCCACAAGTGTGTGTAAAGAAGTGCTTTCATGTAAAGCTTCATGATTAAATGAGAGTTTTATGTGGTCTTCTCTCTTGGTTCTTGAAAAAACAGCTTGAGAGATGTTTGCGCTAATCCCTAACGAGTTACCTTTGAACTAATTTCCTACTTCAGAGGATTTGATCTTTCTGTCCAGGTTGGTTAACATGACCTGACTACACAAAAAATAACTTGGCTTTGTACTTTCTGTCTGGTTCTGAGCTGCAGGTTTCCCTGTCATTTCATATGCCCTTGCAGAGATTGGTCAATGTACTATGCAAATGAAGTGATGGAAGCCTACTATGCAGATGAAGTGTCTATGATTTACCCTGAGAGAAGACTGGCAAATTTGCAGCTTTGGTAGAAGATCCATGCTTTGAAATGAAGAAGGAGTTTGTGTATACATACAGCTCATACCACATAGGTCTCTCAGAGAGGAGGCAGACAGAAGCAGAAGAAGCAGAGGAGAGAAAAGAGAAGCAGACAGCGAGGAAATAATTCCTTACTTCCCAGTGGCATAATCTATAGGAAGTTAGACTGTTACCCCAAAGGTAGCACTTCTCTAGTGGTTTGAACCCACCAGTGGCTTTCTCCCAACAGTGGAAGATGGACAATCTCCCGTGGGATTTACAGTCTCCCAAAAATGCAGTGGAGGTTCAGCCATGAGTCAGTTCTGCTCCCACAGCTATGAGAGAGTGTGTGAGAGCAAGAGAAGGAGAGAAGACTAATAATATGGATCAATACCTGTAACACTGAAGATGGTGGATGGACCAGCCAAGGAGGAGTGGAGGTGACAGGCCTAGAAAGTGCACTGCAGTGGGATTGATGGGAGACAGAAATCAAGGAGACCTGTCTTCAGATGACTGAGAGGATGTCTGTTTTGAAGAGATTGAGAGGAGCCTGTCCTGAGGCAGCCAAAAGAAGATCTGTCTTCAGTGGGTTGAGAGGAAGCTTCCATGGCTAAAAGGGCCACTGGAAAGGGCATGTATAGTAGAGAGAGAAGGGCCTGCTGGCTTGCAGGGCTTAGAGAGGTCATCTGTAATGAAGTGAAAAATGTTCTCTCTTCTTTGAGAGAATCTTTCAGACTTTTCCCACATGCTTCCTTGTCACAAGTGGCATCCTTCATAAAGTGCTGAATTGTTAAATATGATCTGTGAGTTCTGTGTGGGCTGTTGCAACAAATTATTGGGCTTAGTAGAGAAGTAGAAAGTGTCCCAGGAGAGAAAATTAGTATCAGAATTGCTAAGAAAGTTGAAGGGTGGGATATGATTGACTTCTACCTCGTGGGAATAAAATTTGGGCTGATCTTGATTCACATTATTTCCTCTAAAGTTAAACAGGTTCTGATACTGTTATTCCTATCTTCTACAGGCTCATGTGCAAGGCACATGAACATGTGACTCAAGTTTTCTAAGTGCAAGAAAGATTAAGTGCATGGGAAAGGTGCGGAAGGAAAGGAACAAATAGTCCTTACCTCTCCTTTTTAGGATATTAGGCCCAATAATAAGCAGGCAAAATGCAGCCAACAGTTATCATAAAACGAGTCCACACAGGCAAGCTCACATGGTCTCAGAAAGGTTGCTGGGACAGAATGCAATCAAAGCAGGGCTCTTTGCTATAAAAGTAGGAACTGGGAGAGGTATCCAGGCAAAGAATGAAAAACACAGCATGGGCCCCTATTTCCTTTTTGGGTGTTCTAGGCACAGGGAAACAGCAATCCATTTGGCGAAGTGCTAAGATCAACTTGATATCAATTTACTTTTCAGCTGTGGCCAAGGATGTTTGCTATTATGGACTTGACATTTCTTGAAACTTTTCCACTTTCAATTTTGATTACTGGAAAATCTTCCATAGTTACAAGCAATTAAATATGTTAAAATAGTTGGGGGCTTGATTTGGGTCAAACATAAACAGGGAGACGTGCTGTAATAAAACAGCACCATGGGACGGTCAGACTATCTTCTCTGTAACAGGTCTTCATCCAGACCTCCTGGGTTGCCTGAGCTGTGGTTTTGCACTGGATTCTGATTTTATGCCTGCCTTGTTATATACTTTCCAAATTTTGCAATATAACTAAAATCGTTACATTATAAAATGTTGTTGTTATATGCCTTTGAGTTGGAGTGGACTCATTACTGACCCTCCGGTGGGTTTTCTGAGGCAGTAAATAGCATGGGAAGAGATTGTCCTTCTTTTTCTCCTTAAGAGAGCAACTGGCAGATTCAAATCCTTTGCCTTTGAGTTGGCAGTGTAACACTTCATCACTAAATCACCAGAAAATTATATTTCATCATACACGACAAGTGTGCTCTGACGACAGGATGCAAATTGAAAGCTGTTTTGAAGAATACAGTAGTATTTTAAGTCTGTTGTTGAATCTTTTAAACCTTAGAGAAGCCTGGGACAAGTAATCCTTCTGCTCTCTCCTCCTGCCTCTATGGAAACCTAGTCTGGCTAACCATGTCCTCTCTTTGTTGTTGTTGTTATTATGTGGGTTTTCAGAGGTCGTAAATAATACAAGAGATTTCCCATCTTTCTCCCACAGAACAGCTAGTGGATTAGAACTTCATGGCTTTGGGTTGGCTGCATAACTCCTTAGCACTAAGCCTCCAGAGTTCCCTACAAGCCTTTATAGCCATGCTCTCTCTTGGTGTGTGTGTGTCCTGGATCTTGGTCCACTAAACACAGCACTTGAACTCGAATACTTTCTCTCAGGAAACCTCCCTAACTCTAAAACATTGCCAGGAATCCTTGGGATTTAAGAAAGCTGTCCAAACAGGTCAAGAACAGAAGGAGGTAAATCTGAGTTGGGTGTTCTTGTTCTATTTCTGTTACCTTCACTGAAAGGTAAAAAATGAGAGTACTTTTGGGCTCTTAGTGCTTGTCATCATTTGCCCTGCCTAATAACAAGGTCTGCAGTTAGGGACCTTTCCAAATCATTGAGGAGTAGTGATGTCAGTTTGAGGACTAAGGTGCATCTGATTCAGGCCATAGTGTTTCCGATTACTAGCTATGCATCTGAGACCTGGACAATGAATAAAGATGACAGAAAATGAATTACCACCTTTGAGCTGTGGTGCTAGGGAAGAGCACCGAATATCCAATGTACGGCTAAGAGAACTAACAGACAGGTCTTTGAGAGCGTGCAACTGGAGTGCTATTTAGAGGCAAGAATGATGAGGCTTCACCTCACATATTTTACGCATGTTGCTAGGAGGTGCTATTCCTTGGAGAAGGACATGATGTTGGAAACGGTGGAGGCTCAGCAAAGAAGAGGAAGACCCTCTAACCAGATGGATTGACAGTGTGAGCAAGATAGAATAGGGTTCAGATCTTTTGTTCAGAGGGTCACTAAGAGTCATGCTCCACTCAACAGCACCTAACAACAGCAACATAAATTTCTTTCCATAAGCTTTGGGATATCCTAACTTCGGGGATAGTCTAACAGCTCTGAGAAGCATAAAAGAAGAACCCCTTCCACTCATGCTGGTGTAGAAGACCAGAAATCTGCCTCCATGATTTAAATCTGAAGATTCTGAACACAAGAGGCAGCTGGGAGGGTTAAGTCTCTAGCTGATTTAATCAGTGAAGTTGTTTGAGGCTTGTTGATCAGTCTGAAGCATATCCAAACTCCTAGGATTGCCCATCTACCTTAATACAGATGTTGTTAGGTACTTCTAAGAGTCCGTTCCAATGATCCAATGTACAACAAAAGAGTAATTTCCCTTTATCTTGCTACTCTGACAGTAATTGATATTTTTAAGCCCACTGTTGTAGTCGCCCTCTTTTTCACTGAGCTTCCTTTTACCAACCAGCATGTCATTTCCCAGGGACTGGTTCTTTCTGATAACATGTCCTAATCATGTAAGATGAACTCTCACCATATTCAATTTTAAGGAGATTTCTGGCTATAAAGATTTACCATATCTTCTTCCAAGGACTTGCTGCTCCTGACAATATGCTCAAAGTATATGAGATGAAGCTTTTCCATCCTTGCCTCTATAAAGAGCACTCTCTCCAAGACAGATCCCTTTATTCTTGTCAGTCCATACTCTTTATCAACACCACAATTCAAAGGTTCCAATTTTTCTTTGGTCTTCCTTATTCATTGCCCAACTTGCAGATGCATACAAAGCAACTGAAAATTCGATGACTTGGATCAGGACAGAAGAGAGGAAGACCCTCAATGAGATGAACTGTCATAGTGACTACAACAATGGGGGAAGCATGACGGAGTGCATAGGGATGGTGTAGGAGAACGCAAGGTTCTGACCTGTTGTTCATCAGGTTACTATGAGTTACATTTGACTTGATGGCACCTTACAACAACAAATGGCTGTAATACTCTCAGGATAGATTTGTTTAGGGCGCTCTGGTGGCCTAGTGGTAAGAAGCTGTGCTGAAATCCCAAAGGCAGGCAATTAGAATCCACCAGATGCTGCACTGGAGGAGGGGCAATCTCTTCCTGTACCAGTAGGATCTGATCTGACAATACACACACACACACACACACACACACACACACACACACACCAATTTTTTTTTTAAAAAAAGATTTGTTTGTCCCACTGGAAGTCAATATTTAATATTCTTTATAAACACCACCATGAAAATGAATAAATTCTTCTTTGATTACCACTGTCCAGCTTTTCTATACTTATAACTGACAATATCATGGCTTGAGTTTGGAACACCTTAATCCTCAAAGTGACATCTTTGCTTTTTTTTTAAAAAAAATTTATCATCAAATCAGATCTGACTGGTACAACATCTTTGCTTTTTAATATTTTTTTCAGAAGGTTTGTCCAATATGTTACTAGATTTCTTGACATGGATGTTGATAGTGGGTCTAAGTAAAATGAAATTTTTTCTTCCGTTACCATGATGTTGCCCTTTGGTCCAGTTGTATTTTTATTGTCTTGATGTTAAGGTGTAATCTATGCTGATAAAATGCTCCAAATACAGTTTGTTTTTAGCAAGTATGGTGTCATGGGTTTATCTTTTGAAATAGATTTTCTAGCCATTTGCTTTGACTTTCAGCACATGACTGGGTGGGAACATGAAGTAAGGTGTGTATAAAATAACCATTGTGGGACTGGCCCTTTTCTGCAACCTACCAAACAGAAATCAAGCAAATTAAGTAGCAAAGGCAGAATCTCATTACCAGCAAAGAAGAGGAGGCAGAGAGTGCAGTGCCATCATTCAGGGCCAGAGATTTTTTGCACCAGTCAGATTAGGATATATAGGGGATCAGTAGCAGCATCTCAGATTATTTGCTTGGGGGAAAAATGGGAAATCAACTCCCATGTGATTTATTGTCTCTGAAAACCCGCTGGAGGATCAGCTATGGATCAGTTTGGGCTTGATGGTACTAAAAAACATATGGACTGAGTAAGTACATGAAAGAACAAAACTCTGATGCATATCTTTTCCAATTTCAAACCACACAATATCTTCTAGCTCTGTCTGAACACTGTTTCTTGTTCTATGTACAGGCTCTTCATAAGTATAATTAATTATTCTGCAAGTTTCACTCTTTGCAATATTACTCATAATTTGTTTTGCGCAACACAGTTGTATGCCGTTGCTTAGTCGTTGTTGTTGTTGTGTGCCATCGAGTCAGAATAGACTCAGAGGCAGTTAATCACACAGGAGACTGCCCACCCTTCTCCTGAGGAGTAGCTGGCGGATTTAAATCATGTGCCTTTGGGATTGCAGTGCAGCTTCGTACCACTAGGCCACCAGAGCTTAGTTATTAGACACAAGTAACCATCTTTCTGGTATTCTTGCATTCAGTCAAGATCTATCTGAAACCATAAATTCATTCTTTTTCCTCTTCTGATGTACTCTGGAACAGTTTTAAAATTATCTTCAGAAAAGTTTGAGTGTGTGATATTGTTTGATAATTTCAACACCCTGTTGGTTTACCTTTCTTTGAAATGAGCAGAGATAAAAATCTCTTCTAGTTGGCTGGCTAGGTAGATGTCTTCCAAATATCTTGGCAGAGATGAGTGAGGGTTTTCAGGGTTGTATTTATTTGTTGAAACAACTCAGTTTGTAGTTAGTCAATTCCTGGAGCCTTGTTTGTTTTACTAATGCTTTCAGTGTAGCTTGACCTTTATGCACAAAAGCTTGGAACCCTGTCCTATCCAGTCAACTTTGCTGTCTATGACACACCTGTCCTATTACCCCAGTCATTGTGTCAATCCATATCCTCCAGAGTCTTCCTCTCCAGCGCCTTTCCTCCCCCCTTCCAAGCATGATGTCCTTCTCCAAGGACTGGTCACTCTGGGCAACATGCCCAAAGTATGTCAGATGGAGCTTCAAAATCTTTGCCTCCAAAGAGCAAGTTGGTTTCACCTTCTTCAGGACAGAACTGTTTGCTCTCTTGGTGGTCTATGTATGTTCAATGCTCTTCTCCCACACTTCATCCTTAGTCTTTGTCCAGCTGATGCCTAGCAAGTAACTGCAAAGATCATGATCTGGATTGGGTGCACCTTAGTCTCTAGTCTGACAACACTGCTCTTTAGCACTTTGGACAGATTCTTGACAGCAAATTTTTCTAATGCAATTAATCTTTTGATTTCCTGACTGCTGGTGCCAAGAGTGTTGACTGTAGAACTGAGCAAGCTGAAATTGTTAACAATCTCAATCTCTTCTCCATTTATAATGCTGCTGCCAACTGGCCCAGTGGTGAGAATCTTTGTCTTCTTGATGAGCTTCAGCCACAGTGGAACTGCAATCCTTGATCTTCTGCAGCAAATGCTTCAGGTCCTCTTCAGTTTTGACAAACAAGATTGTGTCATCGGTATAGCAAAGGCTGTTTGATGCCACATTCCTAAAGTCCAGCCTCCCAAATGATCTGTTCTGCCTTTAGACTGAAAAAGTATGGTGACAGGATGCATACCATATGCTATCTCTTGGAGTAGATGAATAGCAGAAAATTCCATTACAATACAGTCCTTCCATTTTCCCTTGATGCTTCTTCCTGTGTTATTCAGAATTTTGCCCATAGAATCCTTCAATAGTGCAACTTGAGGCTTGACTATTCCTTCTGTCCTTTCCTCTGGAGAAATGCCAAGCCTTTTGGCTTTTTAACTTCAAGTCTTTGCACATTGCATTGTATTATTCTTAAATTATCCTTTGAAATATTTTACTTCATTTCTTCCATTTGCTTTGCTTACTAAACAATGAAAAGCAACATTCAGAGTCTTCTGACATTCATTTTTGTGTTTTCCTTTTTTTCCTGTTCTTAAAATGACACTTTCCAAATCCACCAGATGCTTTGCTGGAGAAGGAGGGACAATCTCCTCCAGTACCAGTCAGATCCAATTTGATGGTACACACACAAAAATAAAAAAATAAATATTAAAAAAAATGACACTTTCTTCTATGTTTTCTTGAAGTCATGAAACAACTCATGTGGTCTAAGGTGTTTTAATGCTTCAAATAGGTTACTGAGACAGTCTTTACATATGGACAGGTCATATTTTGACACTCAGGGACTTTTCATTTTTCTTCAGCTTCAACTTGAACTTACATATGAACATATGGTCTGTTCCACAGTTGTTCATTGTCCTGAACGATGATACTGAGTTTCTCTGCTATCTTTATCCATAAAGGTAGTAAATGTAATTACTGTGCAGATCTTAGGAGGTCTCTTATGAGCATAGTCATTTAAGTTGTATTTTAAAAGGTATGTGCAATGAATAAGTCATTGTTTTTGCAGAATTCTTTCATGTGATCGTCTCATTATTATTGTTACAAAAGCTGTATTTTCCAACTTCCAATCCTTCTTTATTTCTAGCTTTTCCATTTCAACCACCAATAATTATCAATGCATGTTGATTGTATGTTGGATCAATTTCTGATGACAGAAGTTGGTAAAAATCTTCAGTTTCTTTATCTTTGGCATTAGTACTTGGTGACTGTTTGAATACTAGTTGTATTAACTAGTCTTCCTTGTAAGTGTATAGATATTATGCTTTCACTGACAACACTGTTTTAGGATACACTGTAAAATGCTCTTTTTGACAATGAATGTAGCATCATTCTTCATCATTCTCAGCACAGCAGACCATAAGATTTCTTTTTTATTCAAAATATCTAATACCAATCCATTTTAGCTCACTAATGCCTAGGGATTTCTCTTTATGCATTCAATGTAATTTTTTTCCCAATTTCCAATTTTCCCAGAGTCATACTTTATACATTCTACATAAAAATGGATGTTTGTAGCCATTTCTTCTCATGAAAGTCTGAAAAACTTTACTCCATCCTTGTCATTAAGGATAATTCTAATTTGGGAGAGCAGCTCTTCTCCAGTTGCATTTTGGAAGCATTCCAAACTGAGGAGCTCATTTAGTACTGTATCTGACAGTGTTCTGCTTCTAATAATAGTTTTCATTGGCCACTTTTTTATAAAATTTTTTTTTACTGGCCATTTTTTTTTTAAAAACTAATCACCAGCTCCTTCTTCCTAACCTCTCATAGTCAAGAAGCTCTGCTGAAACATGGCCACCATAGTTGATCCTGCTCTTATCTGAAATACTGGTGCCATAGCCTCTAGCATTGCAACATGAAAGCCAATATAGCATTACAAACTGACATACAAGTGATGTTATCAGAGTAAGAGTAGATACTTTTAAGATAAAAACAACAGATATTCATGACAGTGTGAATTGTAGAAATATGAAAGAGTAGCTTTTCCAAGCATGATGTATTTTTCCAAGGGATGGCTCCCCCTGATAACATGAATGAGAAATGTGAGATGATGTCACATCAACCCCCTATATAAGGAACATTCTGGTTGTACTTCTCCAAGACTGATTAGTTCTGTTCTTTTGGTAGTCCATGGGTGTGGTCCGTATTCTTCACCAATATCACAATTCCAAGACATCGATTCTTGATATTTTTAATTTACTGCCTAGCTTTCATAGGCTCTTAAACTTCTTGAGAAGACCATTGTTTGGGTGTTCCTTAGCCCTCCAGGTAACAGCATTGCTTTTTAGCGCTTTCAAGAAGCTGCTTCCATGGGCACTGATTGTATATTCAAGAAAAATAAGATCCTTGGCTTCAATCTTTTTCTATTTGTTGTTTACTGGTCTAGATGTGAAGACTTGTTTCACATTGAGGTGTAATCCATACTGAAGGCTACAGTCTGTCTTTAAGCTCCATTAGTAAGTGCTTTGATACCTCCCTCCAAGAGAAGATGTATAATTTGCACATTGTTGTTGTATACGGTCCAGTCAGAACTGACCCATAGATGACCCTCTGGTGGATTTTCAGAGGCAGTTAATTGCACGGGAGAAGATTACTCATCTTTCTCCCACAGAGCAGCTGGTGGATTCAAACAGCATGCCTTTGGGATTGCAGTGCACACTTCAGCTTCTCTGATTATTTGCTCAGAGGGAGAAAGATAGTGCTTCCTGTTCAATTTACAGTCTCTGAAAACCCAATGAAAAGTTAGCTCTGGGTTGGTTCTGACTTGATAGCAATGAGAGAGAGAGAGAAGAGGGGGCAAGGAAGAATAGGTATTGTGAAAAGATACAACCCTGACATTTACCTTTTTTTTAATGTTGATTTTTTTTATCCAATCACTCATATATGTTTTATATTAATTACAACAATCAATGCCATTATTTACAAAATCTTATAAAATCTTCCTTGCATCTTTTCCTTCTCCCCATCTATCCTCTAATTTCTGCTCCCTCTTCTTCCCCTTCTAATCCTATCAACCTATGAATTTTATTTCTACCTGTGTATAAACATTTACTTAGCTTCCTTAACCCCCAGCATTCAATCTGTTGTGTCCTGTTCCAGGATAACTGCAATACATACAATGTCTAATTTTCCATTCATTTCATATTCCTATATTCATTATTAATCCATTCATTTCCTGCTCTCCCCACAACATGTGGCCATCATATTTTTATAACAGTGGTCTTTTACATTATTTGCCCTTTTTTGTATTTGAGATTTTTAAATTTTTATTAATTTTAATAAAAGTTTGCAGAGATTTTGGATTTCCATTAATTCACTGTTGCATGTTTCTCCCTGATCAACCTGCTCCCCAGTTCTCTCTTCTCTTTGAAAAGTAACAGAAAAATTCTCTCATTGCTATACAATCTCTCCCACCAAGTCCACTCCACTATGCAGCCTTTGTTCTGGACAATAAGACCCAATCATATATCCCTTTTAAATAGTTCTCTCCCTCATCTGTTTATATGGTATACGTAATTTATCCCATATTTCTCAGTCTCCCCCAACCCCAATGTCAGTCCCATTTTACAATAGTGGCACTATGCTGTATTTGTTCTTTTGTCACTGAGATATTTCACTCAGCATAATGTCTTCCAGGGTCACCCATTTTGTGAAGTAATTCACGAGTTCCTTATTTTTCAGTGCAGTGTAGTATTCCGTTGTTTGAGTGTACCACAGTTTCTCTATCCATTCGTTTGCTGATGGGCACTTGGGTTATTTCCGGCTCTTTGCTATTGTGAACAAAGCTGTGATAAACATGGGTGTGTGTATACATCTGCTTGGGTGGCGGTTATGGTTTCTTTGGGGTATATTCCTAGTAGTGGAATTGCTGGGTCAAATGGTATTTCTACTTGCAACTTTTTGAGAAAGTGCCATACT
>NW_006399901.1:1797908-1802770 GCF_000299155.1 Elephantulus edwardii | reverse complement strand
GAAATGATATCTCATAGTTGTTTTAATTTGCATCTCTCTTAGGGCTAGGGATTTTGAGCATTTCTTCATGTGTTTGTTAGCCATCTGAATGTCGTCTTCGGTGAAATGCCTGTTCATTTCCTGTGCCCATTTTTCATTTGGGTTGTTTACCTTAATCTTGTTGTGGTATTTGTCCTTTTGGGATTGAAATACTTCACTCAGCATAATGTCTTCTAGACTCATTCATGTTGTGTTCTTGTTTCAATACCACAAAATACCCCATTATACCATTCATTTGCTGGACATCTGGGCTACTTCCATCCCTTTGCTATTGTGACTAATGCTGCAATAATAGTGTGCATACATGTTTGGATCAGGGCTCTGCTTTCTTTAGGGTATATTTGCAAGGAGTGAAATCACTGGAGTAAGTGGTATTTCCATTTTCAACTTTTTTAAGAAATGGCAGACTGCTTTCCATAGTAGTTACACCATTCTATCTTTCTTGATTTAGAATCATTCAGTATTCCTTGGTTCTACTCAAATGAGTGTGCACTATATGAGCACAATTAAGTGGTCTGGAATTCTCATTCTTTGCAATGCTTTTGAGCCACACTCACACAGTAAAATGCCTTTGTCAATAAAGCAGGTAAACATCATTTTTTATATTCTCTGTCTTCAGTCAGAATATGTTGGATGTCAGCAATATCACATTGTTCCATGTCCTCATCTGAATCTAGTTTGAATTTCTGGCACTTCCCTGTTGATGTACTGTTGCAGTTGTTTGGCTTTTATTCAGCAAGATTCTACTCACATGCAGTATTAACAATAAAAAAAATAATATCTGTGTTTTTTATATAACTTTTCTTTGGAATGGGCATCTATCTATCTATCTATCTATCTATCTATCTATCTATCTATCTATCTCTACATATCTCTTCTAGTTGTTTTTCCAGTTATTAGTTTTCCAAACTTCTTGGCACAGAAAAGCAAGTATTTCCAATGTTGCATACATTTGATGAAACATCTCAGTTGGTAATCCATCAATTCTTCCAACCTTATTTTTTGCCAGTGCCTTCAGTGCAACTTGGACTTTTCTTTCCATAATATTCTTGATTATATGCTACCTCCTGAAGTGTCTGAATGCCAACCATTACTTTTTGGTACAGTGATTCTGTGTATCCCATCCATCTTCTTTTGATTATTAACATACTGCTCAAAATGTTGCCTCCAAGTCTTTCAATATCACAACTCAAGGCTTGAATTTTTCATCAATACTTTCAGCTTGAGGAATGCCAAGTGTGTTGCCATTTTTCTGCTTCAGGTCTTTGCACATTTCATTGTAATAATCCCTCTTCTGGGGCTGCCCTTGGAAATGTTTAGCTTTTTTATTTATCATTTCTTCCTTTCACTTTAGTTTCACTGTGACATAAATGCCAGTCTATTTTAGAATTGTTTTAATTTTTTTACCTTTCAGAATTTCATTTTTATTGTTGAGTACATAGACAACAAAAAGTACAGCAACTGAATAATTTCTTTAAGTACAATTTAGTGAAATTAACCTGGTTATGTTCTTTAAATGGTACAACCATTTGCCTCCACCATCTCTTAGTTTTCCTCCTCACTAGAGTAAGTATACCATCCCCTCAGGTTTCTAGCTAATGTCTCAAGTTGCTGTTGTTGATGTGAACATATGTAGATAGTTCTTTTTAAAAATATTGTTATTTGACTTAACGTTTACAAAGCAAATAGTTTTCCATTCAGCTATCTATATACATTTCTTTTTTTTATACAGAGGAAATAACATAATTCCTTTATTTAAAAAATGATACCAAACTTCAGAGATTGGTTGAACATCCACTGGAATGAGGATTCTCTTTAAACTGTGCTGTTCCTTCTCTTCAAACTTATAACATTAGTTACAACCTCCACATTTTCCCACATCCTTCCTGTAATTTTCATTTGCATTAATCCTTCTACCTTGTCTCTTTACTGCCTTCTGGGCTTTATAGTTGAGTAAATTACAGCGGGGAAAGAGTAGACACAGTGAAAGCATTAGAATATTACAAAAGTTAGAATGACAGGTAATGTTCCCTGAACAATGCTCATGGAGTGGAGATGGTTTTGCATTATAACACTCAAAGGAGAATGAATGGCCCATATCTGTGTCTGGGGTAAAAAATAACTTCCAATTACTGGCTGGAGCAACAAGGTGAAGAGTGGTGCACTTTACCAAGAAGAAAGCCTATTTTTAGGAAAATGTTAAGGGATCAGTGATACTGGGTCGGATATTTGTGTATTAGTCAAGGGGGTATTTTCAGGTGACGGGTCAATATTAAGACTTGAAGTTAGATCTTAAAGAAATACAGGAGCCTTAAACTTATGAACATAAAGATGAAGACAATAGCAGGAATATCTAAGGCAGAGAAGGATATTGATTCAGTTGGGGTTTTCCGACTGTACAAAACCCAGGCATGGCTGCATATAGCTGTCCAGCTTTGCTTGACAGGTTTTCTTGACCAATTTAATTTATTGGAATGATATGAGGCAGCTTCGAAAATGTAGAGAAGTTGAAAATTCAGATAGTCAAGAATCTGGACAGTTGGAGGGCTCTCAATAACAAGTTTCTATCTCTAAGATATCTATTTTGTTGTCCTAGTTTAGGTGTCCACTCACTTCTTAGGCTCCTCATCTGGTATGTGTGAATCTAAGTATAGAGAACTGGAACTACCAATTCCGTGGGTTCACAATGGCATGGGGAGGATTTATTCTCAAATGGAGGGGCAAACACCAGGCAGGAAAGAACAGCTGTCCAATATGTTCTACCCTTGGCTGCCTGTCACACATACTCTTCTTTAAGGTACACATCTTTTTAAATGCTGCCACTGAACATACCAAAGAAAAGAGATTATTTCCTCTCCAAAAGTAGAAAGACTAAAATATTTTTTAGCTATTATATTCAGAGTCAAGACTAAGATTTCTGAGTGATACACTGTGTTCTCTAATGCCATCTTGAATACCAGCAAATTAGGCTGCTGCATTTAACCACCAACATCACACGTTTGTATTAGTGAGTTGGACTGTATTGGAGTGGTTCCTCTCCAACAGAGAGGCACTCTAGCATAACTTGAATCACACTTCAGTCAAAGAATGAGGGAAAGGGAAAAAAGAAAAAAAGGATATGAGAGACAGGACATTTAACCAAGGGGGTGAAAAATGATTAAATCAAGCTGAGATTCTCTAAATTTTCTGTATCTTCCCAGATACCACCACTCCATAAATAATGTTTGACCCTCACAAAAAAGATCTTAGTAATGCTGCAAAGTCAAATAGCATTAAAATTTTGCAATTAGTAATTGCAAATTCCACGTTCTAGTTGGGATTTAAGTACAAAATATTCATTCATGCTGGACCTAGAAAGGTGCTGGATTTTACTCTATGCCTACAGGTAAATTTTTTAAACATCAGTTTTTCCCCTCATTTTACAAATTATCCAGTGCAATCCATTCCATCTCAATGACCTTCAGTTGTATCCACTTTAAATTGTTTTACTCTAAATAGCTCCATAAAAAGCACAGTTGATATCTTAACTGCTTTGCCACAGACTGCTAGTTCCCCTCCCTCCCTATGACATAGGATGGGAGTTATTGCTGCCTTTTACTCTGTCTTGGTGCAAGAACCAATCTCAGATACCTTTTCTTGAAGGTGTGAAACAAGCTTTCTGATTTCATGGCATAAATTTTTTAAATAATTGAGCTTTTTGGTTGGCAAGTAAATTAGTTCTCTACTTCTGTGGGCTGAATAAAAAGGAACTTACTAGAAGAATCTATGGCAATTTGTAAAATCAAGGAGAAATTTAGACAGCTAGCTTTGATAAAACAAAACCAAGGAACCTTTAGAACCTCTGAATCTACTCTTACGTGGTTTTTTCCCCCAATCCCAATTACTTTGTAACGCTTCTCTAGATTAGTACATAGAGAACTGCTGGATTCAAGCTGGATTTAGAAGAGGCCATGGCACCAAAGATATCATTGCTGATGTCAAGTGGATCCTGGCTAAAAGTAAAAGAACCAGAAGAGGATCTATTTGTACTTTATTGATTATGCAAAGGCATTTCACTGTATGGATCATAGTAAGTTATGGCCAACAGAATCTAATGGAAATCCCAAAACATTTAATTTTGCTTGTGTGAAACCTACACCCAGATCAAGAGGCTATTTTGTGAACAGAGCAAGGGAACACTACGTGGCTTAAATTTAGGAAAGGTGTGTATCAGGGTTGTGTCTCTTCTCTATGCCTATTTATTCTGTATGCTGAGCAAATTATTTGAGATGCTGGACTCTATGAAGAATGTGGCATCAAGATTGGAGGAAGATGCATCAATTATATTTTTTATATAGATGACACAATCTTGCTTGCTTCAAGTGAGAACTTGAAGCATTTGCTGCAGAAGGTTAAACACCGCAGGCTTCAAATGGGTTGCATCAGAATATCAAGAAAACAAAAATCTTCCCTGGATCAATAGGAAACATAATAATGGATAATTGATTCAAACTGTCAATGACTTTATCTTACTTGGATCCACAACCACTAGGCGATCAGGAGATGTATTGCATGAGAAAGTTCTCTCCAAACTACTGGAGCAACAATGTGAGTTTGAGGACTAAGATACTCCTGATTCAGGCCATGGTCTGAAATAGTCACTAGCATGTGCATCTGAGAGTTGGATGAGTAAGGATAAGAGAAGAATTGATGCCTTTGAGCTGTAGTGTTGGAAAAGAGTACTGAGTTCTATCGTTGTTGTTGTTATGTGCCATCGAGTCATTTGCGACTCATAGCGACCCTATGCACAACAGCCCTAAACCCTGCTCTATCCTGCACCAACC
>NW_006399901.1:1749011-1795293 GCF_000299155.1 Elephantulus edwardii | reverse complement strand
CTGTGAGTTATCTCATGGACTTCCAAAATCTCATGGACACCCTCTTGGAGTTGGTGCAGCCAGAGTGCTTTTTGGAAGCAAATATAATAAATCTTAGTCTCATACTTTCGGCATGTTGCTAGGAAAAGTTATTCCTTGGAAAGGCTTGGTTATAGCTTGGAAAGGTAGAGAGATGGCAAAGGAGAGGAAGACCAAATGCAATGAATGACACAGTGACTGCAACAATGAACGTGAGTGTGTCAGAGATTGTGAGGATGGTTAGTACAGGCTATAGGACATGGTTCAGATCTATTGTTCATAAATAAGGTCACTATGAGTCATACTTGACTTGACAAACATCAAGTGACTTAACATCAGTAAAATGAGATATTGGCAGTTTCGTGGTAGAACTATTATTTTCCATGCCATAGAGCTTGGTTCAATTCCCAGCCAGTGCCCTTCATAAGCACTTTATCAGTGCTGCTCAAACACTGAACAATTTTCAATGGGGCTTCCAGAGTCAGATGGACTAGGAAGAAAGGTCTACTTCTGAAAGCCAGCAAATAAAAACCCTATGGACCACAATCATCCATTCTTCTATCAATCTTGGGGAAAGTAGAGGACTGGGCAGCACTTCACTATGGTCTGCATGAGGTCACAATGAGTCAGGGGCTGACTTCACTAAAAAAGAGAAAGAAGTGATCTTGGGCAACGAAAAATGACATTTATGACAGCAAGATTTTAAAGGATTGGCAGAACAACTCACAATAGAAACCATGAAACACTAGCCAGAAATGATCAAAATGGAAATTATGGCACCTTGGCAACAGATGGAGAAAATCTTGAAGTTGTTAATGATGTCACTGTAGTTGGAACCACAATCAACACCCATGGTACCAGCAATCTCTGGGGACATTTGCTATGGAAAACTTTACCAAAGTGCAAAAAAGCAAGGATGTTGGTTTAAGGAGTAAAGTGTGCCTGGCTCTTAATTCTATTTTTAATTGCTTCCTATGCATGCGAAAGATGGACAATGACTAAGGATGACTGACAAACTGATGCCTTTGAAGTGCAGTGTTGGAACAAACAAGTCTGTTTCGGAAGAAATGCAACCAAGATGCTCCTTGGAGACAAGCATGGTTAAAACTGTCTCACATACTTTGGGTATGATGTCTGGAAGGCCAGTCCTTGGGGAAAGTCCTCATGCTGGGAAAAGTGGAGGACCAGGGCAGAAGAGGAAGACCTTCAAGGAGATGACTTTAACAATGGGCTTGAACACATCAAAGATTATGAGAATGGTGCAGTATAGTGCAAGGTTCAGACTTCCCATAGTGTTGCTATTAGTTTTTTCAATGGCACATAACAATAGTACTAGGGAGCTTTGGTGGCATCTTCTGCAGAGCCTTGTGCTGCTAAATAAAAATCTATGCTTCTCTGACCTAATCTACCAGCAGCTCCAAAGGATAAAGATAGCCATTTTTTGTAACTTACTATTTTGACATATTTCAACAAATGCAGCCCTGATGTGCTTACCAGGTTGTGCCAAGACATCTGGAGGAAAACTACCTGGCATACTGACTGAACAGACTGTAATTATTCCTATTCCCCCCCCCCCAAAAAAAAAAAATGGTGATCCAGCCCAGTGTGAAAATTATAGAACAGTATCACGAACACATGCAAGCAAAATCCTGCTGAAGATCACCCAAAAATTACTGCAACAGTACATTGACAGAGAACTTCTAGGTATGCAAATTGGGTTTAGAAGAGACTGTGCCACTAGGGGTGTTATAGCCAATGTTAGATGGATCTTAGCTGAAAGCAGGGACTACCAGAGGAATGTGTGTGTTTCATGAATTATGTAAAGGCATTTGACTGTGTGAATCATAATAAATTGTGGCTAACCTTGAGAAGAATAGGAATCCTAGAACACTTAATTGTGCTCATGCAAAACCTTGGACCAGGAAGCATCCTATCACCATACCTTTTCAATCTAAACACAGATCATTTGGGAGGCTGGACTTTATGAAGAATCTGGCATCAGGATTGGAGGAAGACATCAACAACCTGCATTATGCAGATAATGTTACTTGCCAAAACTAATGAGGACCTGAGGCATTTGCTGCAAAATGTCAAGTCTTCAGTATGGATTGAAGTGCAACATCAAGAAACAAAGATTCTCACAACTTTGGTCAGTCAATTGTCAGCACCATGATAAAAGGAGAAGAGATTGAGATTGTTAATAATTTCAGCTTGCTTGGATCCACAATCAACGGTATTAGCACCCAGTCAGTCAAAAGATGAAGTGCATTGAAAACTGCTGTTAGGGACCTCTTCAGGATGTTTAAAAGCAATGTCAGTCTTGAGACTACAAGACTAAAGAGACCTGACTCAAGCAATGGACTTTACAACTGCTATGCATGAGAGCTGGTCAATGACTAGGGATTACAGAATAATTGATGTCTTTCAGTTGTGGTGCTGGGGAAGAGTACTGAACTGCCAAGAGAGCAAATAGGTCTGTCCTGGAGAGGGTGAAACCAGGCTGCTCCTTGGAGGCAAGGATTCTGAAACTCTCTCTTGCACATACACATACTCTGGACATGGAGGTACAAGGGGCCAGTCCTTGGAGAAAGACATCATGCTTGAAAGGGTGGAGGAAGACCTTGGATGACATGGATTGGCACAGTATTAATGGGAGTCGGTGTACTGGAGACCGTGAGATTGACTCAGGATAGGGAGAGTTCAGTGATAATGAACATAGGGTTGACAAGAGTTGCAGGCAACCTGACAGCACACAAGAATGGATGGTTAGATGATTTGGAATCTACTAGACATCAATGACAGGAAATATCTGAGTTGCCTTCAGTAATCTGTTGGTTAAATTATGAATGTGTCAAAGATAATTCTAGTAATGGCTCAGGAAGTGAAAACAGTACTAACACTGGTTCGTGCAGGAAGTGAAAACAGTGCTAACACTGGTTCGCGCAGGTGTGGAGCAGTGGTAAGACCAGAAGACTGGCACAAAATGGTACTGGAGCTGACCCATGGAGCAAGAGTTGAGTGTCTTTTGGTTGAGGTTTACAGTAGAGTGGTGGCTATGGGAATTCTTGGCTGCACAAGCAGAGGCTAGGCTAGCCCAAGTCTCAAAGATACAAGTAGAAGCTGCAGAGACAAGAGTGTAAAGTAGAGCTGCCTCATTCTCATAGGCCCATTATGTCTGGGTGTTCAAATGGTGGAGCCACATTCTCGAGTTTGATTGTTCCAGCGTGTGACACTGTTTAGGTGTGCAAGGTGGATGTGGTTCCCATCAGAAAGGAGCAGAACTGACATCTCAGAAAGCCTGGATGTTAGTGCTGAAGGGCTCTGGGGCTTTCTCTCATAATGCAGTGAGGCCAGCACTTAAGACCGAAGATCAGGGCTATTGCTTACATGTTCTCAGAGAAGACTGGATTATTTTCAAGTTTAGAGGGCTGGCAAATGGTCATGTGTTTTTTTACTTGCTTGGTACCCATTATCTTTTTTTCTTCCCTTCCAATTTCTCACATTTGTAATGGGCATGTCTACTTTTTTGCCTATTCACTATTGAACTTCAGAAACAGGTTAACGTGTATCCTAGACTCACAGATGAATTTTCACTTGAAATTCTAATTCTGGGATAAAAAAATAATCCTGGGATGACATGATTTAGGGTTTTGTTAGTGGTAGTCCAACAGTGGGGTATCCTAGATTGAACTGTGTCCCCTCAAATAGGACAATTTGGCTAGGTTTAGTGGCATAGAAGGTTAAGTGCTGGGTGCCTAACTGAAAAGTCAGCAGTTTGAACTATCCTCTGAGAAAGAGGAAGCCTGCACCTGTTTACAGTCCCAGAAACCTGATGACCTCCTTGGGTCTGAACCAACTTAAGTGAGCATTTATTTATTTATTTAATTTATTTATAAGTAGGCCATGATTGTCTGTGGGTTAGCAGTTAGACAAGGATCTCTGGGGTTTGGTCTGCTTTAATGTTTATCTTACAAGAAATAAAAGGAGAGAGCAATATGTAGACAAAGTAGGATCTGAATACTGTCAAGGAACAGAATGAATGCATCAGTTGGATCCAGGATCCCTGTGACAAAAACCTCCTAGCCTTATAACTGTTGCTAATATATGCAGCAGATGTTAAAAGGAGACCAAGGACTTTCTAACAGAATGCATTCCTCTACATCTGGTGCTCTGAATTCAGATTACAGCCTCAGCTTGAGTTTTGACTTGATGGCAAGGAATGAATGCAAACTTGTTAAAACTATCCATAAGCATTTCTGTTCTAACACTACTGGATAGCTAAGACACTTATGATTTTTAAGTTTCTGTAATAATTTAGGCATTGTCAGTTTTGAATTCATTTGGTCTTCTGGGTTGGGGCACCTGTGTGGCCATGGAACTGTTAAACATTGGTAAATACCATAGTGCTCAGGATTAAAATTTTAAGAAACAGAAATGCAACTCAAAATTATTTAAGCAAAAAAGACTTTATTGGTTCACATAACTGAACAGTCCAGGGAGTTATACTAGCTTCAGGCACGGTTGGATCCAAGGGTACACACAATGTCATCAGGATTCAAGTCTCTCCATGTTTTGGCTCTGCTTTCCTCTGCACTGGCTTCATTCTCTGACTGGTTTAGTTCATGTGGTGAGCCTTGTTTCCAGTTTTTCATCCAACAAAGGGTAGCAACTTCAGTAAAGGAAGTTCCTCTTCCCCCACATACAAGAAAAATGCCTTGGCTGGATACCACTAGACCAACTATAATCATGACCAGGGCTGAACTGGTCAGGTGGACACAACGGTCAAGAAGATGGACTACCTGATTGGCCAGGTCTTAATTATATGCCCAGTCATGAAACTCAAGGTTGGCTCTGCCCATCTTAAAGACACAGGCTGATGGAATAGGGAGAGGCGGTTCCAAGAAACACCAAGGAGTTATAAGATGGAGTGGACACTGGGCAATCAAAAACAATTGTCTGCAATGATTACATATTGGGAAACTGAGTCTCTGTTCATGAAGTAAAAAGGCTAAGAGCTGGTAGTACTTCTTTCATTAATTACTAAAAAATATATTCTGAAAACATCATGAGGGTAAACGAAGTTTGTCCTGTCCTCAGGAAGAAAAATTATGTCCAGTAGCATACTTTGGATGGTAGTACAGCAGAGTTTCCACGGTAGTGAGTCTAACAGCTGTCTTGTTGATGCAAAGTGGCAAGACAAACATCCCACTCTGGAAATAGTTCTCTGAAGCTAAGTCAATAGTAAATGTTAAATTTGGTAGAAAAACATTTCCTGTGTTCTTGTCTTGCTCAATTTAACTGGTATATTTCTCCGAATACTGGTGAAGCAGAGCCATGTTTGTATTCTTACTGAATAGACAGCACTTGGGGCTCTGGTGTACTTCTTCCAGATCTGGTAAAATATGCTGAAAATAGGCAAAGTGGCCCACCATGCACTTAAAAAAACAAAAAAAAAGGTGCTGGTCAGAGTGTATGTACAGCAAAATCCTTTCTGCTGTGAACAGTCCTGGTGGAATGAGGTGTAGATTGCTTCTGTTCAAAATCTTTGTAGGCACAAGATAGGCTGAGGCTGGTTGTAGTTATCTCAAAGGCAGCCAGTCTGATTGCAGCAATACATCAAAAAAGGTAGGCAATGGCTGAGTCAGGTAAGTATGTAAGCAGAGTACCTTCAGCAAGGCCAAACCAATAGCCAGAAAATGATCTGGAAGAAGAGGCAGATTAATAAAGAGCTCTGCAAATTGGCTTAATACACTCAATACACTGGCTTAATACACTGTGATTTTGAAGGGCAAGTTAGCTGTAACAGCTTTTTTTTTGTGCTCATTTGACAAGTTTCAGCTCATATGAGATGTTTATATCCTTGATCCAGACTTGAGGTTATTTAGGCGTTTTACACTACATTTAGGAGTTAAAGGGTTTGAAGAGCCAGATTTGTCAAGGCTGGCTCAACTCTCTTTGGTAATCAACTCTTTTCCACCTTCTGTAACTCAGCTCATCTTTGAGGATTATAATAAGCAAGGCATCAGACTGGCTTCATGGTGGTGGTTAAAGATTCAGATGAGATTTGAGGCAGGCTCCTAGGTTTGTGTAGGGTTTTTTTTTCCAACCAAGTCTTACATAGTACACATTAAACTTTTGAGATTATCATCTTCACATTAAATCTCTCTTTTTGACAGGATCCGAGACAAAGACTAGTAGTGGAGATCAATGTCCTTGTATGTAAAATACTGGATTTACAGCAGAGGTGACAATAGAAAAACTTAGCTTGTATTTAATCCTTAATAAATTACAGCCTTATTTACAGGCAGACTGGCCATCCAGATTTTCCCCCCTAAGGTGAGCAGTTTACAGCAATCATATTTAAATGTTTGAAATCTCAGCCAGTTATAGAATTTAGAGGGTGATCTGTATTCTAGTTATGATTGGTCTAGAGGGTAATGACACAAAAGAAACTATTCATAATGCTTAGCCAGTGCATTCATTACAGCAGCTGAGGATAGCTGGATCTTAAATAGACTGTGATGGAATCTTCTCATTATATAAATCAGTCTTGTTCAACATGATCTTGTCTGGGAGTTCATAAATTGAATCCTTCCTTCAGAAGTAGATTATTTTGATGTTTGAGGACATCTTACAAGGAATGAAACAGGTCACTCTGAATCAAGTTGTCTTCAGAGTGAAAAAAAAAAAAAGACACTACCAAGACAGATGAAACTCTATTACAACATCCATGAAGATAGGGGACTGTGGTTTTATACTAGGAAGCAGGAGTCTACTGATCAAAATCCTTAGCTGCAGTCATTGTAGATTTGAGTCAGTCCACTTCCAGCAAAAAAGGGGAAGATGTATTATCTGTAAAGTCCAGTATGTAAGCCCTCAGGACACCAAGGGCCTGTTCTTAATATCCAATATCCTTAATATGTGCAGTTGATGGAATTAGGCATCAAGAGCCAATTATACAGGGATACTTCTCATTGGTTAGAAAATGTTCCAAACAAGCACATTTCAAATCACATAGATAAGGTGGTCAAAGATTCTCTCTAGTAGATCAGCTGTTAAACATAGAACTCAGTAGTCATAGTAATTTAGGGGCAGTGTATGAAAATATGCCAGTTATAGAAAACTTGTTTTGGCTTTTCTTTGAAGGTTAGTTAGCTCCCTTATCATGCAGTCAGTATTGAAGTGGAATAAAAACCGATGCAATAGTGTAAATGTCCCTGGTTGAAAAATGTTAAGTGACTTGTAGTTTGAATATAAGACAAATGATAACCACATACTATGTCCCTTTTATGCATTGTTGTTCAAATGCTGTCTTCATAGTTACATAATCCCTTGCACATGGAGTATCATGGCTAATGAGGACATATTGCCTAAGTTGACACACAGTGGTCCCATGAAGCATCAGCTTCAATTTCATGCCAGCTTGCTGAAAATTCAGCTATCAAAAGAGAGTTAAGACTTCAAAGTCATGTACTTCAAGTACCACCAGAGCATCTGGTATTTGTGACAGAAGATGGCTAAAGGTATTTTATCAGTGTAGAGCATATATGTGTGACTTTCTAGCTAAATCCAGTTCCAGGAATCACTAGAAGTCCACCTGAAGGTGGAAAGCTGTTAATGGAATTTATCTGACATCACTTTCAATATGTTTGGGTATTCCTGGGGCAAGGACATGCCAATCTTCTTGCACTTTTCCAAGTTCACAGTTATATATTCCGACGACTCTTTCACATTAACTGAAAATGGTGGTTGCACGGAGACACATAAAAGGTCAGAATGTCAATCAAGACAAACATCATATTGTTGTCTAGAACAGTGGTTTTCAAATTGTGTTCTGAAGAGCTTTAGGTGTTGTGAGGGCGAACCCTCAGATGTCACTGTGGTGGTAAGGAAGGTGCTTGTGATGGGTTTCAGATCCCCCATTCCTGCTTCGTCCAGAGCAGCTGCACTTTTATTTGGAGATTCCATATCCTTTTCAAAGGGTTTCATGGCCATTTAAGTGTCTTTGGAAAACAAATGATGTAACAACAAGCTGTTCACAGAATGCTGAAATACAGAAAATAAGTCACAGAAATGACAAACTGTGAGCAAAACCAAGAAAAGTGTTTCTCTAGTCATTCTTTCCACAATGCAGATACATTACAAGTTAATAAATTCTGATTGGTCTGAGTTGGGCTTCTAAGTAAGGATTGGGATGTGACTATTGGCTAGACGTAGCAACAGCACTTGCATTCAGCATACACCTGGCAAACCATTTCTTTGTAAATACCATTCCTGAGAAGTCTACAGTGAGGTGACTTCTTTCATGAGTGCTGACAAGATCTTAATAAGTCACAACTCAAATTTTGAGGAACTGTAATTTGCTCTCCCTTCCCAACAATACAATTCTAGGGGTAGAGGCCATGGAACTCTCCATTTGAGAGCATTATTACTTTTCCCTCAACCCCTTTCCATGTATTCCGAAAATCTTGTAGTGTTTCCCTTGACAGAAAAGAAAAGGGGATGGTAAAACTGTATGATTGTCAGATGATAGAAACATCCTCAATCCAGCAGCTGGTGACAAAAAGTAGATAGATTTCAAACATGCTCTTATTCCTGGTTTCTCAGGAACAGCCACTGAATGGGCAAGTACTGGCAATACCTATCCAAAGCATTTTGCTTTCTAATAAAAGGAATGCTGCTTTTAATCAGTCTTCTGTACTTGATTATACTTAATATACACTGGGGTCTTTGCTCCAAGCCTTTAGATATTCTGTAATACACTACAATGCTAGTAGATAGGCAGTATTTTTATCTTTAGCAGCATATTAGGCTTCAGGAGCTCCATGACAATATATATTACAACTGTTACAAAATGACTGCTCTAAAAGAAATGCTTAAAATACTAAATTTGTGGAGAGGGGAAAAAAACAAAAAAACACAGGTAAAGACCTGGTATTCAAAAAGAAGACTTAATAAATAAGTGGGCCAGTAAATGAACAGGAAATTTCTAACCAATTAGCCCATCTTGAGAAAACCATAAAGACACACAAAAAGATTTAAAAGCAGCTTCGTGTTTCTCATATTGAGTTGGCTCAGTATCACATGGACACACGCTCTGTTGAGTGAACAATCTACCACCATGGATACAGTCTATTCCCAAATCTTAGAGGAGTGTTGCTATGGGATTATGGTCTAGGTACAGCATTATTCACAAGATTGACTAACATTTGTGACATCTTGCTCAGATGAATGCAGCAGATCAGGAAGCCCCACTATTGACTTTTCTGGGGTTTACCATCTCCAGCTATTTTAACACTAAGTAAAAGGCAAGTATAACTGTAAGGAGAGACTGGACTAGGAGTCAGAAAGCCAGGTCTTTCCCACTGTGTAATTATGTCACCGTTTACATTTCCATTTCCTTATTAAAAAAAAAAAATAAACAAATACTTATTGTTTTGGTAACTAAATGAAATACATGTATGCAAAAGTGCTCTGCAACTGTAAAGTGCTATATAAACATAAGGGATTACCATACAGGGTCTACCTTAATATAGCAAGAGGCCATTTCTGGATCTGACTGGAGCTCTGTGAGATGGTGTCACATAAAAGGAATCCTTGGAAGAATTTCTTATATTTGTATGAAAAGTTCTGGTTCCTGAGAAATCTCATAGAAGACACTATGAAAAGTTCACTGTGTCCTTCTTTTGATCTCAATGGGTCAAAATATTTGTCACTCCATAGGCAATGACAGATTTGAAGTAAGAAAAGAACAGGGTGCAGGGATCTTGATGGAAATCTTATAGATGCTTCACAAATGTCAATTACTTGCAACTGTGTGGTCCAATGCTGTTCTCAAGGGCATGCTGCCACTCTTCTGCCGGTGTCTTTCCTTGGTCCCAATTGTCATCATGTGTCTCTGAAGGCTATAACTAACCAAAGAAACAAAATATATTCACAGAACAAATGGAGCCTTTGTTGTCTGTATTTTTGGTTTAAGTATTCTGACTTCACAATTAAGGACTGTGCTGAATCTGGGTAGAATGGGACAGGAGTGAGGTAAAGGCCACATGATAGCAGAATGCCTCTTGGGTCACAGTGGTCCCACTGGCATGGTGCCTTCTTCAGTAGTAAGGTGGTAGGAGAATCACTGGGCAAAAATCCAGGTTCTGCAGACTGATGGACTAGTACGAGGAAGGGAGTCAGAAGGTCCAGGTGAACACAGCAATCAGGAGGCACAGGACTAGAGGGGATAGGGACAAAGCAGGTAAAACAACAAATGCATGGAATTAAAAACAGGACATCAGCTGTCTAATGGGTACTAAATCTCAACAGGCCTGGCTTGGAGTGATGAGAATGATAATTGCGTAGAAAAGCAAACCCCCCCCCAAATCTAGCTGAAAATCTCTGAAAAGAACAAAAGAGTTCACAAGCCGATTCTTTTTTGGTTCTTGGAAACAAACTGCCCCAGAGACTGGCAATCAGGAGTTAATTTGAATATATTCAGCCCCCTGGGCAGGAGTTAAGGGGGAAGAAGGGAGTAGCTCTTTAAAAAGTACAGTAAGAGGACATTTTACTTTTAAAATTCAACAAGCTAAGGAGATGCCCTCCCCAATTCTTATGATCTTGCCCTTTAAAAAAAAATGCTGTTAACTTTCACTTTAACAAGTTTTTATTTATCTTGAGTGGGAGAGGATAAATACCCACCAGGGACGGTGCTGAGTTTTGTAACCTTCTTATGAGTATTCTTCAACAGATTATTTCTCTTTATAAATGAGGACTCTTTAAACCCTTTTCAAATTTGGAATAAAAAAATTAAATACAGGAAATGAAGAAACATTGCTCACACCCAGTGACTTTTCTACTCAAGAGCAACTTTATCACACAACAATTAAGCAAACACTTACTGAGTGCTTATTCAGAGAACACTCGCTTTCTAAATTCCTCCTTTCTAATAAAAGCTTCATCTTGGGTAGTGGTGTGTGGGCAAAGATGCTTCAGCCAAGGCCCTTGCTTTCAAGGGGTTTGCTTTCTGGAAAGAGACCAAATGTATGAAAACTATTTTACAAGGTGTCATATGATTGGATTTTCTTTCAAAATACACAATGGCATACTATAAAACTTAGTTCTGGCTGAAATTAAGAGATTTGTGGCAAGGAGGTTATCTAGATGAGTTGGATATTCGGGAAATGGCTGAGTGTTGACAGAAGAAAACATATGCAATAGTGAGATGATCATGCAATAGTGAGATGGTCAAGAAAGCATTTTGGAAAATGGCAAATACCGTGGTTCACTTTGGATGGGGTGTTGTCAGAGTATACACCGAGGTCTGGATAGAAACTCTGGTCTTCAGATTTCCAGGAACAGTGTTTATGGCAGTGCTTGTTCAATCATTGCCTCTTTTCCCACAACAAGGTCAAGTGTTACAAAAATATAAAATAAAATTTTAAAAAAATCCAGCTCTAGAGTTCCTGCTTCATGCTGATATGCTCTCCTGGGGCCCAGGTGCAGTTTTTGGAAGTCTGGATTCCACATCTGTGGCTATATCAAAATAAACTTGCTCCAGCGAGTGCAGAACAATGGAATGAAACCCTTTGAAACATAAATCTTGAACACCTCATTCTTTTTGACAGAGTTTCATCTGATTTTCTTTTCTCCTGAAGAAAGTATCTTATCACCACAGTCTTAAAAAGATTCTTTTGAGGTACATCCAGATTCAATTATAAAAGAGCTAAAAGAGCAATACATTTTCTCCAAAAAAAAGTCTTTTCTCACAAAGGGGGACCGTTTTTTGTCCCTGCCCTTTAGGTACAAGGTGTAGTCAATATGATTCCCCCTCTCCCCAAACATTTGTATGAAATACCAGGACTGGCTAACACCTAACCAGACAAAATACGTTTAAACTTGTTGGTTTGTTAGTTTTGAGCTGTACCACTGGTTAAGCACCACTTGGCATAATGAAAGTGTTTGAAATTCAACATTGTCAAACATTTCTATAGTGTTTGATAATGGTCTGGAATTTGAGAAAAGCAGCTTGAAATTAACAAGGAAGCAAAACTGGTCATTTTGGCCATCCTAGTATCACACTTTTGAGCAATTAAATAAAAGGCAGACTGGGTAATAGTTAAAACTTTGAATCACTTTCAAATCTACTGATTCCTGAAGTTCAGTAAGAATTCTAAAAACAAGTTTTAAAGTGTGTTAATCTTCAATGAATATAGGCAAAGAGGCCAAAAAAAAAAAAAAAAAAAAGGAAAACCCCAGTACATTAAGGAATCTCCTGATGGGTTCAGTATGTTCCATGGAGCCGTTTGCTAACAATCCACACACACCGCTAAATAGCTGGACTTAGCAGCACCATTTAAAAACAGGCTTGTTCACTACCAACCACCAAAACTAGAGATAGGGAGTTGGGCAGGGGGGAAAAAAAAACAACCCACAGTAGAAAATGGTCAAGGAAAGGTAGTCAGGCACCAGTATAAGCAGCAGAAAGCAAAGTTGTCGAAACAAACAAACAAAAAAATTAAAAATTAAATATGCATCTTGATACTAGAGAATGCACCACCAACTGCTAGTCTGAGCTGCTTTGTATCAGGTGCCATTGTACCATTATGGATCAGTCACCCATTAGGCACCGCAGGGTGAAAAAAAAAAAGGACTTAAGCAGGGGACTGTTGTTTACCCCGATCTGTTATGCATAGAAACAGCTAACATATCCCAAGGACTCAGGGGATTCAAACTGGTAGTGAAGTGTCCCAAATGATAATCTAGGCCTCAGTTTCCTCCCTGTGGCACAAAGAAATCGTAGTTCTTAACTCTTCTTAGGCCCCAGTCTCCTATGAAAACTTGACGACGGATTCTCACTCCCCAGAAATTCTCCCTCCCCACAAATGTCTGCACACAATTTCAGGGAGTCTGGAGATCTCCAACACCCATCCAAGGTTCCAGGGTTAACGATTCCAAGGACTGGGTAATTGCTAAGTTTTCTTTCAACTCAAAAACCTTTACAAACAATAATCATCTTTTACCTACAAACGACGCTTCTTCACAGTCTACAAAGCGCTTTCAATCCCACAGACATTGACAGGCAAGAGAAGGAAACTGAGGCGCAAATTACTGAGCGACTTGCCTAAGGTCACTCGGCCAGCTGGTGGCTAGGCCCGGAAGCAAACCCAGCTCTTCCGACTCCAGGGCTCGTCTCCCCACCCCGGAGCTGCCGCCAGAGCTCCCGCCCCTCACTAAGGCGGCATAAGGAGAAAAAGGCAAAGCAGAAAGCCCACCACCAACCATCCCCCGGCCTCCTCCTGCCCCCCCAACTGGGTCCTTGCAGTCCCCGAGGGGTGGCGCCAGGCCTCCAGGCCGGCCCCGGCCACCCCCGCCTCCCCGGCCGCGCCAAATCCCGCCGCCGCCGCCTCCCCCGGAGCTGGGCGGAGCAGCTGCCCGCCTCCGCCGACCACCCTGACGACTCCTCGTCGAATCGCAAACGCATAGGCCGCCGCCCGAGTTCTGCGTACGAGAAGAAAGACGCGGCGCGAGCGCCAACGGCCACCGGGCGCGCGCCGCGGCGGCCGGGCCTGCGCCCCAAGAGCGGGATGCCAGAGCAGGAGGAAGAGCCGCCAACCGATCGCTCGATCGACCGCGCGCCCGCTCCTTCGCCCTACCAGACCGGGGAGGGGGGGAGGGCGCGCCAGGGCTTCTTTGAGTTAGGGGCCTGACTCCCCAGCGACGAGACAAGATGGCTCCTCCGGTCCGCGCCGCAGCTACCGTCCCGGCTGCGTCGCTCGGCCCGCCCCCGGTACTGTTTCTTTAAATGGCGGAGAGGGTCAGGAAAGCAGGAAGAGAGCAGCGAGCCCTCACGTGATAGGGGCGGGTCTGGCAGCACAGATCCGGTCACGTGGGGGCATGTTGCTCGCCAATGAGGAGGCGGTGCATCAAGGCGGGGGTGGGAGGAGTTGCGCCTCTCTGATTGGCCAAATGAACCGCTGAGGCCTCGGGGACTTGGGGCATCAGGGAGTGCGCGAGGCGGACGGAGCTAACGCGAGCGGAGACAAAGCCCTGGCGGTGGTGGTGGCATCGGTGGCTGTGAAGGCGACAGAGCAACCCTCTTCGCAGAGCTGCAGCACCACGCCCTGTCATCATTTCTTCGTCCAACGCAGCGTGAGGCAGCGGGCGGCGGCGGCAGAGGCGGAGGCGGCGGCAGCACATGGTTCCAAGCGCGCGCTGCGGTTGGGTTCCAATTCCGTGGGGAGGGACAAAGGCAGCTGCGAACACCCGGCAACGCCCGGTCAGCTGGTGCTCTCGCCAGTACCGTCTATCCCGACTTTAAATCTGGACCTTAAATCCTCCTCGGGAGGAGGAGGCCACGGGACCGAGCCCCGGGAAGGGCCGGCAAAGGCTGAGGCCGCCTTCTGAGGGAAGCGGGGGGAGGGGCGCGGCCCGACTGCGGTGATTTGGGCGGATCGACTGAGACGATTTAGCGGGCCTGTGTGAGGTCGTTTGGCCCAGGATCCAGAAGAGATTGGGGCGAGCCTGCAAGCTGGGTTTGATCTAGGCTTTTGGGGGTGGGGGGAAAAATCCGTCAGCGCTTAAGAGGACTTTGCAGCTGGGAGTTCGAGCACTCCGTCGAAGACGTCGTGTTTGCCGGTGCAGGACTCTCTTAAAAGATCCTTGAAATCATTGGTGGTGAAGACCTGAGTCTTCAAGTTGCGTAATGGAAAATAGCAGATCAGTGAATTACTAGATTGTAAACCGTCGTGATCATAGGAAATTTCCAGGAACGACAAAACCACACCCACAATCAAGACTTAAAACCACAGTGAAGATGGAGAAGTAATTCATCTACCTCGGACTGCCCTACATCCCTGGGAGTTAAAGGCGTGCCCGTTAATGCCAATCGCTTTCGGCCTACAGTCTTATGACATAGTTCCTGCCAAGCGCTTACATCATAATCGAAGATATAAAAGAGAAGGAGAAATGAATTATTTCAGACTGCTGTGTGAATATATTTTGGAGAGACCCTAGAGAAACCGTAGATTAACTAAGAAGCACAGGGTTTCCTGGAGGAAATCCCAGAAGACTATTCCGTTCATTCTAAGGGTCCAGTTAAGGGGGTAACTGGCGACTTCCCTGCGATAATGGCTTTCACAAATTACAGCAGTTTGAATCGAGCTCAGCTAACCTTTGAATATCTGCACACTAATTCGTAAGTATATTAGGTGCCACAGAGGTAACCAATAACAAGTCATTTGATATTAGGATGGAAAACCTTTCTCCAAAATGTCTTTTTTCCCCTAACTTATTGGGAGGCATCTATGAATGAGATAAACCACGAGATGAGCTCTTGAAGAATCGAGATCAGTGAAATACTGCTTGCTAATCCAGAAGACTCTGGGCTCCATATACTGAATTGAAGCTTTCTAAAGGCAAATTTTAGTGTTTTCAAGTCAATACCATTGAAATGTTTCTACTGAAGTGTTTGCTAGAAACCAAGCCTTTGGATCACCCAAAGTTGGCATATCACAGGATCAGCTTTCTCTGCTCTTTAGTGACAACAGCGAGCTATACCAGCAATAAAGAGGGGGCCTAAAAGATTGAAGACAGAAAGCTAGTTGCAGACAAAAGTTTGGAAGAAGAAACCATGTGTAATTTGCTCTGTAAATATATGGCTTTATCTTCCGGGAAAATTGATCCCTCCATCCAATGTAGTTTGTATATTTTAAGCAGGAAATGCCTCACCCACACTGATCCATAAATGACCTTTAATGCCAACCACACAAGGACTAGCTTCAGGTGAAAGATTGCAAGCTGCTTCTTAAGTTGATTGGTTTCCATTCTCTGAAGGAAAAAGGAGGTTTACGTGTGAGTGGGTCAGCCTAGACAGCATTGAGGGGTTTTATTGCCTTTCAATGTGGGTACCTCTGTTTGTAGAGTCCTTTTGAGAGTCGCTCTGCTAATCCAAAGGGAGCACCTCTGACTGTTGGAATCATCTTGCTCCTCAGAGATGGGCAATCTTTCCTGTAACTTCTGTCCCCCCACCCCCACCACGCTGGAGGGTTGGATGAGTCATTTCTGACTTAAAGGCAGTTCTTTTTATGATTTTTACAAGCTGTGTACAAATCACAGAGCTAGAGCACATACTGTGCTCGTTGTTATTCAGATCATGGTTTATTTTGGTCTTAGAACTTTGCAAGGAATCCTTATGTCCATTCTTTTGAAAGTGAGCCAGTGGGATTAAAATACAGAAGTGTTTTATTTAGTATATTCACCTATGACTTTTGCAGTCAGGGTAAGCTACCATTTTAGTCCTTTGACTGGTGATGGACAGCCCACTATATGGCCCAAAGTTACCTGAAGAAACCTTTTCAGGATTGAGAATATAGATTTCCGTTCTCTAATAATGCTTGTACTAGAGTTTAAGCCTTTTATGGATAGGAGAGAGTGTTCTATGTATTTCCTTAATGTCTATTCTTTGTTGGTTGTTTTTCTTTCAAAGAAATTATCTTAGGGGAGCTCTGGTGGCCTAGTGGCAAGGAGCTGCAACTACAATCCCAGAGGGGCACGGTTCTAATCCACCAGATGCTCTGCTGGGAAAGGAGGGACAATCTCCTCCTGTACCAGTCAGATCTGATTTGACGGTACACTCACACAAAAATATATTAAAAAATAAATAAAATTATCTTTTCCCCTAAGTAGTTAGGTGAATTGCTAGCGGTGGAAGTTTGGTATGGTTTTTATCTAGGAAGCTTGTTGAACATTTTAGAAAAGGGACCTTAAAGGTCACCTAGGCAGAGTCTCATGAATGATGAACCTGGAAATCTGCTTGAGATGAGGTGACTGATTAAAGGTTACTCATCTTAGTTGATTGCATGGCCTTGGGTGTTCAGTGTGTTTTTTTGTTTTTGTTTTGAGTGGTTTTTTTTGTTTGTTTAAATTGACTTTTTAAGACCAAAAGGAGCCCTGTTAGCCTTATGTGTTACATTTTGGGCTGCAAACTGAAGGTCCAATAGTTGGAATCCACTGTAGAAAATTGATGTAGTCTAGTCCTGTAAGATTTGTAGCCTTGGAATCCTAAAAAATTTATAGTCTCTGAAAACCCCTAGAGTATCAATTACATGTTAGTTCTGACTTGATAAGTCCATTAATTTTGGGATGCTGGAATATTTCTGTCTCCTCCTCCCAGTTTTATAGCATATTATCAGTGGGTGGACAGTCAAAGCAGAGAGATTTAACTTCACTCTAGTCACTTGCTTAAAATAAAGGGGATCAGTTTTCTGGGAATTTGATTTACCCATGTTGTATTGAAACTAGTATGAACATTTGAAAGCTCTGAAATTTCCCACTAAGGATCATGGCCTTGACCTTTGAAGTTCTAGTTCAGACAGTGTTGAGCCCTTCCAGAAGAATGTATGAATCCTGGAACACCAAGATAACAGTTTTGTAACTAATTGCAAGATATTTCTTGATTGTGGTGATGTGATTGGATAATTGTATCATAAAAAGGAAATCAAAACTTTCAAATTCCCAAATGTGACTTTTTACTCTTGAGTGGTTCACTTTGTTATCTTCAAGGAAGAAAAATTTGCTTTACCATAACTTCTCATTTGTTCTGATTTTGAAAAATCCATTTTAGGGCATCTGACATCTACAGTACTTTCTTAGCTATTAACTGTGAAAGAAGTGGTTTTGCCTCATTCCATTTAGTGTAGATTTGCAGGCAGAATCCAGGCTAGGAACGTGACATTGTTCTGGTGTGGTAGAAAAAGGTAGGACTTGGGTAGCAGTCAAACCCAAATGGACTACTTCCTTACTGTGTGAATCTCTCTCTGAGTTTTAGTTTTGTCATTTAGGAAATTGGACTAACCTGACAGTGATCATGACCATTATATAAAATAATGTAGTTTTTGGCTCCTTCCCTGCATAAAACAGTAAACACTGAGTTGTTGAGTGCCATTGAGTTGGAAGTGACTCATAGCTGACTCCAGTAGGTTTTCAGAGGCAATAAATTCCACAGGAGGAGATTGCCCATCTCTCCTGCCGAGCAGTTGAACTGCATGCCTTTGGAATCGCAGTCTGGTTTCTAACAGTAGGTGGTGATTTGTTACTTACATTGTTATGTGCTATTAAGTTGGAACTGACTCATAGCTGACCCTCCAGCCATACCACTCATTAGTGAGCCAGTGTAATGGTAACATTCTGTTTGGTACCACTGATTAGGGGGATAGCTTCTTAGTGAATTTGGAGTAGTAGCCTTGAACTATGTATCTGCCCTGAGGTAACAGTTGATAATTGTGCTGTTATGTCAACATTTATGCTTACAATGGGCCTGAGAAAATCTCATGGCAACTAGAAAGCCATGGACTAGTTTAATATTGAATGTTGCTAAGATGAGTTAAAAATAAGAATTTATTTATGTAAGATTTGGGCCTGCAAATAAAAAGTTAAGGCCCTCTGGTAGCATATTCTACAACATGTGCTGCTAACTGAAAGGTCACTAACATGTTGTGCTGGTGGTTCAGATCCACCGGGGTTTCTGAAAGAGGGAAAATGGACTGTCTCTTGTCCAAATTTACAGCTTTGAAAACTCAGTGATTGATTGTTCTGGATTGGAATACACTTAAGAGCACTGAGTTTAATTTGGAATTAAAAAGTTTGGAATTACCCAGGCTTTAGATGTCTTCATGGTGGTGGGAGTTGTACTCCTTAGGGATAAATATTGTGAGTCGTCTTGTTCGCTTTTGCATCTGAGTGGCCTGGTAGAGCAGAATGCCTAAGTAGAAGGTGGCTACTTTTTGTTCTTGTTCCTCTTCCTCTGTTGTGACCATAGGTTTATGAGATGCCTTAAGCTTCTACTGAGAAAGATGAGCAGTCTCCTCCTCTGTGATTTACAGCTTTGCAAACCGGAGGGTTGATTCTGACCCAACAATAACAAGTTGAGTTTTGTCTGTATGTGAAGTGGATGTGGAAAAACCTGTTCATTCTGAATATATGATTTAGAAGCCATTTGAAGCATGGATCCACACTCTAAATATGTTAAAGTGGTTGCTCTAGAATTTCTTGGGTTTTTTCCTCCAGCAATGAAGACAGATTGTTAACATACATAAAACTGAGTTCCAAAACTATTTCCAACATAGAACAAATTATGCTTAAAGCCATGAGCAGTGGAATATGGAACAAGCTTGTTAAAAAATGGTTTTCTAGATGGTTGATCTCTTTTGGAGAACTTGTAAAGGATCCTTAGGTCTTTGAAGAAAAGAATTTTGATACTTGTTCTTTCTGTCTTGAGAGTTAAGGGGTGAGCTTCTTGGAAAACTGTTTGTAAAACAGATTTTAACCAATGATGTTTTTTAAAAATATGTTTGGAACAGGCTTTACCACCTGCTGGATATTCCATAGGGAATTATACTGCTAATCTGAAGGCAACTGCTTTGACTCCACCAGCATTAGTTCCAGTGGGAGAGAGTTGGGCAGTCCCTCCTATAGGATTTATAATCTGAAATGCCTCTCAAGAATTAGCTGTGAGCTTACTCCAATTCGACAGGAGGGAGTTGGAACTTTTTTGGGTTTTAAGCATGTTAGCAAAATCCATCATGAGTGAATTGGAAGTCTGAAGAAGGTTCTGAATATTTTCTGTGACCTTACCAACTGTTGTCTCACAAGTCTCTTTATGATGCTTACTGCCATCACAAAAATACTACTTGACAACTGCCATCTTAAGCATGAAAAAGTTTAGAATACCATGCTTACCTGAAATCTTTTTATGGAACAGCTTCTGATACTATGTAGAACAAGAGACAAATTGAAATGGTTTTTTTGACATCATGCTTAGAAAAAAGTAGAGGGTCAGCAAAAGAAGAGAAGACCCTTAGTGAGATGGATTTATGCAGTGACTGTAAAAATGGGTTCTAGTGTGGCAGAGATGATGAGGATGGCACAGGCTAGGGCCAGCTTCGGATCTGATGTTCGTCATAGGGTTGCTAAGTCTTACTTGATGACACCCAGCAACAAATGCATAAGGACACAATTTCAACCATTGTGTAAAAAGCAGTGGAAATCTAGGGAGAAGGGTTCTTTTTGCTGGCCCATTTGAGATCTGCTTATAGAATTCTCTCTCATATTTTTATGTGAAACATAGAATAACGTATTGTTGAGAAGTCGTTGCTCGAACTTGGGTTTCCTTGTCCTGATAGCAGAGGGAGGCTTGACGGTTTAATGCATTCAGTGCTAGATTGATAACCAAGAAAAAAAATCCACCAGTTCTCCTTAGTTTCAGTTAAGATTTGTTGTTGTGACTGGAGTAACAGGGGTAGATATGTCAGAGACAGTGAAATTGATTCTGGATAGGGTAGAATTCAGAGCTGTTGTACGTAGAGGTTGCTATGAGTCACAAGCGACTTGACAGCACATAACAACAACCATAGAGTTGGAACCAACTCATAGCTGACCCACCAGTGAGTTTTTAGAGGCACAGGAGTGGATTGCCTATCTTTATCCCATGGAGCAGCTGGTAGATTTGTCTTTGGGTTGGCAGTGCAACTACTTACCACTGAGCCTCCAGAGCTTCCTCATTTTTCACAGCTTTGGAAATCCAGTAGTGTTGACATTGGTTTGCATAGCAAAAATTGTCAGAATTCGGGTTTCAGATTATTTATACTGACCTAACTTTCCTAAAGTTATTTCTGCACATAAATTTGTGTCTCTGGTTTAATGATTCTGTTCTTGTCCACCCTCCTCCCCACCCCACCCCACCCCTGCATGAGCAGTATTTCTAAGATTCTATGGTGAGATTCTGTGGCTTAAATTGAAGTAGAGATTCATGTTGCAATGAAAAGTCTTGCTGTAGAAATGATTATATAACAATTATCAAAGGTTAAATAAATGAGAAGACTTATTTTATAATTTTCTAATTACTAGTAAGTCAGCAAAAGACAAGAAAATCCTCTGTGAGATAAATTGACACAGTGACTGCAGCAGGGCGCTCTAGAAGTCAGAGATGATAAAGATAGGACAGGGTTCAGATCTGTTCACAGACTTGCTGTACTTGATAGCACATAGCAACAACAGTATAGAAAAATGACTGATTTAGAATGTGCGAGCATGGATTAGGTTTAGTACTGTTATTTTGGTGGATCATCTTTTTATCTCTGTAGGGAAGTAATTTAGATTATTTTTAACTAATATTTTGAAGAGTTGGAGGTGATAAGCATGAATATTTTCAACAATGATAGAACTGTTTTGTTTTAGTAATTGGACTCTTCTATGTAAAGTCAGAATTTCTTATTTTTTAGTTGAATTGGAGATTCTTTTTCTACTTTTTTATGTGCATGTATTGACCCCTTTAGATTAGCAACAGGATACGTTCACTGATCTCACAGGGGGATGTTCTTAATTACTAAGAACCGGTAGTTTAAAATTTTTTGTTTGTGAGCACTTATGAGGGAAAAATAGTTTTGGGTATTTATAAACAAATCATTACAGTTTGCATTTAAAGAGCATAAATATTAGATACTCTAATGAGACTACCATTTATTTAATAGTGTTAATATTTTCATTCTTAAATTTTAGACATTTTATCCATTAGTTGAGCTTTGTATACAGAAAATAGCAACTTTGATAACTGTAATATATTATGTGTGGGTTAGTGATTTTATGCTTTTCTCAGCAAAAATCAAGCTAGTTTTCTGGTGGTCTTGTGTAGACACATCTTACAATTTACATTTAATCAGAGCTAGTATAGGGAACTCTTGTGGCTTAATGAATAAGGTGTTACACTGCCAAACTCAAAGACAAGCAGTTTGGATCCACCAGCTGCTGCTCCAGAGAAAAAGGGGACATCTCTTCCCATGTAATTTACAGCCTCTGAAAACCTGCTGGAGAGTCAGAGACGAGTCAATTCTAGCAACAAATTTGAGTTTTTTGAATTTGGGAAAAATAGAGGGTCAGCAAAACAGGGGAAGACCTTCAGAGGGATAGAACAACACAAAGACTGAATGAAACATTAGACTTAACAGGAGATTGTGAGGGAAGCACAGAGTTGGGCAAGGTTTTATTCTGATGTGTATAGAATCACTATGAGTCATAGCCACAACCCAACACCAAGTAACAGTGTGGGAAATAGCACAAAGTGCATCGAGAAGGTGTGTAAGGATACAGTGACTCCTGAATAACATGATAATTGTATGTTGAACCAACTCAGATTTTGAGCAGCTTTCCCAAAGAGGAGATGACCACGGTCTACCATGTTCTTTGGTATCCTTAATAGTGACCATATGAAAATTAACCAGGCTCTTCACTTCCTATCAGGAATTGCTCAGGAGGGGCTGAGATTTCTTACTTTAATGTGATCCATTTAGACAGACTATTGTCTGGGACAAAGTCAAGCAATGGATTATTCTCCCAATTTTAATTTTTTTTTCTTTATAATTTGCTTATAAACTGTACAAATGTGTGTAGATTACTTTTCTTACCAGATCACACATGAGAATTGGCAAAGCAAAATAACAAATGGTCCATTGGGAATGCTCCAAGTTAAGCAGAAACATAATTAAGCTCATTAAGACAATAGAAAATAATTTTTTTTTCTTAAGCAGAACTTTAATTATAGTGAAAAACACTGTTTTAACAGTGTACACAGGAGTCTTATGGTTTTGGGCAGTTTCTCAATTGAAAATGGGTTAAAATCAACATTTCTGAGTAGATAGCAAGACTTGATAGGTCAACAGTGGAGCACGATTGGTGAGCTCTGAAAAGGCTTGTGTTATGGAGAAATTGAAACTGCAGTAGTGTTGATGAATAATGCAGATGATTGATTTAGATTACTCCCTGAATAGTCTTCACTTTTTTAATTAAAGTCATAATTCTTTAATTCTCTGGGTGACTAAATATTTATCATTTCAGAACTACTCATGAATTCTTGTTTGGTGCTCTTGCTGAACTGGTTGATAATGCACGGTATGTATTCCTCAGCTATGTACAGTGTGTGCTTATAAATATAAAAACTTAACAGGGTTTTTGTAACTTTTATTCTCCAAAGACTTGAAAAGACGACATTTTTGGAGCCGCAACAACTCCTAAGAGACCTCTTAGCCAATAAACGATTTTAATAGCCCATTAGGTTGGTACTTCCACTGTTATTTGATTAACTTAAATTCATTTATTGCGGTCTTTGTTGTAGCCAGAAAATAATCAACTTCTGACCTCCAGAGCTGCCTTCCCTTGTGTATGAGGGCAAGATAACTGTTGTGAAAATGTAAGGAAAGATTGTAGAAACCTGAGAATCAAATTAATAAAACAAACAAGCTCCTGATTTAATTTTTGCTGATCTGAGAATAGGCAACATGGTGACCTGGTACATTCATTGTGTGCCTGGCTTCTAAACCTAAATATCAGCAGTTCACATTCAACCTTTGCTGCACAGGAGCCTTGACAGGAGCGTTCCAGTGAGTCAGAATGGGTGCAGTGCAGTGAGTCAGAATGGGTGCAGTGCAGTGAGTTTATTTTAGCTTTAATTCAGACTAGGCTATCTGATGCCTTTCAAGCTATGTTAGAATGCTCTGTCCTACGGATATATGTGTTTAGTTGTGAGATAACAAATCAGAGCACTTTTGCGTTGTTAGCAGTCCAGTTTGGAAGGAATCACTATTGTGCATCGTCTTGTACTGAGTTCTTAGTGAAAGAATCATATAGATGTTACTGTGCATAATTAAATAGAGTTGGTTCAGAGACAAACAAATAGCAAAGTCCAGATTAGTAATCTTTTTATAATTTAGAAGATATTTTCTCAGTCTTAGTCTTTTTTCGGAATACAGTAAATATCTGTGGACATTTATTGATTAATCCATTCACATTGATGACTAATAAAGGCTGAAAGGGTTACAAGTTAATAGCAAAAGTACTTCTAAAAAGATTCCCTGTTAATTTTCTGTCTCTGACTTTGTATAACCTATACCGTTATTTTTATTGTTACCATTAACTGTATTGTTCATGGAAGTATGCTAGTTAGAATATTCCCATTTTGTTTCAGTCCTGCTTGACTTCATGATTCTATATTTTGTTTTAAAATGTTGTGGCTTAAGGGGAAAACATTGGAATTTGCCTATTGCCAATTTAGCGTGACCATAATTGGCTCCATTTTATGGATTATGGTGAACTGAAGATTCCTGCGAATGGCACTTTTTCTAGCCTGTCTTTTTCCAAGTCACTGATAGCAATTTTCCATATCTGAAAATGCTTTTAGATTTCTGCAACAAGTCCATATGGAACAAAATATGCTTCAAGTGGACTGTTCTCTGCAACAGGTCCATATGGAATAGAATATACTTCAAGTGGACTGTTTTCACTTAAAAACCAATGAAATACACTTGAGCCTCATTTTTCTTGCCTGCAGTTGGTTTGGCACCATTGAACTCAGTTACTTTCTTGCTTTTATGGATAAATTAATTGATGTTTTTTTTTCATGTCAGACAGGTAATGTGCCGACATCGTAACAAGGTTTAAGGGAGGCACATGTCATACAAAAGTATGAATACCCAGTCATCACACTTACGAACTGAAAAAGGATCTTAACTGAAAATTGAACTTGTGTGACTTTAGGTGATAGCTTGAGTTGAAATAGGTGCCTTGACTTCCTTTTAAAGTTAGCGAGGATAAGATTACACGTTCATGGGTCAATCTGCTGGCAGAGTGAATATACCAAGAGACCTACTTTTTCCTCCCACAAGTTTCATGGCAGATTATTGTCCTTTTTTTCTTACTGTTAAGTGAGGATGAAGAGTAGAGAAGTTAGAAAACATCATTTTACATTGGAAATAAAATATATTAAGAGAAATACGTATCTGAATAATTTCTTAGTAATACTACATCTCTGTGTTCATTGTGAGGGCATTATTATAAAACACGTATCTAGTCTCTGATTATCTTGAAATAATTTGATGCCCCAGAAGTATTTCACAAATACATAGGGGAAAATTGTGTTACCAAGTGTATATAAACTTATTGTATGATTGCCTGAAAACAAACTGCATAGCATCCATTTGAATGGTTATTTTGTATTCATTCTCATTTGGGCCTTGATTTTTGCTTATTTGTTTTAATTTTTACAGAGATGCTGATGCCACCAGAATAGATATTTATGCAGGTAAGTCAGATTTCAGTCTTTCCTTTGAATGCCTAATTCCTTTGATCTAAGGAGAAATGAGTTGGAAATAACTAGAACTGATTTCTAGAGCCTGGGGAGAGGCACCCTTTCTTTAGGTCCTATGTAGAAACAGAGCAGCCTAATGAGGTGTGTAGAACATTGGTGTGAAGGAATAAGAGTGTTCAAATCTATATAAACTTCCCCCAGGAGATTGATAAGGGTGACAGATTGAGTAGAGTGGTGAAGAGTAAACTGTAAGACACCAGTCATGTTCTCGTAGGAGTCAGCGGGTGACCCAATTTGCAGCCAAGGTAGGAGATCTCTTTGGAAGTCCTTTTCTCCTTCTGTCACCTTGCTGAGGACCAGTCATAACTGGAGAATTGTGGAAGAGCAGTAGACAGTGGCTGGCTTTGTTGACTCTGAGATTTGCAGAGAAGATATTCTCAACAAGAGAGAGTTCCATGTCAGGCAGGGAGTGTGGCTTTGCTTATGTGTAAAAGATATTTATAGCCTCAAGTGTTTTGCTTATTTAATTAACTTATTTAAGAGTAAGATCTTTATCATTCTCTCCTCTTAGGGTGGGCACATTATTCTTAAACATTATCATTTCATTTACTTCTTAAAAAATTTAATAGCTTACTTACATCATTGCATGTTGAGAATTTGTATCACCACCATTTTTAGTCATTTAAATGCTGAAAATAGAGAAACACAATAGCGCAGGACAGCTTTGAAATTCCATTTGACTGAGATGACCTGCTTTTCTGACAACATTTCTGAAGCATTCTGAAAGTTTTGCAGTCATATTTTGGATCACATTGATAAGCTCCTGAGGTGATTAACACATTGCCGCAAATGATGGCTATAGTGGAAAAAAAATGTGTTTCTAAGCGCGGACATCAGTTTAAAAGTTTGCAGCAACATGTTGTGGGTATAGACAGTTACCAAGTAATCCTTCATAGCCCACTTGCTAAATGTGAATAAGCACATAAGTAAGGATAAATTCTTGGACACTAACATGTAATTCCTCCAGGTCTGAGGAATTCTCCCCACCTGGAATCCTCTTTACTTTGGAGCATAGAAAATATTCGGTATGGCTTCTGTTTGAAAAGCTTTGCCAAAGTGCTATAAATAGGGTTTCTTTTCTTTTTAGCGGAAAGAAATAGAAAACAAGGAACAGCAACTTTCTGTAAACTTACTTTAAAAATCACAATAAAATAATTATATATATATATAAAGACTGCCCCAGAGCAGTGCTAGACAATAGTTGCCAAAATATTGGAACTGTTAGAGACATGTTTCCCAAGCCACGATTTTGCATCTTCCATATCATGTAAATCAGGATTACGTATCTTAATGTGTTCTTTACTGGCCAAGGTAAACAGCTCCCTCTGACAGAAAGGTGGCCATCTTAACAGTTAAACAGATGACAGACCCACAAAGTGACCTCTACTCCAGATGAAGGGAGCTCTGGTGACCTAGTGGTAAGGAATTGTACTGGCAGTCCAAAAGTATACAGTTCAAATCCACCAGATGCTCCACTGGAGAAAAAAGAGCAGTCTCCTTTTATGTGATTAACTGCCTCTAAAAACCAGCTGGGTCAGTTCTGATTTGATGTTACAAAATAACAACACTCCAGATGACATTGGAGGGATAAGTCATAGTACTTAAGTCTACTTAGGAGAACTTTCTTTAAAAACCTCATTTCTGGATGAGCTCTGGTGGCTTAGTGGCAAGAAGCTGCACTACAGTCCCAGAGGTGCACAGTTCAAATCGACCAGATGCTGTGCTGGAGAAGGAGGAACAATCTCCTCCTGTACCAGTCAGATCCGATTTGACGATACACACACAAATAATAAAAAAATTACTAAAAAATTTAAAAAAACCCCAAACCTCATTTCTGGCCCTCTCAGCCTCACTTTGGTGGGAAAATTTCAGTTCTTGATACTCAGAAAGCAGCAGAACAGTTGGATTTTCATTTAAAAGACCCAGTATGTGTATTCTGTGTTCAGTACAGAAATACTAGGGCTCAAAGGGAAAGCCTCAGGGAGTCAGATTGAGCCTTTACTCAGAAAACTTGTCTCTTAATTGGAGAGATAGTTAACATTCTAGAGACGATTAGGGAGCAGTAACTAGATCTTGAGGGAACCTTCAAGGCCGTTAAGGATTAAATGGAATGGTAGAAGCACTAAATACCCAAGCATTGTAGAAAAAAGACTTGACTGACATCCAGGGTAGGAACTTTAAAATTTTCTGGCTGTGTGCATTACGGACATGTTCAACACGAGGGAGAAGTGCTACCTCTTTTTACAAGTAGTAAAAAAGGATTAGTAGTAATAGAAAATTCTTACTACTAATGTATTTGGGGCAAGTATTTTTCTATTACTCTTAATGAAACATGAAAATCTTTAAAAAACAACTTTGAAAAACAGCATCTTTGAACTGGAAGGCGATTCCCAGACCCACCATGAAGTGATGATCATTGCTAACCACGTACTACAAGTCCTAATGTAAGAAACAACTCCTTAGGTAGTGGTCAGAGAATGCCAGTAATGCAATCCTTACTGATTTTTCAGATGTTCTTGACTTGTCAATGTCTAGATCCTAAACTTTGGTCGTGTTGCCAGGAGGGACGGGTCCTTGGAGAGGGACATCATGCTTGGGAGGGTGGAGGGACAGCGCAGGAGGGGAAGACCCTCTATGAGATGGATTGATTCTCGGTGACTGGGGTAATCTGGATGGGCGTGTCAGAGGCAGTGCAGTTGGTGCAGGATAGAGCAGGGTTTAGGGCTGTTGTGCATAGGTTTGCTATGAGTCACAAACGACTCGACGGCACATAACAACAAAGCAGAGACATTTTACAAGGAGAGACAGGTCTTTGGAGAGGGACATCATGCTGGGTAGAGTAGAGGGACAACGCAGGAGGGGAAGACCCTCTATGAGGTGGATTGATTCAGTGACTGGGGTAATCGGGATGAGTGTGTCAGAGGCAGTGCGGTTGGCACAGGATAGGCAGGGTTTAGGGCTGTTGTACACAGGGTCGCTATGAGTCGCAAATGACTCGACTGCGCATAACAACAACAAAGCAGAGGAACTATGCACATTTCATGATTGGCATACAGCAGATGATCTCAGCTAGGTTTAGAATACTCTGACCAGCCTCTTTTTTTTACCAGCTCTTAATTTCCTTGTGACACTTTGCTTCTTCCAGAAGGAAACTTTGATGTCTTTTGCCCTTGATCTGCTCATTGTTTCTCATTTAAATTCTCTGGTGTGTGAAAGTTCTATGATGACAAATTTTTCTTTATGCAAGTAGTAGTTCCAGGAAGATCTTTGCCCTTGAACTTTCATGACCTACTTGTTAATTTATGTTTTGGTAATTAAATTGCTTCTGAACACTGAGTTCAAGATAGTTGAAAATGTCTATGGTTTGGGGCCTTTCTGAAATGTTAGGTGCCATAAAGTCTTCTACTCAGTGCTACCCTATGAACAGCAGATCTGAACCTTGCCATGTCTGTACCATCCTCACTATCTTTGATATGTTGAACCCATTGTTACAGTCACTGTATCTTGTTTAGGATCTTACTCTCTTTATCTGACCCTCACCTTTCCCAGCATGTTATCTTTTTCCAAGAACTGACCTATCCTGACAACATACCTGAAGTATGTGAGGAAGTTGAACTATCCTTTAAGAAGCAGCCTAGTTCCTGCTTTCCCAAGACAAATCTATTTGTTCTTTGGCTGTCCATGAGATTGTCAGTACTCTTCTTCATGAGATAGTACTCTTCTCCAGTATCACAGCTCAAAGGCATTCGTTCTTCTGTCATTCTTACTCATTGTCCAACTTTGAGATGCAAAGCAAGTTATTAAAAAGACTTTGGCTTGGGTCAAGCATACCTAACTGACATCTTTGCTCTCTAGCTCTTTCGAAAAGTCCTTGACAAAAGATTTTCCCAGTGCAGCACATCTTGATTTCTTGGCTGTTGTTCCCATGGGTATTGATTTATTATCCAAATAATATTAAATTGTTGACAAGTTTAGTGTTTTCTCCATCCTGATGTTGTCTGGGCTGGTTAAATAGTGAGGATTTTTGGAATTACTTTTTTTGTGTGGAGATGTCACCCATATTGAAGGCTTGGAGTCGTTGATCCTTTTCAGCAAGTGTTTTAGGATTTTCACACACCAGAGAATTTAAATGAGATACGGTGAGCAGATCAAGGGCAAAAGACATCAAAGTTTCCTTCTGGAAGAAGCAAACTTTAAGGTTGTGTTATCTTCATAAGGAAGGTTGTTGATGAGTCTTCTCCAATTCTTATACCACATTATTCTTCATAGAATGATTCACTCAACAAACATAAGATTATGTAGGTATGAAGAAAGACTACAACCCTGACAATATACTTCCTGATTTAAACCATTATTCCTTATTCTGTTCAGACAATAGTCTCTTGGACTAGGTATAGGTTTCGTATAAATACAATTAAGTGCTCTGGGATTCGCATTCTTTTCTCAGTGCTATCCATAATTCGTAATGATCCACATAGTCAGATGCCTTTGCTTAGTCAGTAAAACACAAATAAACATCTTCCTGATATTTTCTGCTTTTAACCAAGGTCCATCTGATATCAGCAATGTTATCTCTTATTCCCTCTTCTGAATCCAACTTGAATTTCTGGCTCTTCCTTGTTGTTGTATTGGTTATTTTAGAAATAATCTTCAGTAAGACTTTACTTGTGATAATGTTGTTAAGTGTGGTCGAGTCATAGGTGACTCATTGAGGCCCTATGAACGAAAGACCTGCACACTTGTATAACTTTCATCCTTTTCCAGGTTCATAGGGTTTCCAGAAGCAAGCTATTTTGGAAGTGGATGACACTCCTGCTTCCAAGCTTGTTTTAATTGGGGAGCTCCACCAAATAATGATATTATTTAATAATTCCCATAGTCTGTTGGGTAACCATGTGATAATAATGATACTATTTAATAATTCCCATAGTCTGTTGGGTAACCATTAAATGTGATAATCATGATATTATTTAATAATTCCCATAGTCTGTTGGGTCACTTTTTTTGAGAATGAGCGGCCCACTATGAACGAAAGACCTGCACGCTTGTATAACTTTCATCCTTTTTCCAGGTTCATAGGGTTTCCAAGTGCAATTGTCCAACAAAGGCAGCATTTGTTTGGTAAAATACCTCAGTATTCTATCAGTTCTTAAGACTTCATTTTTTCCAGTGCTTTCTGTGCAGCTTGAATTTCTTCCTTCATCAGCATTCATTTTTTATCATATTCTACTTCTGGAAATATTTCAGTGTTGACCAGTTCTCTGTTTTGAGAAAGAACTCTGTATTCATTCCATCTTCTTTTGATGCTTTATGCATCATTCAAGCCTGGTGTTGCAAAATCTTAATTCTTTAGATTTTTTAGTTCTTTCAGCTTGAGAAATGCCAAGTATATTGTTTCCTTTCGATTTTCTTATTCTGGCTCTTTGCACATTTTTATAAAGCTTGTCAAACTGTTCTTTGAAATATCTTAATTTCTTTTGCACCCTATTTCTTCCCTTTGTTTTGGCCTGGCTGCATTCTGGTACAGTTTTCCATCTCTGTTCACATCCGATGTTTTGGTCTTTGCTTTCTCTGTGTGCCTTTGTGATGACTTTATGCTTTCCTCAGAACATTTTAAATCATGTTGACTAGTCCATTTAACAGAAGGCAGTTTTGCAAACAAATGGTGCAACCACTATGGAAGGCACTACGGCGCTTTCTCAAAAAGCTGCAAGTAGAAATACCATTTGATCCAGCAATTCCACTACTGAGAATATACCCTAAAGAAACCATAACCACCAACCAAGCAGATATATGCACACCCATGTTTATTGCTGTTTTGTTCACAATAGCAAAGAGTTGGAGACAACCTAAGTGCCCATCAACAAACAAATAGAAGCTATTGTATATTCACACAGTGGAATACTATATTTCTTTGAAAAAATAACTTATGAAATATACAAAATGGATGACCCTGGAGGACATTATGCTGAGTGAAATATCTCAGTCACAAAAGGACAAATACTGCATAGTGCCCCTGTTATAAAATGGGACTGACATTGGGAGTTGGGGGGGGGAGAGACTGAGAAAGATGGGATAAATTATATATACTGCATTGAAACAGATGATGGAGAGAACTGTTTAAAAAGGAGTCCAGAATGAAGGCTGCATAGTGGGGTGCACTTGGGGGGGTATTGTATAATAATGAAAGAATTTGACTTTTCAAAGAGAAGAGTGAACTGGGGGGAGGAGTGGGCAAGGAGAAAAGTACAACAATGAATGAATGGAAATCCAAAGTCTCTGTAAAGTTTCATTAAAATTAGTTAAAATAATAAAAAAGAAGGCAGTTTTGACTCACTTGAGTCTTTAGCCTGTGGGTAGGACCAAGGCTTTTTAATTCAAAATCTCAGCTTAGATAGTTTACAGAGTTAGTGAACTGCATTGTGGAGGGGGTCTGAAAAATATTCTCAATTAGGAAGCAGGCTCCAAAGCAGTATTGAGCTTGTCTCAGCACTACTTTGCACAGACCACTTTTTTTCACCCCTGTGAAGTGTTTATATAGTAGTTCTGTTGGTGATGGTGGTGTCTTGCTTGACTAGTATGGAGCATTAGTGGTGGCTCCTCTTACTTCTGTCTGTTTCCTCCTCTTTATGTCTGTAATCTGATTTCAGCACTAGTGCACTTCTTTATATCCCCATTGTTGGACCAATCTCTACCTTGGAGATTATAGTAAATAGCCCCTGCTTTGTTTGGGAATCCCATCCTTAGTGCCCATGGCCTGCTTGGATTCAGGTTACTTTAAGTGACTGCTTGGTGTTGTAGAAGACAGTTCCTGAAAGAAAACCATTCTTTGCTGATGGGAACCACAATGTGAGTCTGTTGTGGTCCTTCACTTTAGGCCAGGAAGCCCTGCCATGGTGCCGTGTGTCTTGATAAAGAAATAATTATGCCTGTTGTTACTCAGTGAGATCAAATGGGAACCAGAGAGCTATCACTGGACTAAGGGCTGTTGCCTCCCTCCTGGACTGAAGAGCCATTTTCAGGGACCCACAGCAAACAAAGGATACAATGATGAATACAAGAACTCTCAGAAAATGACATTTAGCCTGAGGGTAGTCACATGTGGAGGGAGCTCCTGGTGGCTTAGTGGTTAAGGAATTGTCCTAATTGTCCTACTAATTCAAAGGTAGATGGTTTAAATCCACCAGTCCTCCATGAGAGAAAGATGGGCAGTCTCCTCATCTGAGATTAGCTGTGGGTCAATTCTGAATCAGTGGTATTCAGCCACAACTGTCACATCTTTAAAGGGTACCCCAGACTTACTTGCATAGGAAGTCTCTCTTGAGTTTGAGCTGTGTTGATAAACTATAGTGTATTTGAACAGTTTGGTGGGGCAGGGGAGCAAGTGTTCATGGGAGAGGTTATAGGCAATAATCCAGATGCTTAGAAGCAAGGGATGACTGTATGTATGAAATACCATCTGCATTTCGTTGGCCTTGGGTGTGTATAATTGCCCAAGCTGGTATTCTGTGCCCATCTTCTAAAGTCTCCTGGGTTTTGTCATGCACAGGAGCTTTATGAGCTCTCCATCCACAAGGGCCCTCAGACTAGCTGAGACGTTCAGAGGAGAAGCTAGGTTTACTCTGGCCTTTTTGCATTGATCACACCCTGCTGTCATCCACAGGTTGGCAGTACCAAGTAATGACAGATGTTTCTTTTACAGAAAGGAGAGAGAACCTTCAAGGAGGCTTCATGCTTTGCTTTTTGGATGATGGCGCAGGAATGGATTCGAGTAAGTGATGAGATAGTTATGCTTTTCCGGGGGAGGCTGTAACCATTTTAACAAAACACCATCCCATCCTGTTCTGTAAACATGTTTTTTCTTCTGCCTGCTGTTGTGAATAGAAGACCCACCTGGAGGTCTCTTGCAACATACCAGACTTAATTACCAGAGTATTTGCCGGGTCTTGTCCGAGCATGGGAGATAGAAGCTGAATGGCAACCTGAAGTTCGATTATCTATCATTTAACGTTGTGTTCCCCAGTTTGTACAGTATTTTAGAACTGGAACTGTGGGGCGCTCCCCCAACCTTATTACCATTTTCTGCAGGCATGAGACACATTAAGATTCTTAGGCCAGGCACAGGTTGCCTCCATTTGCCCTTGTGGTTGGGCATTTCCTTGTAGAACGGTTTTTAGTAGAGACACAGCCCTTCTTGGGCTCATGGCATGTCTGTAAACATGAAGAAACTAGGAAAGAAATTCAGACCTCATTTTGTCACCTCCCCACCCTAGATGATGCTGCCAGTGTGATTCAGTTTGGAAAATCGGCCAAGCGAACACCTGAGTCCACCCAGATCGGGCAGTATGGGAATGGGTTAAAATCGTAAGTATAACATAAGTCTGTTTTAAGACTCAACAAAAATCAAAGGATGAATGCATTCCTTTCTCTGACAAAAATGGCCCTGCTCTTTCCTCTTCTGTAAAACAGGAGTTAAGTAGACAGGACCTGTTAGGGGCCTGTGTACCAGCAGAATTTGCTCAGCGTACGGAAAATGTCAATGTCTAAACCATCTGGGGACTGGGGAAGGCTGAACGTTTCTCCTGGCCCTGACCTCTAGAACTGGGCTTCTGCTCTTGTTGACAATTTTTATTTTTATCTAGTGGTTAAAGATATGAGTGGTTGGAATGTGGGCTAATTAGGGGCCTCCATCCTTCTACACAATAGAAAGTGCTTCACCCCAAGCACCTGTCTCGTGACCTGCTTTGAACCAGGCCCTGAAGATACCATGGTGGCTTAAGGGAGAGCTGAGCCTCACTTCCTTGAGGACATGTTCTCCGTCGCCCTGTAGCAGAGGCCCACCTAAAGTCTTCCAGTCCCTTGGGGCCTCTTTCTGAGCCACTTGTTTAGTGTTTGGAATGTGGTGTTCTGATTTTGAGTGAAGCCCCAAGAGAAAGGTTTCTATTTCTGAAATGCTCCCATCCAGCTGTACATACCTTTGGACGGAATAAGATGTAGTGGAATTGGGAGTTTGTGCAAATGGAATGATGAGTCACATTTCCATTCCCGCTGTAGAAACGTGGTGGTTTGTTGGAAAGTTGGTGGTTTAATTAGTCAGCAGCATGGCTTTGTGCCGCATATGCAGACTGCTTGATGAGGCGGTGGCTACGTGGCACAGAGAATACGCTTCCAATGAAATCAGGACGTGCCTAGACTGGGCTTGTCTCTGAGAGTGGGAACCAAATGCAAATAATAAACACTCACTTTGCCAGGCACTGTGCTATAACCTTGACATGAATAATCTAATTGGATCTCACTGTACCAGGATCAGTCAGGGCTCAGATCCCTTCTTCTCAGCATCACTGTGAATTGTAGTTGAGTTGACACCACCTGAGAACAACAGCTAACCTGCCCTGTGGTGGGGAGCTCTGGTGGCGTAGTCAGTAGGAAGTTGTGCCACTAGCCCAAAGGCAGTGCCACTCTGGTGATACATATCTATCAGCTGTGCTGTTGGGAAAAGACAGGTATTCTCCTTAGGCATTTCCTGGCCTCTGAGTCAGTTCTAGTTTGATGACAGTGAGCGAATGAGTGACTTACTACGTTATAGTATCAGTTGTTACAAGTCATGGTTGACTCAGTGGTATCTAATGAGCTCCAGTGGCATAGTCCATAGTGCTGCTAAACCAGAGACTGGGCATCTTCAGGAGTTGAGAACCACCAGCAGTCTCCTGCCATTGCTATTTACAGCTTCAGAAACCCAGCAGAAGGTCGCTGTGATTCAGAGCTGCTAAGTAGAAGGCCAGCGTTCTAATCCACCAGCCATTCTGCAGGATAAGGATGAGGCAGATTTGTTTCTGTTAAGGTTTATAACCCAGTGTACAGGAGACTTGATGGCAGTGCATATGTGTTTTTTTGTTTGTAGTCCTATAGAAGGATCCCTGGTGGGGCAGCAGTTGAGCAGTTGACTGCTGATCAAAAGATTGATGATCTAGACACACCCAGCAGCTTTGGGAGACCTGACAGCTGCCTCCTTAAAGGTTCCACCTTAGGAAACCGGTAGGCCAGTTCTATCTCATGAGCTGAGTCAGGACTGACTGAGGGCACCTAACAACAGTATCTCTTTGGAGGACATGAGTGGCTCAGTGACAGAATCCTAGCCTTCCATGCTTGAGACCTGGGTTTGATTCCCACCAGTGCAGCCACCAGACATTATCAGATGTGCTACTGTGGTACTGAATGTTTGTGCTGAAGCTTCCATCCAGGCTAAGGATTGGCTGTCGACTTCCAAAGTCAGCCCGTGAAAACCCTGACGATGACAGCAGTCAGTGGACAACTGCGTGTTAAGTTCTGTTGGATACGTGGTGCCAGAGTCAGGGCTCAGTTTGACAGCAGCTGGCCTAGTGGGTCCAGACTTGAGCTGGCAACTCAAAGGAAAGAGGTTTGAATCCATAAGCTCTTTGTTGAGAGGAAATTGAGCAAGTTCCTGTGAGATTTATAACCTCTGAAAATCTGCTGGAGGGTCAGCCATAACCTGGTTCCAACTAGACTGCAATCAGTTGTTGAGTCAATGTTATAACAACTAACTTTGCTTTACCTGCATTGCTGCCCACCTTGTTGCCAGTTCTGTGGTCTTGGGCAGAGCCCTCTTAACCTCCTTGTATGTTTCCTCATCTAAACAGTGAGGTTCTCTTAGAGAGTTAGGTTCGGGCACAAGTGAAAAGTGACTCTTGACGTTGGGGTGTACTGAAGTTTGGATTGTTAGCGTATTTTAAAACCACTCTCCTCAAGAGCCATGTGAGAGTTAGAGCTATCTAGTGTGCCCAGTAGACAGTGTATTCATTTTGAACCAACCGCGATATGGAAAGGGATTCCAGGAGAAAGTGCTTTGTGGTAAAAAGAGCTTTGAAAAGTGAGAAAGCCAACAGAAAGGTGGTGGCTTTGGATTTTTTACTATTTTTGCCTTGAGATCCTGGATCAAAGACAGGAGAAAGAAGCATAAAGTGAGAGGTTTTTACCAAATTAGGGCAAAACCAAACTTGACTAGAAGGCAGGGTCATTCGCATCATCTGCAAGGAGAAAGAAGGGAGTCATAAGTCAGGGCAGGGAATTGGAAAAGAAGAAACAGGACTTGGCAGCCACTGGTATTTGTGGATAATGCCCCGGGCATTTTCCTGAGCAGGGTGGAAATGGGGCCTAGTATTCGTTTGTGTGTTTGGCATGCCAGCCTGCTTTGTGTTTGCATGTGGAAGAGGGTTTCCTGCCTCCTTCCTCTCCCTGGGGCATTAGGAACACTAATGAGATAATAACCATAATGCCCCAGAAGCTACTTGGGCCGGAGGAGCTCACCAGCTTCCGTGTTGAGTGGGCAAACCTCCGAGAGGAGCCTCACACATCTGTTCTGCTCCAAGTTGCTGGGAAAAGGCCTGTCCTCGCCTGCTCTTTGGTGGTTTGCACTGGCCAAACAGGAAGGAGGACATTGATTCCATTCAGTTTTGTCTCATGGAAGGCAGCCTCAAGGCATGGTTCCCAGAAACTATCATGTGGTTGCATCCAGATGCCTGTGTCATAATGAGCTCGTGAGGGCAAAAACAGTTCGGAGACTGAAGATTACTGGAGTGACTGGATGTGAGCCAGTTACGCTGCTGTTGCAAGCCTTCAAGTTGGTTCCAATTCCACAGCTGCGTAGAATGGAGTAGAGCTATCACAGGGCTTTCCAAAGGTGGGATCCTTAGGGAAGCAGATTACCACATCTTTCTCTTGTGGAGCAGCTGATGGATTTGAACCACCAACTTTTGGTAGCAGCTAAGCACTTAAACCACAGTCGTTGTTAGGTTCCATCAAGTTGAATACAACTCAGAGTGATCCTATGAATAACAGATCTGACCCTGTTTGTCCTGTGCCGGCCTCACAATATCTGACACACTCAAGCCCATTGCTGTAGTCACCGTGTCAGTCTGCTTGGTTGAGTGTCTTCCTCTCTTTTGCTGTCCCTCCACATTTTCAAGCATGATGTCCCTCTCCAAGCAATAGTATAGACCTCTTTGAATCCTGTAGTCAAGAAATTATATTTTATATGGATGACTGAACCTTGGGTTCATATAGTCTTGAGGATTTCTGATGGTGTATTATTAGATGAGTGGGTAGGAGGGGAATTTGCATCTGTAAGAGTATAGGGTGAGAATTGGATTTGGTTAGCATGGAAGATTGACATATTAAAGATAGTAGCTATTGTAATGACATCTGATCACTAGATAGGCCACTCGCTGCTGTGAGGCTAGCAGCTAGGATGACCCCAGAAATCACAGACTGGAGGGTTGGTTACTTATTAGCAGTACAGCAGCTGGTTGAGAATGAGACTAACCTGGGGTTGGCGGTCAGACCTGAGCCCTAGAAGGTGGTTTGAGGGCCTGGGGTACTGTAGTGAAGAAAGTGAAAGGGAAGCGTTCATGGATTGCAGGCCAGCGAAAGGGGCACAGGTAGATAAGAAAGTAGGGAGAGAAATGTTGTGAAACTCAGTCAAAGGTCCTGAAACTTTAGGGGAGTCTACAAAAGACATCAGTCAGCCAATATCCAGAAGGCGATTTTTCACTCTTACAGGTGAACTTTTTGTGCCTATATTTTTTGGTGGTTGCTGTTTTTACTTTTCTTTTTTTGTGCTTACATTTTTAAATAACCTATTTTTACCTCCCTTTCAGGGGCTCGATGCGCATTGGAAAGGATTTTATCCTCTTCACCAAGAAGGACAACACGATGACCTGCCTTTTCCTGTCTCGCACCTTCCACGAGGAAGAAGGCATTGATGAAGTAGGTCTTACCCTCATGGCTCAAGCCATTGCATCATAAGTCTTCTAGGGCTGCTCGGGCTGTGCCTACAGGATTTGTTTACAGACCTCACGGCTCATTGCGGAACTGAGGCACACACCCCTTTTGGGAGTCAGATGAATTGGTCACAGCATTCAGTTAGGTGTCCTGTGACATAAGAGGAAGTGAAACCTCAAAGCACTTTAAAAAAAAAGCTGATTTGTTCCTGAGAATGAGATGACCGGCGGCAGGAACCAAGAGTTGTATTTGGAGATTTCCTGGGCTCTGCAGCATGAATTCAGGCTGCAAGGCATCTCTGGAGGGTGCTGCAGTACCAGAGGAGTGTTTCAGGCTTTCCTGGGGATGGATGGAGACCACAGCTGGCAGTAATCAAAACAGCAGTATCTTTCCCATTTGGGTGGCAGTTCTAGGAATGTGCTCTGAGCAGTTTTCCTTTTGAGGAAATATGTTGTTCTAATCGCGTATATCAGAAGCCACGAATCACAACACCCACAGGGCATAGGAAGGTAGTGAAGCAGGTGAGTACATAACAGGCATCAGTATAAGCTAGTTGTTCAGTGACACCTGACAGGTGGCCTTTATTGGGAGTGACTGCTACTCAGATCCAGCTCTGATTACTATTACTGTGTTAGCTGTGAAGTCTAAAGAATTTGGAATATTCTGATTTTAAAAGGCTTTGGTAACATACTGTGGTAGCTAAACATACTCAGCTGATTATTTTTATGTCCCTGTGGGGCTCAGATATTTTACCCAGCTGGTTCTTGGGAACTCTTCCTCATTGTGAAGGGAAGAGAGCATGTCGCTTGCTAGACTCAGTTGAGGTTCTTAGCACCCTCACGTCCAAGAATTGGAGTTCAGAGCTGGAGAGAAGAGAGTGTTTAATGAGTAGAAAGAGATGTCTGAAGGCCCCAAGGGTAGAGTGAGGGGTGTGTTAAAGGGTAAAGGGGTGTGCTACCTTTGAGTAGCAAGATTAGAGGTAGTGTCAGAGTGGGCATATTGAGAGGCCCTGGTTATGTGTTATGTGTAACCTGGCTGGTATGTATAGCAGAGAGGTGGAAAGAAATACTCTATTATAGGTAGCCTGATGCTTATAGCTGATAGGAAAAGAGAAAGAGTCTGTCATCTTTTTAGTGTGTAGTATCTGTATATTTGGTGAAGGGTAAAGGGAACATGAGCCTCTGGCTGGATTCATGGGGCTTACTCTGGCATTTGGGAGACGGTGGATTGTTTGAATCTAGAGAAGAAAGGGAGGGGTCCACTGTGCAGAGAAGGAATGTGACTTGTCAACATTGTACCTTAGTAGTGCTCAGGGCAGTGTAGGCCCCAGGACTTGTGGTAGCAAATGAGTTGAGCTGGCTTGTGAATGTTAAGCAAAGACAGGGACCTAAGGGCCTTGGGCACATAACAGTTAAAGGTTGGAGAGAGAGAAAAGCAGCCAGCGAGACACAGGATTGGCCCAGATGGTGTGAAGGAAACGGGGAGAGTGTGGCAGTGTTGGAACATTCTGCCTGGAGGATAAATACCAAGCGTGAGCGAGTAAGCATGCTCTCCAGTGAAGCCCTCGTCACCAGGGCTGCTGTGGAGAGCAGATAGAGAGGAGGCATAGCTCCCAGAACACAAATGGAGCTTAGTTCCCCTGGCGAAAAAGCTAGGTTGAAATTTTTTTTCCTTACTTGGTGCTAGAAGGTCACTCGGTTGGATTGTGCTCTGATGTGAACTCAGCCAAGATTTCAAAATAGGCTCATTTTCGGCTGGAGAAGAATATACAGACTAGCTTTGGGGTGAATTACCATCAGCACACAGGTTCTTAGAAACCAGGAAAGAGTGTCAGAACCTGTAATAGTTTCTCAACTGACACTAGTTGAAAGACAAGGGTTCCCACAGCTGGGCCATCTGATCTGATTTGAACCTCTGGGGTGCCTCCAGTCTGCAAAAGGAGTCCCTCAGACATTTGAGGCTATCTGGGTACTGGGGAAGGAGCACTTGAAGTCTTTGGAGAAAGTGTAGGTTTTTAAAAACTACTTAGAGAAACTTAAACATTTGAAAAAGTACGTTAAAATTACATGTAAACTTGAGAGAATGATAATAAAGCAGGTTAAAAGAAATGTTATGTGACAGGTTGATGTTTAAAAACCTGTTGGACCAGTCGTAGCCTCATCCTGCCCTTGAAGATGACTTTGGTCATATCATGTATGTTTACATGTTTATATATGTGTGAGTGTACGCATCATTTTACCACCTGTGTGTGCATCCTTAAATAATAGTTTCATTTTGCTTATCTGTTGAATTTTTTAAAAAGTGGATTCATAGGGAGCTCTGGTGGCCTTGTGGCAAGAAGCTGCATTGCAGTCCCAGAGGTATGCAGTTTGAATCCACCAGATGCTCTGCTGGAGAAGGAGGGACAGTCTCCTCCTGTACCAGCCAGATCCAATTTGATGGTACACACACACAAATAATAATAATAATAAAAAAGGATTCATACATGCTTCAATTTTTAATCTGACTTCTTTCGTATAACATTGTGTTTGTGAGATTCATTCTTGTTGTTGCTATGTGCCATCGACCCCACGTACAGTAGTCCTGAAACCTGCTCTATCCTGTGCCAGCCTTACTGTCTCTGACACACCTACCCTCATTATCCCAGTCACTGAATCAATCCATCTCATTGATGGTTGTCCTCTCTCACGCTGTCCCTCCACCCTTCCAAGCATAATGTCCCTCTCCAAGAACTTTTCCCTCTTTGCAACCTGCCCAGAGTATGTCAGATGAAGCCTCACAATACTTTCCTCCACGGAGCAGTCTGATTTCATCCTCTCTAGCATGAATCTGTTTGTTCTCCTGGCAGTCCATGGTATTATTCAATACTCTTTTCCAGCACCACAGCTCAAAGGCATCAATTCTCCTTCTATCAACCCTAGTCATTGTCCAGCTTTCTGACACATAGCAAGCAGTTGCGAAGACTATGGCTTAGATCATGCACACTTTAGTCTCCAGACTGTTGTCGTTGCTCTTCAGTACTCTGGAATGGTCCCTGACTTTCCCAGTGCAATTTGTCTTTTGATTTCCTGGCTGCTGGTACCAAGAGTGTTGATATTAGTCATTTATTCGCTTTTACCGCTCTGCAGTACGCCGTTGTGTAAATGTGCTGTGATTTAGTTTATTTGCTCTGTGGTGGGTATTCAGGTTAATTCCACTTGGGGTGGTTATAGCTGATGTTGCAGTGTTCTTGCCTATACAGTCTGATGGTGCAAGTGTGCAGACATTTCTCCAAGGGTGGAGTAGATTACTGAGCCAAGTAGAATTGTTTAGTTGTAAATCTTTTGTTATTTACAGATTGACTGGACAAGTGTGGCTATGTTTTTCTTTAGTAATTTAAGAGTAGAGTTTTTCTCAAATTAGATGACATTGCATTCAGAGGGAACCACTTTTGCAGAACTGCCAGGCCATAAGCCAGTTTATTCATAAAGGAACTAACATTATATGGCTGAATGTTGGGCAGGGGCACAGGTTAAATCTTGCTAAGGTCCTGAGCACCAGCAAGCCTCTGGCGCCACCAGGCTGAGGTGCTGGGCTTTACCTCACAGCATTACAGAGTGCTCAGGGGAGGAACTAGATACATGTGCATTTTGAGAGAAGGCTGTTGTGGGTCCTCCCTCCCCAGTGTCTGCTTGGGCTTACTCTGCAGGTGATTGTCCCATTGCCCACGTGGAATGCCCAGACCCAGGAGCCTCTCACCGATAATGTGGAGAAGTTTGCTATCGAGACAGAACTCATCTACAAGTACTCCCCCTTCCGCAATGAGGAGGATGTGATGAGCCAGTTCAAGAAGATTCCTGGAGAGAGTGGTAAGCAGCCCCTAGAACCTGGCAGCACCAGTCACCAGTCAGGTGGGGCAGGCCTGTGGACGCCCAGAAGCAGAATGAAAGGAGGCATTTTGTTCCCCAGGAACGCTGGTGATCATTTTCAATCTCAAACTCATGGATAATGGAGAGCCGGAGCTAGACATAATATCAAATCCAAGAGACATCCAGATGGCAGAGACCTCCCCGGAGGGCACGTGAGTTTGGCTGGGAAGGGAAGGCCATCTGCAACTGCAGTTGATTCTCAGAAAATTTCAGGAGTTGATTTCAGGGAGGGGAAAGGAAGAGCTTATTTCCGATTTCTTCTGGGACAGCTAATGACAAATGAGAATGAAGGTCTTCCTGACACGACAACGGTCAGATGAGTAGAAGGCCATCAAATCCTCAGCTGAGCCAGAAGAAAAGAGACATAATCACTTGGTCCAACCCCTTAATTTGATAAAAGAAGCAGCTGAGGCCCAGGGAGGAGGAAAGAAATGGACAGGGTTCCCTAGTGGGTTAGTGATGAGACCTGGTCAAGAACCCTGGCTTAAACAATAACCACCTGTGAAGATGTCTTTGAAGTACCTGTGCTGGGGACCATGAAGTGGGAGAGGTGGCACGCAGGCTGAAGGAGCACACTGTCCAGATGACAAGAGAGACTGGGATATGAGAGGGAGAGATGGAGGGCCTGTAGAGAGGAGTTGAATCTTTAATCAGACCTGTGACAGTCCTCTGTTCTGCTGTTTCTAGGAAGCCAGAGCGGCGCTCATTCCGTGCTTATGCAGCAGTTATGTATATTGATCCCCGGATGAGAATTTTCATTCATGGACACAAAGTACAGACCAAGAGGCTTTCCTGCTGCCTGTACAAACCTAGGTAGGTAACATCTTCTATCTACCATAGGCCTGCCCCTCTCTCTCTCTCTCTCTCTCTCTCTCTCTCTTTGTGCATGGAACTGGCATATAATTGACCCTACAGTGAGTTTTCAGAGGCTTTACATCTCACAGAGATTGCCCATCTTTCCTGTGGATCAGCTGGTGGATTTGAACCACTTACCTTTGAGTTGACAGCACAACTCACTATCTACTGCAGCCCCCTTCCCCTAGGCCCAGGACGTTTAATGATTCATTGTAAGAGGTTTTGACAGTTCCTTACTACATTTGGGTCTCAATTTCCTACAGAACCACCAGTAGGTTCTGAAGAAACGTAGAGGGTGGCAGCTCTGGCTCTGAAGTTGGCTGACTGCATTGTGGGCTAAATGCCTCCAGCATGGAGGGCACCTTGCTTGGTGTAGTGAACTGTTGAGCCCCTTGATTTCAAGGCCAGGGACTTTGGATACTACATAGCACAGGCCCTGGCTTACTATTTATAACTTGTTGCTGCTGTAGGATTAATGAACTTGATGATTACCACTTGGTGACTAGTAAGATCATGACACATGGAGTAAGAAATTGGCTCTTTCTGCTGAAATAACCTTGTGTTTGTCTTTCACCATGAAGGACTAAGGGAGGAGGCAGGAAGGCAAAGTCTTCCTGAGCTTCCTGCGTTGGTTGCCTTGTCCTCCTGCTGCCCAGGCCCTCTAAGGTGGATTTTTCTTCTGCTCTTCAGGATGTACAAGTACACATCAAGCCGTTTCAAGACCCGCGCAGAGCAGGAGGTGAAGAAGGCGGAGCACATGGCTCGGATTGGTAATGCCATCCCATGCAGGAGGAGAACTGGGGGGAGCTGAAGCTAAAGCAGAGATCCAGGAAAAGGTTCCTGGCAACGCCCAGGAGCAAAGTTGCCCTCCCAAATGGTCCAGTTCCTGTGCTCCTTGCATCTCTCTTCATCCAGCCCTCTTGGTGCTTTCTCCTCAGGCCATTTTATGTCTTTTAGTCCATTTATAGGGATTTGTCTAAAACTGTTGCAGCTCTTTGCATGCCCAAAGTGGAAAATCCCACACTCCCCTGGCCTGACTACTTGTGTAGTTGGGTTTCCTGACTCCAGGGCAAAATTTCCTGCCTCTAGTGCTGGTCTGGGCTTCCTCTGGCTACATGATGGATAAAGATGGGCTGGGGGCTTCTTTAGCTTCCAGCCTATGCGGAAGGCTTACCTTGGCATTTGGGGCCTTCTAGAATTCATTTAAAAAGTATAAGAGCATGTGAGGAAGAAATAGTGCATTTTTCTTGGGTTGGTTTTTTTTTTTTTCAATTGGCATCTGCAATCCGGCCTTGCAGGTTCATCTCACTGCTCTTCACAGTTCCTTTCCCACCTTCCCTGGAATAGAGCTAGCCTTTCCCTTGAAAGTGGTCCAACAGGGCAGGAGTTTCCCCAGGACTGCCCTCAGGAATGCCAAGGGTTTTGAGTCTTTGAAGTTTTTATCATGATTTCTTCTGGGTTTTAGCTGAAGAGAAGGCAAGAGAGGCCGAGAGCAAAGCTCGGACTTTGGAAATGCGACTTGGCGGAGACCTCACAAGGGAATCCAGGGTAAGGACTCCTGAACCCAGCCAGCCATTCTTGGGTTTGCCAGCACTCCCCAGGCTGGTCACGACTCTGTCTTAAAGAGAAGAAATGGGACGTTAAGGTGCTTACATAACCACTAGTTTTTAATGAACACCTTTTCTGCCAAAATTTAAGCTAATCATTTCATCATCTCGTCAACCTTAAGAGGTAGATAACCGCCGTGATCATCCCCAGTTTGTGGCTAGAGAAGCTGAGGCATCTAGGGGCTCAGTCCCTGTGCCCTGTGAAGTCAGGCCGGATTCCACTCCCACCTGTTGGCCTACTCCTTACATCAGGAGGTCCACCTAGTGAGTGCAACAGCCGTGATTCAGTCCTAGAGAGGACCTTTTTCTGTTGAAAACTATGGCCAGATTGGTTTTTGTGTATCCATGCTAATGTGAGAATTTTTAGATGAGGATATTGTTTGTCACCTGCTGTGGCCAAGCTCCTCCCTTACTCTGGGTTGTGCCACGTTGGCAGGTGATGCTGCGGCAGGTGCAGAACACAGCCATGACGCTGCGCAGGGAGGCTGATGTCAAGAAGCGGATCAAGGAGGCCAAGCAGCGGTGAGTGCTGGCCTGTACGGTTGTGTGCTCGTGTGCTGACGCTTGACACGTGAGACAAGTACGAGGGCTACCCACCCCCCGGATGCCTTTTTGTTATGAAAACTTCAGAGAGAAAGTCATTGGTGGTGGGATCCCAAATACCCGTCTCTGGAGGAGAGATGGTGGGCTTCTTAGGAAGGGGCAGGGCAGCTGCTGCCTGGGATTCAATATTGTTTATACCCTGCTCATTGGCACCTGCCTTATTTTTGCCTTTCTGATTTTTAAAATGAAGTAAAGCCAATTTCAAATTTGGACTCATACTGTAGATTGTGTTTTGGGACCATCTGTTTCACCTAGAAGGAACTTGTTTCCCCCTGTATCAGTAAAGTATCCCGTGACTCAAACTGGGTTCTGGGGCTTGGATTGCCTGACTGCTTGTTGTTTCCTGCCTTATGCAGGCAGACATTGTGTCAGTCCATCTGCCTTCCAGTGTCCCAGGTTTTATTCATAGTAATCCTTGGATGGTGTCTTCTCTCCCATTTCCATGTTCTCCAGAACATTTGTCCTTTGTAACAGATTAATTTACTGTTACATTAGTGAAATGGAGAGGGAAGGTAAGAAGATAGTCCTGTGTTTATTGGACCTTTATAAAAATTAGCAGCAGCAGCAACATAGTAATTTATTTATGCTTAAATCCACCCTTGTTCTGTTGCTAAAACCTTTTGCTAGGAGATGGTCAGAGCCCAGTGTCCCTGCACAAACACAGATCCCTGTCAGTAGTGAGGGAGGCTGCACGCTGGGTGGACAAGCACGTAGTGTCTGTGTCCTTAGGTTTGCTCAGATATGTCTTCTGCCTTCTTAGAGCACTTAAAGAACCCAAGGAACTGAATTTCATTTTTGGGGTCAATATTGAACATCGGGACTTGGATGGCATGTTTATCTACAACTGTAGCCGGCTGATCAAGATGTATGAGAAAGTGGGCCCACAGTTGGAAGGGGGCATGTGAGTACTGCCCTGGGAATCTCCCGCAGAGGGGATGGTGGCGAGATTTTGAGCCGAAGCGGTGACAGAAGCGTGTCCTGTATCTCCGTTTAGGGCCTGTGGTGGGGTTGTTGGTGTGGTTGACGTGCCCTATCTGGTCCTGGAGCCTACGCACAACAAGCAAGACTTTGCTGATGCGAAAGAGTACCGACACCTCCTGCGGGCCATGGGGGAGCACCTGGCACAGTACTGGAAGGATATCGCCATTGGTAATGGAGCTGGGTGACCTTACTTGCTACCTCCAAGCTTAAGACATTCTTGAGACTGAACTGGGGCGGGAGCAAGGGGTTGTCTCGTTGTTGTTGTTGTTATGTGCTGTCGAGTCGTCTGCGACTCATAGCGACCCTATGTATACAACAGCCCTAAACCCTGCTCT
>NW_006399901.1:1713235-1746756 GCF_000299155.1 Elephantulus edwardii | reverse complement strand
CCATGTTTTCCAACTACTGATTCTTCTTCCCTGTTCCCAACTTTTGCATTCAGTCGCCCATTACTATCAATGCATCTTGATTGCATGTTCGATCTATCTCTGCCTGTAAGAGTTGGTACAAATCATCTATTCTTCTTTGGCTCTGGTTGTTCTTTCTAGCCCAGCGTGGCATCATCAAGTTCTGGGATGAGTTTGGCTATCTGTCTGCCAACTGGAACCAGCCCCCATCCAGTGAGCTTCGTTATAAACGCCGGAGAGCTATGGAAATCCCGACCACTATCCAGTGTGGTGAGTGAGTTTTTTTCATCCTAGTCCATGACCCTTGATCTTCCTTCTTCCTCCTGACAGTGATTGACATCTGTAGACTCACAGTCCCACCAGGGCTGGACCTGTGAGGTCATGATTGGTACTGTGGCTACATATCACTCCCAAGTGAGAGAGACGAGGTTATGGAGTTGCCCAGACCTCACTAAGTTTAAGTGCCACATTGTTTGTACTGCGAGTGGATGATTGAGCCAAGATCCTGCTAGAATGGGGGCAAGGGATTAGGAATCCCAGAGCTCCGTAATAAAAACCTCAAGTTTCTATCCTCTTGTGGGAATCACTCTGTTCTATAAAGACAGAGTTGGAGCCGAAGTGATGATCTTTTGAATAGAAAATCTGTGGACCTTTACTTGAGAAGCCTGAATCACATGTGAATGGAGATGACATTTCTTGGGGGATTGATTTTTGTGCCACAGATTTGTGCCTGAAGTGGCGGACTCTCCCCTTCCAGCTGAGTTCTGTGGAGAAAGATTATCCTGACACCTGGGTGTGCTCCATGAACCCTGATCCTGAGCAGGACCAGTGAGTATTTTCTGAATTGCGGGACCTCCCCCTCCCCCAGTGTTCTCTCGACTCTTTGGGTAAATGATAATCATTGACTGCTCTGCATCAGGTGAGTGCCTCGAAGCTTACACCTTCATTTTGTTGTACATAGTAGCTTAGTAGGTGCCCAAGAAATCCAGAGCTGGATTTCCTTCACTGAATACCAATTTCATGCAGTTGGGAACTCTGCAGAGGTTGTGTTGCCCTTGCAGGAAACAGTAAGCAGCATCTTGGGGGAAGGTTATTGATAAGTGCAGTTCTGCTTTGCCATGACCTCCCTACCTTCCCTCTACAGATGTGAGGCTTCTGAGCAGAAGCAGAAGGTTCCCCTGGGAACGTTCAGAAAGGACCTGAAGACACAGGAAGAGAAGCAAAAGCAGTTGACGGAGAAAATTCGCCAGCAGCAAGAGAAGTTGGAGGCCCTTCAGGTATGTGAATGTAGGTCAGTGCTAGGAGCCAGGCTGTTGCAGTCTGCCCAGTGAAAGAACCCTTACTGGTTCCCTCATTCTCACGGGTTCCCCACCATCACCCATGAATGTTTGCCAAAGCTTCCCAGCTCCAGCTTCCAGGTCTGGACCCACTTGGATTTAAAAAGTACAGTCTGCTTACTCATTATAAAAAGAAACTTACCTTGTTTACATTTTGTATTAACAAGGGATTTGATTCCTTTAGAATGTTTTCAAACTCTAGAGAGAATGAAAATCAGACATTCTTAGATCTCACTATCTACTATTAAAGCGTTTGCTATTTTTTCTTCTGACTTTTCATACAATGTGTATAAATGCACTTTCTTTTGTATGTGTGTAAATACATAGAAATGTAGAGCTCATACTATACATAATTGTTTTCTTGAAATCATCTTCTGGAAGTAAAATTAAAAGAGTAAAAGAATTTGCAAAATTCTGTAGCTTTTTATCCATATTCCCACATCACCCTCCAGAGGATGCAGTCACGTCTGTTTTATCAGCAGTGTATGCTAATGTTGTTGTTGTTGTTATGTGCCGTCAAATTGCTTACAATTCAAAATAACCCTGTGTACAACAGTCCTGAAACCTGCTCTATCTTGAGCCAACCTTATTGACTCTGACACACCTACCCTCATTACCCCAGTTACTGAATCAATCCCTCTCATCAAGAGTCTTCCTCTCTTGGGCTGTCCCTGCACCCTTCCACGCATGTCCCTCCAAGGACTGGTCCCTCCTTACAATGCCCAAACTATGTCAGATGAAGCTTCTGAATCCTTGCTCCCAAGCAGCAGCCCAGTTTTATCCTCTCCAGGATGAACTTGTTTGTTCTCCTAGCAGTCCGTGGTTTATTCAGTACCATGATACAATATCATGAAAACAATTCCATAAGGCATCCCTTCTCTTTCTAGCATCCCTAGTCATTGTCCAGCTTTCTCATACATAGAAAGTAACTGCTAAAACTATGGTCTGGATCAGGCGTACCTTAGTCTCCAGACTGACGTTGTTTTAAAATGTTCTTGCCAGTTTGATAAGGATAGGCATCTTGTAACTTTTCCATTTTTAAATGAGGTGTTTTTCCTGTCTTTTTTGTTTTAAATTCTTGTGTTTTTTGTTTTTCTATTTATCAACTTTTAGGATTTGTGGTTTCAACCGTTCATCGTTCATGATAATTCAGTGCAGATACTTTTTCCATCCTGGCTCCTGTCTCAGTGGAGTTGCCCCTCCTCCCTATAGCCTCTGCACACCTTTCTGCCCAGGAACTCTCACTTGTCCTGTGTGGCCTGACCTAAGTTGCCTCCCCCAAAGAAGAGTCTTTTTCCATCTTTTCTGGCTCTTTTTCTAGGAATTGCTTTTCTTCACAGGTCTTCCCTTCTCCAAATTAATCATCTAATTTTAAAAAGAAAAGTATTATTGGGTCGTTTCCTACCTGTAGTGAACCTGTGGTGTAACTCACTGTTGGTTTAGTGCGTGTGCATTATTTCCTCTCCTCAGTAAGAATAGGAGGTACACCTGTGACCTGGGATTTTATTCCGCCCCCACATGCCCAGGCACATAATGCGTATTTTAAAAAGAGTTTATTTGAGTACATCCAGAAATGCAGATAGCTTGATCATCTTATTTTTTCCTATAGAAAACCACACCCATCCGCTCCCAGGCTGACCTGAAGAAATTACCCTTGGAAGTGACCACTAGGCCCACCCCCGAGGTAAGTCTTAGGCAGAAGACTTTCTCCACAGATGTCTTGTTCTAGCAACAGTGTTCTCACTCACTCTGGGCCTTTTTTAGGAACCTGCACGCAGGCCACAGCGTCCCCGGTCACCTCCTTTACCTGCTGTGATCAAGAATGCCCCAAGCAGACCCCCTCCTCCACCAACTCTTAGGCCAACCATTCAGCTGCGGAAGGCTCCTGTGATCACTGCTTCGAAGCCTCCTTCCCTGGCAGCCCAGGAAGAGGCTGGTACCTCTAGGCTGCTGCAGTCAACCAGGGTTCTCCGAAAGCCTGCTAATACCCTCGTCAGGGCTGGGCCCCCGTCCACCCTTCCGGTGCAGTCGCCTTCACCGTCTCTACTGCCAAACTGCAAGATCCCACAAGAGACCCCTGTCCCCAGAGCCATTAAGACTCCAGTGGTCAAGAAGCCAGAGCCACCCAGTAAAATCTCTCCGGTGAGATGCCACTCTCCAAGAGTGTGGGAATGGAACTGCATCATGTCCAAGTGGTGCTGGGGCAACTGTGGAAATCACCTGAAGGGTCTGGGTCAGGAGTCCAGAGCAAGTTGGTTTCTGATTAGAATGTGGTGCCCTACCTATTCAGCCTTTCACTCCTCACTTAAATTGTGATCTGCCGGAAACTTGAGTCACCTCACTGACTACTCATGGTAGATGTAAGTAGGCAATCTAGTGGCAGCTGTGGTGGGCTACAGCAGTGGTTAGTGGTTCAAGGACACCCCCCTGACTGACCGTGTTTGCTAAGGGGAATGTGAATTTGCATTTTCCCAAGTCTGTACCTTGAAGCCGGGCTAGCTCCATGAACTGAGCGGCTAGGAGTTTACTTCTGAGTAGTAGCAGGGAGGGAAGTACATGCCTCTGTATGAGCAGGGTCCCCCTCATGTTCCCATTCTCCTCTCACTCCAGGCTACTCCTAGCCGGAAGCGCAGCTTTGGGATCCCTGAGGAGGAGGAAGCTGAGGAAGAGGTTGAGAAGAAGGAGAGGCCCAAGCGGGCCAAGCTTGCTGTAAAGGAGGAAAAGAAGGACTCAATTGAAGTAAGTGGTCCCAGGGAGCTGTTCAGATCCCGTCTCCCCAGGATACTGCCATCTTCCCTCTGCAAATGCAGTTAACCTGTGTTTGTGTTCTGTGGCCTAAGCCTTCTGGAACCACCATTCATTTCCCTGAAAGCTGAGGTATATAGATGACTAGAGCATCGTGTCATGTAGAGTTTGGGTAAGGCTTGGCTTCTGGCTCTTAATCACAGGGCCTCTGTGGTGGCCACCATTTGTCTGGTAGTTTGCTTTACTGTGGTGGCTTGCGTGCCGCTGTGATGCTGGAAGCTGTGCCACCTGTATTTCAAACACCATCAAGGTCACCTGTGGTGGATACATCTCAGTGGAGATTCCAGACTGACAGGCTAAGCAGCAGAATCGACTATTCTGAAATAAGAGACCATCAACCCCCCTAGAAGTAACAGTATTGATACAGTACCAAAAGATGTGCCCCTCAGGTTGGAAAGAATTAAAAATGTGACTGGGGAAGAGCTGCCTTCTCAAAAGTAGAGGCTGCCTTAATGATGCAGATGGAGTAAAGCTTTCACCCACTGAAAGCATTTGCTGATGTGGTGAGACTCAGAATGAGTCTGCAAACATCCTTTAATAATTGGAACATGGAGTGTACAAAGTATGAATGTAGGAGAATTGGTAGTTGTCAAAAAAAAAAAGGAACACACAAGGGTCAATGTCCTAGGCGTTACAGCAAAGTAAAATGGGCCAGTATTGGCTGTTTTGAGTCAGACAATGATAATTCACTGTGACCAGAATGACAAAGAGGAATGGTTTTATATTCATCATTCAGAAAAACATTTCAGGATGATCTTGAAGCACATTGCTCTCAGTGATAGTATAAAAGCCATACAGGTCCAAGGAAGGTAGTGCAAGGAAGGGTTGCAGGTATCTGTTAGTGTTCTGATGCATGTATCAACCACTAAAGCCAAAACTGAAGAAAATGAGGAATTTTCTGACTTTAGCATTTTTAAATTGGTCAAACATGTAGTCAAGACGTATTAAGAATGATTGGTGATCGGAATGCCAAAATTAGAAATGAAGGAGCAAGACTGGTAGTTGGAAAATAAGGAAACAGACTAAGACTAGTGATTGCATGTTAGAATTTTGTGCAGTCAGTGATGTATTTGTAGCAAATACCTTTTTAAAAATAACATGAACAGCAACTTTATATGTGGACCTTAATGATGGAATATATAGGATTCAAATTGACTATGTCTGTGGAAAGAGAGTGAAAAGCTCAATATTAGCAATAGGAACAAGGCAAGGGACCAACTGTGGAGCAGACCTTCAATTACTCATAATGGAATTTTAACTTGAAACTGGAGAAAATGAGAACCAGCCCATGAGAGCCAAAACATAACCTTGAGTAAATCCCACCTGAATTTAAAAACCATCTCAATAACAGATTGGATGCACAGAATATTTATTGCCAAAGACCAGGGCCAGGGGACATCTTACATAAAGCAAAAGGTCATCAAAAAGACAGGAACGAAAAAACCAAAGATGTCAGAAGAGACTCTAAACCTTGTTCTTGACGGTAGAGAAGCTAAAGCAAATGATGAAGTAAGTGGGCTAAACAGAATATTTAAAAGGATAGCATGAGAAGACAAAGCACATTGTTACAAATAAAGGTGAAAAGACCAGGAGTTAGAAAATTGAAAGAGCACAAGCATCCCTAAAACTTAACTGGAGAATAAATTAAAACTTCCAGTTGTAATATGGAAAGATTCTGTAGGCAAGGAAACATCAAAAGAAAACAGAGTCACTGTACACATTAGCACTGAACCATCTCAGGAAGTAGCATATGATCAAGAACAGTGGTAGTAAAGGAAGAAGTTCTGTATTGAAGGTACAGACAATAAATGCGTTTCCAGGAATAGACAGAGTATCAGTTGAGGTGTTTTAGTAAACCGGTGCAGCCGTGGACATACTCCTTAAATCTATGCCAAGAAATTTGCAAGGCAGCTACTTGGCCACCTGACTGGAAGAAATTCACATTCATGCTCATTCTAAAAAAAAAATTAATTTAGCAGAATGTGGAGATTATTGAACAATAATTATGTTATATGCTAGTAAAATTTTAGGGAGCTCTGATGGCCTGGTGGCAACAAGCTGCACTGCCAACCTAAAGGCAAATGGATTGAGTCAACCTGTTGGTCTGTAGGAGGAAGATGAGTAATTCCTCCCATGTGACACCCTGCCTCTGAAAACCCACTTGAGAGCTACCTTTGAGTTGGTTCAAACTTGATATCACACTCTAAGAACGGTAAAATATTCCTGAACATAGTTTAAAAGTGGCTGGAATGGTATATTGACAAGGAACTGCCAGAAATTCAAGCTGGATCCAAATGAGGCTGGGCTGTGGAATAAGGTTATATCACTGTTAATGTCAGATGGATCTTGGCTTAAAGCAGAGAATCACAGATTTTTTTAAATTTTTTTTTTTTACTTTTTAGAAAGATTTTATGTTTTACTGACTATGCAAACACATTCAACTATGGGAGCATAGTAAATTGTGACTGACAATGAGAATGGGAACTCAGAACATTTAACTATGCCCATGGGAAACTTGTACCTAGAGCATAAAGCAGTTGTCGAACAGAAAAGGGGATGTTGTGTGATTTAAAAGCAGAAAAAGTATCTATCAGGATTGTATCCTTGCTTTATACAAATCCAGTTTGTATGCTGAGCAGTCGTCAGAACAGAACAAGGGATCACTGCATGGTTCAAAATTTGGAAGGGTGTATACCAGGGATGTGTCCTATCTCCATACCTTTTCAATCTATATGCAGAACAGATTATCCGGGAGGCTGGGCTCTATGAGGAGAAATGTGGCATCAAGATTGGAGGCAGACTCATCAGCAATCTGCAGATGACACAGTCCTGCTTGCTGAAACTGAGGAGGACCTGAAGTGCTTGCTGCAGAAAGTTAAAGACTGCAACCTTCAATATGGATTGGAGCTAAATATCAAGAAAACAAAGATTCACACTACTGGGCCAATTGACAGCATCATGATGGATAGTGAAGAGAGTGAGATTGTAAACAACTTTAGTTTGCTTGGCTCCACAATCAACACTCTTGGCACCAGCAGCCAGGAAATGAAAAGACACACTGCATTGGGAAAGTCTGCTGTCGGAGACCTCTCTGGAGTACTGCAGAGCAATGACATCAGTCTGGAGACTGAGGTGCACCTGATACAGGCCATGGTCTTTGCAATCACTTGCTATGCATCAGAGAGCTGGACTAGAAATGACAGAAGAGAATTGATGCCTTTGAGCTGTGGTACTGGAGAAAAGTATTGACTATACCATGGACTGCTAAGAAAACAAACAGGTTCATCCTAGAGAGGGTGAAGCCAGGCTGCTCCTTGGAGGCAAGGATTCTGAAGCTTTGTCTGACATACTTTGGACATGTTGCAAGGAGGGACCAGTTCTTGGAGAGGGACATCATGCTTGGGAGGGTAGAGGGACAGCACAGGAGAGGAAGAACCTTGATGAGATGGATTGACTCAGTGACTGGGGTAATGGGCTAAGTGTGTCAGAGACAGTAAGATTGGCACAGGATAGAGCAGGGTTTAGGGCTGTTTTACACAGGGTCATTATGAGTCGCAGGTGACTCGACAGCACATAACAACACGATGCTGAGCAAAAATAGAGAAGCTGGATTTTTGGAAGAAGAATATAGCATCGAGAGTAAAGGAAGACTCATCAGCCTGTTTTATGCAGGTGACATAATTTTGTTTACGCAACGTGAAGGAGAATTAAAACATTTACTATTGAAGATCAGAGCCTTCAATATGGATTATACTTCCATATTGACAAACTAATAATTCTCACAACCTGACCAGTAAGCAAACAAGAACATGAAGGATGAATAAAAGATTAAAGTTAAAGTTGTTATGATTTCATTTTACTCTGACCCACAAAACCTATTTTAGCAGCCACCAAGAAATGAGAGTCCTTTGAAATAGTAGAGGGTCAGCAAAAGAGAGGAAGACCCCCAGTAATAAGAGATTGACACGGTAACTGCAACAGTGGGCTTGAGTGTAGAGGAGATTGTGAATCTGGTACAGAGTAGGGAAAGGTTTCAGTCTGTTTCCTACAAGCAAGCCATAGTCAGCTTGCTAGCAGCTAACAACCACTATGATGAGTGACTAGTGCATATGCATGGATGGATTAAGGGCTTGAAGCATTTTTTTGTCTCTTGCCTGATGTCTTATTTTGAAAGGTGACCAAAAGAGAAATACTAAGGGTAATAATTTTAGAAAACTACTTCTTGCATGCTATAGTGATTGAAACTATAGCAGAAGAAGGCATAGTTGTTAACTCAGTCCCTTAAGGACAAATACTATATAAGACCATTATTGTTGAATGTGTATGAGGATTCAATTGTGGGAGAGGGAAGAGGATGGGCTGGGGAGGGGGTTGATTATAAGGTCGCACAATTAGATGGAGGGAAGGGGTGGGTAAAGGAAATGGGAAAGATCTGGTGTAAAAAACAATGTATATCAACTTTCTAAGGAAAAAAGAAAAACAGCAGTATAAAATACAAATTTTGCTTTGAAAAACACCACACAAAAAAAGGAAGACACAGTTGTGATGGCTTCAGGACCTGGAGCAGCCAGAGGGGAATCCTCTTAACACTCTGTTCTCATTGCAGCTCTCAGACAGCACTGGGGAGGAGGACCCGGCTGACCTCAGACGAGCTCAGAAAGGTGGGCTGGGAGTGGTCCTTGGCAGCCTGTGGGAGAAGGGCAGCCCGAGACAAATAGGTCTCTCTATCTTGAAGCTTCCAGAGTGTTTCTGGATCTAGATATTGTGCTGCAGGATTTAAGAAGAATACTCCAGATACTGCACTCTAGTGTTTATGTCTAGTATCAACCTCTTGGCACCTGCCTCAGGCAGTCACTTAACCCCCTCTGTTGGTCCCTCTGACAGTTGGGGAGGGAGGTCTGGGTCGGCTCCATGTTCTTCACATAATGAGAGCAAACATCTAGGGGTTCTTTTCCTTCCCTGCCCTTTGGCTGCTTTTCTCAAGGTGGCCCCTGCTGAGAGGGGCTCTGGGTCCACTTCCTGACTGGCACCTTTGCCCATCCTCAGATAAAGGACTGCATGTGGAGGTCCGTGTGAACAGAGAGTGGTACACAGGCCGTGTCACAGCCGTGGAGGTGGGCAAGCACGTGGTGCGGTGGAAGGTGAAGTTCGACTACGTGCCCACAGACACAACACCCCGAGACCGCTGGTAATGCGTCCTCTCGGGGCGGAACGACAGGGTGGTGGAGGAGAACCAGGGCAGGGAGAGGGGAGGGATGGGCGGTCTCCTCACCACCTGCCAGCAGCCTCTCCTGGGAGTCCCGCGTGATTGACGTGCTGTATCCTCCGCAGGGTTGAGAAGGGTAGTGAGGACGTGCGACTCATGAAGCCCCCTTCTCCAGAGTATCAGAGTCCTGACACGCAGCAGGCAGGTGGGGAGGAGGAGGATGTGGTGGCCATCACCCCGAAGGCTGTAGCCATGGCCGAGCCCTCCACTTCTGACTGCATCCGCATTGAGCCAGATACCACTGCCCCCGGCACCAATCACGAGACCATCGACCTGCTCGTCCAGATACTCCGGTGGGTGTGCCAGCCTTCCTGAGGCCAGCCACAGCTCTTCATCCTCCTTAGAGCCATTCCCAAATCCTGATCCTGCCTTCTTCTGTTTAGGAATTGTTTACGTTATTTCCTGCCCCCAAGTTTCCCCATCACAAAGAAGGAGCTGAGTTCTATGAATTCTGATGAGCTGATATCATTTCCTCTGGTGAGTGTCACCTTCCTTACCTTTGACTTTGCATTCTGTATTCCTTGGTGCTTGTGGTCGCTGCATGCCCACCCGCAACAGACAGCTGCCCTTTTCTGTCCCAACATCTGCCATTTCTAGCCATCGTCTGAGAGGGACAGGGAAGGAGACTTTGTGTGAGAAGGATGTTGCTTACCTGAGTCTGACTGGTATGCAGAAAGCCTGTTCCACTCAGTGTCCAGGAGCTGAGTCCTCAGTTGGGGACAACAGATCTGGTTTGACAATTTCCTGCAGGCACAGTAAAGAGGTTAGACTTGAAGTGCCTAAAACTGCCTCCGAGGGAGTTACAGATATGCCCACAGTATGTGCAAATGATTGATAACTCTCCCAGCAAACCCTCTGCCGGGCCTTGTGAGTGACCAAAGTGTGTTGCTTTGCCACATAAGGCTGGAGACCAGTGAATGATAGGAAAGAGAAAGAGACTGAGGCAGCCTTTGGAGGGAAAGGACACAGCTCTGTCCAAGGAGGAACACACTGGTTCCGGGTGTGATTGAAGGGGGAGTGTTTGAAGCATGGGACTTCTGTGGGCCAAAGCCCATGGGAACTAAAGGACAGAGGCCAAGGCAGCAGACTGTGTGTAGAGTACTTAGGGCAGAAGGGGCCTGAGAGCAGGACGTGCTGTATTCAAAAGCCTGGTCTAAGGCCCAGAAGCCTCCATTCTGTGTGAGAGGGGGTCAGTGGTGCTGAGTAAGAGAATTGGTAAGCCAAACCATGTCCTGGGACAGGGTCAGCAGACAGACTAGTGTGGATTTTCTATTTATGGCCTCCCATGCCATTACTAACTCGGCCAGTAAAATTCAAGGACTGTCTTAAATTAATACCCAAAAGAATGAGTGTGGTCATGTTTCATCAGATCTTTATTTACAAAGCAGGCAGTAGATGACTATGGCCTCAGAGTTGTCATTTATAACTTGGGTAGCAGCCTGTCCAGTGGATGGGATATGCAGAAGGAAGGAGGCTGGCCCAGTTGTAAAAGGTCCTGGGGAGCAGGGGCCCAAGGGGGCCACGCCAGTGTAAAACTGAGTTCAGATGGCACAGGCTTGTTGATTATTGACCTGTGATGGAAAGAAACACTGGGCATGTGCTTCAGATTGCTGAGGCCTCTGAATATTGGAGGTTGATGCTGAATCACTTACCTGGGAAAGAAAACAGAGTGAGGAAAGAAAAGATGATGAGTTGAGATTTGATGGGGATGCCCCAGAAGCACCAGCTGTGCTTTTCTGGTGGTGATTATGAACCAGTGGGGAGGGAGAAGGGAGGAGGGGGTGGGGTCTGAGAATAACTGCATTTCCCAGGACCAATTTCTAGAGCAGAGCAGAGAACTGTAATAGAAACAGCAGGATCAGTATGTTCAGGATGTCGCGCTCTCGTAGCAGACGTGTGCACAGGAGCTTTGCACAAGGTTGCCAGAGTGCTCTGAGCATTCGGCATTTAAGAATGAAAGACTGAGGTGAAAAGAGTCTTTTTTGGCAGTGATGGAGCCCAGGTACTTCTCAAGACAGACCAAGGCTCTTCTCCTGGTGCCTCCTTATTCTTCCTTTCTTGGCATGACTAGGGAGCGAGAAGGCAGAACTCAGCAGGGTACCTCTCAGGAAATGCCACTCCTCAACTTTCACCCTTATTTAGGCGTAAGAGGTCTTTGTAGGTCCCAGAAGGCACAGACAGCTGATAGGAGGGCTGGTCTGCCCACTATCTTCTCAGTCAGGTTTGTTGCTTTTGGCTCACAGTTGTTGCCCAGCCCAGAGTACCAGCTGGTTGCAAGCAAGAACTCTGCAGGGGCCTTGACCAGCCACCCACAAATAGCACGAGCGTCTGAAGTTAAAAATAGTTGCCAGATTCGGGGGGGTGGGGGTGTAGAAAAAAAGGTATAATACCAGTGCATCAACTTTATCCTTCTAATTGTAGCGTCTAAAACAACTCCAGTTGTTATTTTAGCGTCAGGGTATGTCCACGTCAGTTGCTAAATGTTTTTCCTTTTTCTGTTGTGCCAGACACCAGAAATTCTGTACACTCTCAAGCATCCTTCCAAATAGTAGATTCTCATGTCATTGTGAAATTATATGTGTGTTGTTGAATGTTTGTTAGGTGCTGTCAATGCAGAACTGTCTCATGTTTGGAACCCTCTAGCAAGGTTTCAGAGACTGTAACTCACACAGGAGGTGATTGCCCATTTTTCTCCTGGTGGTTCAAACCGCAGTGCACCTCCTTCCCACTTAATCACCAGCTTCCTTATATGTGTGTGAAAATTAATGAAACCAATTCACATGGTTCTATAGTATCTCAGAAAGCTAAAACAACTTCACACACAAAACAATGATGGTCATGCATATCTTAAGATCCATGATATGTTCTGAAATAGTTATTTTGAAATAATTATGTGATTAGGTGAAATAGGACATTATGTGATTTGGATGCTGTGTGAACTGGCATCTTTCCTTCCATTGAGCACTTGATGGTTTCAAACCACCCACCTTTGCTTTGGCAGCACAGCTTCTTACAGAAGGCCACAAGAGCTCCCTTATTTCTCTTGCACAGTAAGAATATTAACTCTAATGTTGTGCAGAGTATCTAGTCACTGTGTTAGGTATTTCTCAGTACTCAAACTTTTGCCCAAGGATCGGTTTTGAAAAATACTACCAAGTTTTGTGCTCACAGATACTAGTTACTAGAACAGTTCTCATGGTGCAGTGGAGAGCTTTAATGCCATAATACAAACATTAAATGTTCCATCATCCGGAAGACAGCAAACTAATTATCTGCAGTCAAGGTTGCATTGGTGAAAACTGTTCATTCAGCTCCTTAAAGCATACATACTCTTATTCTTACTTATGTTAATTTTTTTCTTCATGCATTTCATGAATCGTTTATTTCCTCTATAATGTTGGACACTGTCCCTGAGAGCAGCTGTTGTCATGTAAATGGGGTTGAAGGTAGAAAGGTACCCTGCTGTTTTACCCAGTGGCTGCACCGTATTTCCACAGTCCCACCAGCAATGTGTGTGAGTTCCAGTCTCTCCACACACTCAACTAGCATTTATTGTTCTCTGTCTTAGTAAACTTTGCTATTATCACCACAGTGCCTCTAACGGTGGGTTCAAGTACACCAGAGGGTACAAGAAAAAGGGCCAGGTTCAGACCTGTGGTTCCATATTGCTCACAGGGTCACCATGATGCAATGGTACCTAACAACAGGACTGTTGCTAGAGCAAGGTGGTGCCTCGCCATAAGGGTTTGTGTGGGAGAATTCTCCAGTGACGCTGTATAGGCTGGGACTTTTTGCTGTTGTTTTGGAAAGGCGTTTTAAGATCTGTTCAGACTCTTCTGTTCAGATTATCTACCTCAGCCTGTGTCAATTTACATGTTTTCAGAAATCCCTCAAAATGGAATTTCTAGGAAAGAGATTTCTTCCACAGTTTTGATGTGATTAGTGTTAACACATGTCCCAAGGGAGTGTTTGTTTGTTTGCTTGCTTGTTTTAAAAATACTGGTTTATTTACAAAGGTTGTATACATTGGTTTTCACACATCTTTCCAATTTCCTTTATCAACACCTCTCTCCACCCAACAAATTGTGCGATGCTCTGGTTAACCTCCCCCCCCACTCACTGGCCAGCATTTTTCCCAACAGAAGGAGTACTTCAAGCAGTATGAAGTGGGGCTCCAGAATCTGTGCCACTCTTACCAGAGCCGTGCCGACTCGAGGGCCAAGGCTTCGGAGGAGAACCTGCGCAACTCCGAGAGGAAGCTCCGTGAAACAGAGGAGAAGCTGCAGAAGCTGAGGACCAACATCGTGGCGCTCCTCCAGAAGGTGCAGGAGGTGAGCGAGGCAACCTGCGCGTGGAGGATGGAGCTAGAGAGGAAGGGCGGGGAGCCCCAGCCTCACCCTCAACCTCAGCCAGATCCTTAGAAACCTATTTCTGCCCATGTTTAGGCAGTGTACTATATAGCCTGGTTTGAGAATCCGCCAGGCTATAAAACAGAAGGTCTGTCTTCAGATAATGCTAAGATGAGGCTGGGCCTCCCAGGAAGAGGGGATAGGCGCCCCATAGGGTCTCTAGGCAGATCCCTCATCTAGTCATCACCATGGCCTCATCTGTACCCTATGGCTATGGGGTGAGCATGACAGCCCAGACGAGGTCCACTCCAAGTTGAGAATTTCTTGGAACAGATGATGTTACCATGGTAGCAGGTACTAGAGCAGGCCCCTCTGCCTCTCAGAGCCTCTCTGAGGTGACATGCAGGTTGAGATCAGAGGCCCGAGGTGAGGGCCGGTGGGTGAGAGAGGAGAGCCCAAGAGCCAGGACAGGGCCTGTTGGAGTTGTGATTCGATCTGAAGAACAATGAGAGGTGACAGTGTGCGACAGGAACCAGCTTGCAGTCTTGAGACCTTCCCTCTGTTGGAGTAAGTTTGAGATCTAAGTGAAGAGGCACTTATAGTTACATACTTGGGTGGTGACATGAGATGAGAAGGAAACAGGCAGATTTCTAATGCCTGATACAAAGCAGAGACTCCAGTCACTCTTCTAGCTTTGTCTTTAGCCCCTGGGTGGAGGGAAGATACTGTTGAGAACAGACGCCCAAGTGTCCCCGGCTCTTGTCTGACTCTTGCCCTTTGTTGCAGGACATAGATATCAACACGGACGATGAACTGGATGCCTACATTGAGGACCTCATCACCAAGGGGGACTAAGGGACACAGTAGCAGACCTGCCACACCTGCCCTTTGAGGCAGCACCTCTGAGGGGCATAGTGTTCTGTTCATGAATTGGTGGACATAACCTTGGTTTCACTTACATGGGACATTTGTGCTTTTGGAGGGAAAAATACTCCACCTTCTTCAAATCTGCCTCTCTAAGTTGATAAATATTTCTTTTTTGAAAGAAACAAGATGTTGTGCCTGCTGTGAGACCATACACTTTGTTGTGACTCTGACAAAGGACGGGGTTTTTTGATCTTGATCACACACACCAGGATGCCAAACCCGAGGCACTTCTCTCAGCTCCTGGCCCCTCATAAAGACAGCGAGTGCCCAGGGCCATCCGACAGCCGGAGAATCTCTAGGAAGAGCTAGTTTTTGTCCTGAAGGACGAGCAGTGTTGGCATCTGAGGGTTGGATGTGAGATGGAGAGACGCCCTCCTCCCCCCCAGGAGGGCTGCTTCCACTGTGGGCCCAGGTCGGGGACCCTCAAGAGGCTGTGTCTCGGGAAGAGCTTTGGCATTACAGGCTTCTCTCACCACCCCAGGCCCCTCTCAGGGATGTCAGCGTCCCATCTGGACCATACCTTTGTCTCCAGAACAGCTCCAGGAAGACAGATCTTCCTCTCTCCACCACCCGACTTCTCTAAAATAGGGATTTGTTGTTTTGACCCTGGACAGTGACGTTCTCCACCCTGATAATGTTGAGTAGAAGACACATCCTGGCTCTGGTCCAATCTCTGACCTGGCTAACACACCAAATATTTGAATTCCAAAGGATTCCTTTTAGGAAGGGGCCTTCTATGGGTGCTGGGTGCTGGATGGTCCAGGCCTCTGTCTGTGTGTGAGGTGGGTCTGGGAGAGGGGGGCTGCTGCCTCAGATAGTGCAGGCTCTTCAGGAATGCCTGCTCCTGCTTCTCCTCCTGTGTTTCCCCTGCCCTGGCCCTTCCCTCTCCTCACTCATGGTTGATACTCTAGGACCGAGTAGGGAGCATGTTGGCCTGGGAGTGTGGCTGTAGGAAGCATACCATTTCATCTCTAGGGCTTGCTGTCTCTGTTTCACCGGCACCCCATACCATTCTCCCTCAGCCAGTTTTCTCAGGGCCGAAGACAAAGGCAACAATCACAAAGTTCGTTATTTAGTGGCCAGGGGAAGAATTCTGCTTCAGCTACCCCCCAGTTCTTTGGGGGCCCTCTGGATTTTCTGAAGGCATAAGAACTATGACTTTGCACCATCGGTCTCCGATCCACATCTCTTTTTGGTGTTTTTCTGGCATTACCCACCAAGCCAGCCCTCTGAAGTCTGCAGGATTGGTAGCACTGGTGAGGGAAGCAGGCCACACTGGACTTGAAGGCTCTTCCCTACTCATGCACATGGCCAGAAGCAGCCAGGACTTGGAGACCTGGGACTTGTTGGCAAATAACACTCCAGCCTTGGCCTTTGCCCATGGAAGATGCTTCTCCAAATCTTGGGATTTCTTGAACCAGTTACTCCCATCCCAGTCAGCACTCCTTGTTCACACCAGGTAGCATGTGGTCCATTTTTATTCTGAAACTTAATGCTTTAATCTAAAAGGAAATTGTTTTACTCTAAAAGAAGTACTATCAGAGGGTAGTGCAATCTTTTTTATTTACACGCCTGTATCAAAATGCAATACTATAAACATTTACCAGTGAGAGACCTGAACTGTCTGTTTTCTTCTCTCATCAAAATCCAGTACTTCCTCCTCCATTCTTTTTATCATTATAGTTTAAATGCCTGTCACTGTGGCTCTGTCTCAAATTGCTTTGCCATCTCTTAGTTTTTTTCCGTTTAACTCCCCTTAATCTCCACAGAAATTGAAACACTGAGTCTTAAATCTCTGGCTCTGGCTCTGGCTGTTCCCCACTGTGCGCTGTGTGTGGGGTGGGGGTGGGGGAGCAGTGCAGCTGGTTTCCCAGGGAGAACCTGCTCCTGGGGCACAGTGCCTACAGGCCTCCCCAGTACACACCTCCCGTGAGGACCCAGAGGGGGTGGTCTGTCTGTTCTGTGGCAGGTTCCTAGTAGAAGGCTCAAGAAAGTGAATGGGTCCAGGGACCATTGTATTTAAGGAACTGCATGAATGGGGACTCCTTTCTTTTTTAATTTATTTTATACTGGTTTACATATAAAGTTCATAAAATTTGTATCCATTGTTTTTCACGGCTGGGTTGTTCCCCTTTTGTTTACCCATCCCTCCTTGTACCCATCAAATTGTGTGGCCCTATGTAAGCCCCCCCTTGGGTCCTCATACTTGTTCTACAATAAAGGACTCCGTGAACACTCTAAAGGACCAGGGCAAGAGGATCAGCTTGAGAAGACTCGAGATTGAGACAGTAAGGCTACCGTAATTAGCAAATAGCAACAAGATCTATGTAACTTAGAAAAGGGCCAGGGGTGAGGACGAAGTGGGAAAATACCAGGACAGCAGAGTTGGTTTGAAGGCATAGGGGAGGCACAATGGAAATATGGTGAGTCAAGGTGACAAAAGGTGTAGATCAATTGTAATGATATAAAAATACATGAATGAGAGTATGAAGCTCAGTGTACATAAATGAAACTGCATATGAATGATTTTCTGAAACACATTGTACTCCAGAAAAGTGCCGCATATATGCAGTGAAAATCCAAACGTGTACAAAGGTTAGACCATGCCAAACAAGTTGACTTCTCACCCAAACGCAAGGTTAAGCCATGCAGAGCAGGTGTCCTTCCACCTCTGATCCACGTTGGTTTGCCCCCTGACCCCGCCAAGGGAGAGTGTGTCCTGAGGACAAGCACACCCACTCTGCTCTCTCCCACCTGGGGTATCTGAGTCTATTTCATAATAACTGGGTCTGCTTTGTTCTTAGCCACAACGCATTTCACTGGATAGTACTATCTTTGATGTCTTACGTGCCCTATTTGATGGCTGCCTTGGGGTTAGCGGCCCCTATAGACTGTGCCACCAGAACACCTCTTCATGATCACACAGACAAAATGACACAGTAAATTAGGCAGAGGTGTTCCCTTTTAGGACCTCAATCCGTCTGACACAAGGTGCGGCATTTTCAGCTGCTTCAAATCCATGTAAAAGCCAAATAAATAAGGAAGACTTGAGATATATTCAAATTACACTGTTGGCAAAAAAAAAATATACTGACTTCCATGAACTTTCAGAAGAATGAGCAAATCTGTTTTGGAAAAAGTGTAGCTAGAATGTGCCCTAAGTGAAGGGACAGCAAGACTTCACCGCACAGCCGTGGGAAATGCCATCAAAGAGGCGCATTCAAGATAAGGACATCCGTATTTGAGAGAATGAATGGAAAGAAGATGACCCTGGAGATGGACTGATAGCAGCTTCGACTGTGGACCCACATGGCGCAGGACGGGGAGCTGTTTGAATTTTTTTGAACATGGGGGACACTGAGTTGTGACTGGACAACACCTAGCAACAATAATTCATATTTTAGGAGCCCCACTGGCATGGTGAGTATCCGTTCAGCTACTAATTAAAAGGTTGCTTCAAACTTAGAAGCTTTTCAAGGGAAAAAGAGGCGTCTGTAAAGATAACAGCCTTGGTTACCATATAGGACAGTAAGTTCTCTGTTTTGTAGGGTCACTACAGGTCAGAATCAAACCAGCTCAAGGACAGTAGGTCTTGTTTGGATTTTTTTTTTCCTTATTTTTTTCCCCCCTCTTGTTTGGATATTGATGAGCTTTTGCATAATGTTTCATCCTGCAAAATTGAGGAACACAAGTATGTATATTATAACCTGGCTCTATCATTAAATAGCTGAAGTCTAAACAGGAAAATGGTGGTGTGACAGGTGCTGTCAAGTTGACCAGTAGCGATGAGCAACTCTGAACACTGGGAAAATCCAGTCTGGAACCTCTCCAGATTATTAAGGAGTAGTGATGTCAGTTTGAAGACTTAATGTGCACCCCCGTCAGGCTGTGGGCTTTTCAGTCTCTTGCTATGAGAGCTGGACAGTGAGTAAGGATGGCAGATGAATTGATGCCTTTGAGCTGTGGTGTTGGAGAAGAGTGCTGAAGATCCCATGGACGGCCAAAAGAACAAGCAGGTAATTCTTGGAGAGGGTGCAGCCAGAGTGCTCCTTGGAGGCAAAGCCGATGAGGCTTTGTCTCACTTTGGGCATGTTGCTAGGAGTTGTGCCTTGGAGAGGGACATCATGCTTGTGAAGGTGGAGGGGCAGTGAAAAGAAAGGAAGACCCTCAACCGTGTGGATTGACATAGCGACTGCAGCAATGGGCTTGAGTGTGCCAGTGATTGAGGATGGCACAGGACAGGACAGAGTTGAGGTCAGTGATTCTAATGGATCTAAGGGGATCGCTGTGAGGTGTACTCGACAGCACCTAACAACAGCAATCCTAAACTGTGCCGTTTTCTTTGACCTCAAAGCCTGGCATGCGCTGACAGGCTTGTTCCTCATGGAATATGGTCCTCCTTCAACCACATCAGACCAGGGACCCACTGGTGGTGGTTGAGGCCCCTCCCCTGCCCCACAATTCTGCTAACCTTTGTTGGAGATAGACCTTGTGAAGCTGCCAGCCCCACAATTCTGCTAACCTTTGTTGGAGATAGACCTTGTGAAGCTGCCATTCTGCATTCAGAGCCGCTGATGGCCACCCCTGCCCTTGGGAAGCAGCGTTTTGAGGTAACCACCTCTCTCCACTGCCCGTGCATGGTGCATAGGAAGGGCCTCTGACACACCCCACTCAGCAAATGAGCCAAAGCATTATTCAGCAGGCCTCAGTCTGGCCATTTTCATCCAGTGAACTAAAGTGCCAGGACCCCTGGGGGAGGGGCTTCCTACAGAAATTGCCTGCCCCCTCCCCATTGTCATTTGAGACAATTGTCCCTCTGGCTCTCCTTTCCTCTAAAGTTAGACAAGAGAAGAGCTTCTGCAGCTTCTTTACCCACAGAGCTGGTTCTTCAGCTGAGTTTATCCTAAAGCCCACAGACTCTACCAGAGCTGCTCTGGCTGAAGAAGGGGTGGGGGCCTGGAGTCCTTGCTGCCCTGACCCTCGATCCTCCACCTGGAATGTCTCAAGGAGCACCTGAGAGTTGCACATCCGGATTGTCTGTGTATATTTTACCAGTCCCAAACTGTGACCCGCACGTCTTTGGCATGTCGTCAGTGGAGAGCCTGTGGTTAAACTCGGGACCTTCTGCCCTACAAAAAAGGTGGGTTTCCTGACACTCTGGCCACCCAACCCCCTACCCCCGCCACCACACACCCACCCAGGGCAAGGGAGAACTACACAGCTTCCAACTGGCCTGAGAAGGATCCCCTTCCCACGAGGCACGTGGACCAGGCCTGGGAGGGGTCTCCCTTGTTTTCCGTAGGACTCTCCTGAGATGCTTCTATGGGGTTCTTTGGTCTTCCATCTGCCTGAGCTTGAAAAGCTGGGGATATACCGTGCCCCTGTCCCCACTTTGTTCTTCTCCTTTCCTGCTAAGCCCATCTGCTTGAGCCTGTCACTAAGTGGGTTTGGGGCTCAGGACTTTTACAGGAATACCCTATTTATATAGCTTCCCACACTAAACCATCTGCTAGTGTGATACCAAATGGCCAGAGGATACTTGGATGGGAGTTCTCAGTGTGATCTCGGGACAAACCAGTCTCCAGGATTCATATCTCTCTGCTGGAGCTTTAGGGGTGACTAACATTGTATCTCAACATCAAGATCAAAATCCTCACCCCTGGACCAATAAGCCACATTGTGATAGTTGTTATGTACTGTCAAGTTGCCTGTGACTCATAACGACCCTATGTACAACAGCTCTGAACCCTGCTCTATCCTGAGCCAACCTCACTGTCTCTGACAAACCTCCCCAATACCCCAGTCTGAGTCAATCCATCTCATCCAGGGTCTACCTCTCTTGTGCTGTCCTTCCACCCTTATAAGCATAATAGTCCTCTCCAAGGACTGGTCCCTTCTGCAACATGCCCAAAGTATGTCAGATGGAGCTTCAGAATCCTTGCCTCCAAGGAGCAGCCTGGTTTCACCCTATCTAGGAAGAACCTGTTTGTTCTCCTATCAGTCCATAGTATATATAGTACTCTTCTCTAGCACCCTAGGCATCAAAGGCATCGATTCTTCTATCATCCCTAGTCATTGTCCAGCTTTCTGATGCAAGGAAAAAAATATCGAATCAATGCTTTCATTGTACATGAATCCACAATCAACACGCATGGTAGTTAAGAAGTCATGTTGCACCTGAGAAATCTACTGTCAAGGACCTCTTTAAAATGCTAAAGAGCAAGGATATCAGCTTGAAGACTAAGGTGTATCTGCTGCAAGCCAAAGTATTTTCAGGTGCTTCCTATATAGCTAAAAGTTGAATAATGAATAAGAAGGGTCGGTCCCTTTGAATTATGGTGTTGGTGAAGGGTTTTGACTATTCCAAGGGCTGCCAAGAGAACATATCAGGTCTGCTTTGGAGGAAGTGTGACCATAGTGTTGCACTGTGATGAGGATGGGCGAGGTTCATAGGGTAGCTGTGAGCCATAGTTGATTCAAGGGCACTGAACCTCAGCAGTATGAACCTAAAGAGCTGCAGTGGAGTATTCCAGAAGGAGTTCCACTGCTAACCCGAAGGCAACACATCTCTGTCAGTTCAAATCCACTAGCTGCTCCGAGGAAGAAAGATAGGCCGTCTCCTCCCATGAGATTTAAGAGTCTCCAAAAAACCTTCCAGAGAGTCAACTGTGAGTCAGTTCTAAACCCAAGTTTGAATATTAGTCTGATCACCAACAGTTGTCCCTGGAGAGCACCCTTCTTATCCCCATAAGTGTATCCCCAAACCTTCCCAGGCAGGAGCGAGCATGCCACTGTTGCCCCACCCCTTCCATGGCCTGCCACGTGACACTGCACCCGGCACTATGACAGCACCTGGGAAGCAGGCCTGGCGGGCTGGCACCCAGGTCAGAAGCAAGGGCTGCTCTGGAGGCAGCAAATTCCAGGGTATCCAACCTTACGTGTATCGTCAAGAGCATGGTGAGAACCCCGAGACTCAGCTGCTCACCCACACTCCAAGCGGAAAGGTAAGGAGTGACTTTTTTTTTCTTCTGGTGACTGTGTTATTCCAGAATGTTCTTGAATTCAAGGCTCTGGTGGTTCCCAACTTTGTGTCATTGCTGAAAACATTTTTTGCCCTGTTGCCCTTGTGGGCTGATGCTTTTATTTCAGAAAGCTTTAGCCATTGGGAAAGTAGTTTTGTGAGTTGCATATTTCAGCAGCAACTTTAACTACTTTTCCTGAAAGCTCAGGGCAGTGGACCTGAGGCGAGGTTTCATCACCCGACGTTACCTGGACACACCTTTGTTTAGCATATTTCCCCAATGTGCTGTTTACCATTTTGACTTGATTTATGGTGTATGGCTGGAAAAATTCACACATTCCTACTTTTTGCTGTTTTAAAAAATGTTTTGTGTTACTCTCCCCCCTCTCTAGAATACACTTTACTAGGAGCAATAACGCAGATAGTTTTTGTGTACCATTGAGTCAGAACTGACACACAGCTGACTCCCCAGTAGGTTTTCAGAGGCAGTAAATTGCACTGGAAGTGATTGCCTGTCTTTCTCATGCAGAGTAGCTGGTGGGGGAATCGAACCATGCACCTTGCATTGGCAGTTCCATTCCTTACCACTAAGCCACTGGAGGCCAGTTTTATTCCCCCCTCCCCATAATTGACTTATGCTACCCTCTGGCTATGGTGCTGCAGAAGAGTGTTGACTATACCATAGACTGCCAGGAGAACAAACAGGTTCATCCTAGGGGGAGTGAAACCAGGCTGCTCCTTGGAGGCAAGGATTCTGAGGCTTTGTCTGACATATTTTGGACCTGTCGCAAGGAGGGAACAGTCTTTGGAGAGTAACATCATTCCTGGAAGTGTGTAGGGACACTGCAAGAGAGGAAGACGCTCATGAGATGGATTGATTCAGTGATTGGGAAAATGAGGGTAGGTGTGTCAGAGACAATAAGATTGGCACAGGATAGAGAAGGCTTTAGGACTGTTGTACATCGGGTTGCTATGAGTCACAAGGTACATAACAAGAACCATCTGGCAGTTCAGTCCACCAAGGGAAAAGATGGGCAATCTCCTGTGGGATTTACAATCTCAAAAACCCCACAGATGATCGGCTCTGAGTCAAAGGCATTGAGAAAGAGTGATTGTGCTGGGCGTGCTGAAGGTGTAGACCATGTGGAGAAGTGCTGATGACCCGAAGGCTGCAGATCTCCAGCCCCTGAGATCCACACCAGCTCATCAGGAGAAAGGTGGGGCCATCTCCTCCCGTTAGATTTACAGCCTTGGAAGCCCAATAAAGTGTTGCCACAGGCCAGAACTGGCTCAATGACAGCAAGCTTTGACTCATCATGTGTATTCCCCTCTTTATCCGCAGAGAGAGACAGATGGCTCATCTCCTGTGTGATTTATGAGCCTCCAAAAACCCACCGGAGGGTCTGAAATGGAGTTGGCTTTTTCATTTAATCTATCTCAGAATTCTGACTTCTTCCACTGATTTTTTTTCACCTGTAGACTGAGTCAACATCATGCTTTGCAAAAAAACAAACAAGAAGCAAAAACAAAAAAACACTCCAACAACCCACAACAGAAAAAGGGGTGGGGGGGAAAGCATGCTTTGCATCCAGCAGCCTTATGTTGTTAGTTCACTTGCTTACTCAGCTCACACATCTTCGGTGTCATGTCTACTGCTAAGGTGAAGGCAGTGAGCCGGCAAAACTCTTGCCCCAATGGAGTGGAAAGTCGTATAAGGTGGGGATATAATATAACAAGTAGGATATGTCAGAGGATGATGGAGAAAATTCTAGAAAGGGGGTTGGAGCTTCTGTCTTAAAATATCCAGGGATTACCTCATAAGAAGATGCTGCTGTGAAGCAGGTGGAGTGCTGTGGAGAGTGAGAAGGAGGAGTGGGCACTCCAAGAATGTTCTAGGCAGAGGGATCAGCCACTGAGGGGCCAGCAGTGGGATACTGATTGAGGAACACTGAGGAGGCCAGCAAGATGGACTGAAGCTCAACATCAAGAAGACAAAGATTCTCACTAATGGGCCAATTGACGGCACCACATTAGATGGAGAAGAGATTGAGGTTGTTAACAATTACAACTTGCTTGGATCCACAATTAACACTCTTAACACTAGCAGTCAGGAAATCGAAAGATTAATTGAAAATCTACTGTCATGGACTTCTCCAGAGTGCTGAAGAGCAACAATGTCAGTTTAAATACAAAGGTGTACCTAATCCAGGCCATGGTCTTCACATTACTTGTTATGCTTCAGAGAGCTGGACAATGACTAAGGATAACAGAAGGAGAATTGATGCCTTCGAGTTGTGGTACTGGAGAAGAGTCTGGAACATACCATGAACTGCCAAGAAAACAAATAGGTCTGTCTGGGAGAGGATGAAACTACGTCTCTCCTTGGAGGCTAGGATTTTGAAGCTCTACCTCACTTATTTTGGGTACTTAGTCAGGAGAGATCAGTCTTTGGAGAAGGACATCATAGTCAGAAGGGTGGATGGACAGCACAGGAGAGGGAGACCCAGGATGAGATGGATTGATACAGTAACTGGGGCGATGGGGGTTGGTGTGTCAGAATTAGTGAGACTGGCTCAGGACAGGGAAGGGTTCAGAGCTGCTGTACATAGGGTCACTACACCATAGCAGGCAACTCAACGGCACATAACAACAACAACAACAACATACTATGACAGGTTTGGAAGCAGGAGTGGCATCCACTTCCTAATAACATGCTTCTGGAAACTCTATGAACTTTGATAAATGCTCATAGTTGTAGAGGAGCTTCGGGCCTTTTGTTCATACGGTTGCTATGAGTCACGCGCAATTCAAAGGCAGTCAACAACAACAATAACAAGGAGGCCAACATGGCTGGAAAAAGAGTGATTGATGGGTCAAATTGTGTGACAAAGGCCAGATTGTGACTTGCTGAAGACCATAGAGTGATGAGCATAACATTTAGCATTGATTTGTAAATAGTGATGGAGCTGGTGAGGATTTTGAAGGCATAGCTGCTAAATAGGAATGCCACAAATGAGTAGTCCACAAACAGAAAGAAAGCAATCTCTCACACACATTGAAGCAGAACTGACTCAGCAGATTTCCAGTGGCTGTAAATTGCCTGGGAGGAGATTGCCCATCTTTCTCGCGATGAGTCACTGGTGGATTTGAACCATCACAGTGGAGCCACCTTTGGGTTAACAGTGCAACTTCCTGTGGCGTATACAAAACTCATGAATGATTGGTGGGTGCTGTCATTTGGTTAATTCTGATGTATAGGGAGCTCTGGTGGCCTAGTGGCAAGAAGCTGCACTGCAATCCCAAAGGCATGCGGTTCGAGGTCACCAGCTGCTCTGTGGGAGACCGATGGACAGTCCTTTCCTGTGCGGTAAACTGCCTCTGAAAACCTGCCAGAGAGTCAGCTATGGGTCGGTTCCGACTTGGTGGTACACAACAACAACATAAGACAAGGGTAGAACAAGGTTTCCCCACAAGAGTGGTTAACGGTGCCATTAAGTTGACTGTGAATCATAGTGACCCTGTAAACAACAGAGCTGAACCATGCCCTAGCCTGTGTGACATCCTCTCAGTCTCTGATATGCTCTTTTCCACTAAGGAGCTCTGGTGGTCCAGTGGTAAGAAGCTGTGCTGCAATCGTGAAGGCATATGGTTCAAATTCACCAGGTGCTCCATGGGAAAAGGGTGGGCAATCTCGTCCTGTGTAATTTGTTGTTGTTGTTATGTGCCATTTAGTCACCTGTAACCCACAGTGACCCTATGTACAGTAGCTCTGAAGTCTGCCCTGTCCTGAGCCAGTCTTACTAATTCTGACACACCAACCCCCATTACCTCAGTTACTGTAGCAAACCATCTCATCTGGGGTCTTCCTCTCCTGCGCTGTCCCTCCACCCTTCCAAGTATGATCTCCTTATCCAAGGACCAATCTCTCATGGCCACATGCCCAGAGTATGTGAGATGGAGCATCTAAACCCTAGCTTCCAAAGAGAAACTTGGTTTCACGCTCTCCAAGGCAGACCTATTTGTTTTCTTGGCAGTCCATGAGTTTAAGACTCTTCTCCAGCACCACACTCAAAGGCATCTATTCTTCTTCTGTCATCCTTAATCATTGTCCAGCTCTCTGATGCATAGCAAGTAATTGCAAAGATCATGGCCTGGATTAGAAGCACCTTAGTCTCTAGACTGGCATTTCAATCTCTTCACCATCTATCATAATGCTACCAGTAGGCCTAGTGATAAGAATCTTTGCTTTCTTGATGTTGAGCCTCAATACATATTTAAGGCTGTAGTCCTTAAAGCAAGCCCTTCAGGTCCTCCTAAATTTCAGCAAGCAGGGCTGTATCGTCTGCATAATGCAGATTGTTGATGAGTCTCCCTCTAATCCTGATGCCACATTTCTCCTCATAGAGCCCAGCCTCTGTTCTTCATATAGATTGAAAAGGTGGCAATATCTGGCAATATCTAATTTGAATCATATGGAGATAGGATACATCCTTGGTGTACACCCTTCCTGATTTTGAATCATGTAGAAGTAGTTAGCCAAATATTTCTTCTTGATCTGAGTCTGGAAGCTCCATTAGTTACATAGAGATTAGGGTTTACGATACAAAGGACGCTTACATTATACTGAGGGTCATCGTAGTCCTCTTGATGTACCATATTGACTGTCATAATACACCCTTTGTCAACTTGGCGCCTGTAAACATCTTAAATCACACAAACTCTAAGTTAAAACAATTCTAACATCATTCTAATTCCGAACATAATACAGCTAATACCACAGTAGCCCAGTTTATCTTAGCACTTAAAAATGAAGAAAACAAGTATATTTTATACATAAGAAATACTTATCACAATTACAGTCCTAATATATGCAAGTGATCATATGTTCCAGACCATTAGTAATCATTTCAGAATTGGGTTGCTGCAATATTCTATTGTCCACAGGGTCGCTAAAAACCACAAGTGTCCCACTGACACATAACAATATCAATAACATAACCACAGGGTGTGGACATACCAAAATACAACCTGAAAAAAACTCCTGTATTTCAGACATATTGTTTTTTACTTCAAGTACATTACATAACTTATTTCACCTTAGTACTCAAGATCAATCACTGCAGACAATACAGAGCTCTCTTCTTCATCTGGTGATCCAGAGATATGTGGAGAGAGTGGTCAGGTTAGTCTTGTGTTTCCAAGTGAAAATATTTTCTCCTGGAATTGCTGAGCCATGGGCTGCAGGGACAATAAGCAAAACATTTTGTGCGTGTGTTGCTAGGGGTAAGAGTGGTACCACTTCCATATCCACCATCTGTTTCCTGGACTTGTGAATCTTGGCTATTGGAGAAACAGCTCCTATAGTGGACACTAGTTTAGAGTATAGTCAGCCTCCTAGGAAACCTTGTTCCAGATATTGCCACTGACTTGGCACCATAATGATGTCTCTTAAGGCCATTTCATTATTTTATCAAGTCAGCTATTTCAGGATGATGGGGAACACAGCAGGACCAGTGAATGCCATGAGCATCAGAACACTGCCATATTTTATTTGTTGCAAAGTGAGTCCTTTGATGGGAAATCATGTCTGATTGGAACACTATAAGAGTAGACAAGGCAGTCTATAAACCCAGAAATGGTAGTCTTGGCAGAAGCACTGGATGAATAGAAGGCAAATCCATATCCAAAGTAATTGTTCCAGCTAGAAAAAAACATTGCTGTCTCCATGATGGGAGTGTTCCAGTGTAATTGCCCTTCTACTGAGTTGCTGGCTGATGTTGGTCTCTGCAGAATGAGCACTCAGCAGTGGCTGTAGATAAGTCAGCCTTGGTGAGTTGAATTTCACACTGCATCATTGCCCATGCATCACTTTCATCCCTGATGCCATGGCACTTTGTTCATAAGCCCACTGGGCTGTAATTGTGGCTTGGGAATGAGGGTGACTGATTTCCCCTGAACATGTCATTATCTTCACTTGACTGTTAAAATACTCTGCCAATCGAGCTCCCCAGTGGTCCTGTGGATCTGTCTCTTCAACAGTGTTTGGACGGAACAGACACGGCGACTTCCCCCCTTCCAGCCTCTGACTACCCTCCAACTTCATCGCCAGGCGTAACCTCGGGATCATCTCAACCATCTCCTATTTTCAGGACCAGCTAACAACGTTTTTTTGTCAGCCCCAAAACCTCGACCAACTATGAGCTCTCAGATCCATCAAAATTATTCCGCCGAAGCAGAAGCTGGCGTCAACCGTCTGGTCAACCTGCACCTGCGGGCCTCTTACACCTACCTCTCTCTGGGTTTTTATTTTGACCGCGATGATGTGGCCTTGGAAGGCATGGGACACTTCTTCCGCAAGTTGGCGAGAGGGTGCCAAGCGGCTCTTGAAGCTGCAAAACCAACGCAGTGGCTGTGTCCTCTTCCAAGGTATCCAGAAGCCATCCTGGGATGAGTGGGGTAAAACCCTGGACACTGGAAGCAGCGCTGGCCTTGGAGAAGAACCTAAACCAGGCCCTTCTGGATCTGCACGCGTGGGTTCTGCCCACACTGACCCCCATCTCTGTGACTTTCTGGAGAACCACTTCCTGGACGAGGAAGTGAAACTGCTGAAGAAGATGGGTGACCATCTGACCAACATTAGAAGATGGGCGGCCCCCAGGCTGGGCTGGGTGAATATCTCTTTGAGTGTCTCAGCCTCAAGCATAACTAGGGGCCTGTGGGGACCTGCAGGGGGGAACCTCTGCATCCCCCTGCCATCAGCAGCAAGCTTCTCCAACCCACCCTGATATAGAATATTATCCACCCAGAAGCCCCTCACCCAAACCTTGGACCAAATGAAACAATAAAGGTTTTTGCAACAACAACAACAACAACAACAAAAATACTCTGCCAATCATTGACATGATTGTAACTATCTTTACTTCAATGTCCCATTCAGAGAGGTGTTTGTTTATCCACATACCTCTTCTTCATATATCCTTGTCACCAATTTTCCAAACATATTCCTTCCAAGTCCCTGACTATCGAACCAAACATTAGTTACAGCCCATGAACCGGATACAATCACACATCTGACCATTTCTCCTTCCCCACAAAATGAACCACCAAATACACTGCTTATAGTTCTGCCCATTGGGTAAATTTACCACTACCCTGAGACTGTCCTTCAGGGAAGTCTCTGAAGGGAACTGCAGCACTACCCCATCCACATCTTAGTAGTCCCGGAACCATATATTAACTAAGTATAAATTTTCCTAGTCAACTAATCATAAAGTCCTTTTTACAAAGCCATGGGTGAGAGACAGTAGTAATTGAGCCCATTGTATGATTGGCAGTTCAGGCTACGTGATGCCTTGGTAGCCCACAGATAGGCATTTGGTCTCTACTAAGAGATTTTTCAAAAGAAGAAGCATTACCTTCAGAGGATGATAGCCTTTTACTCTGAAGTTCTAATGTGATTCAACAATAAGGGACTACTAAAAACTCCAAATATTTCTATTTGCCACTGCCACTTCAAGCATCATTAAACCAGCCAGATCAAGTGGTAGAGCAGCTTCATGGCCTGGAGATTTGTGTACCTTCTCTTGTTCTTTGCTCCACTCAAAATTAACATTTTTTAAAAGTCAATTGATAAATAGTCTAGACTAGCATAATTAAATAAGCAATGTATTGTCTCCAAAACAAAAAGAGGTCCACCATACATTGTGTCTCCTTTTCACTTGTAGGAGGGGCCAGATGTCATAACTTATCCTTGATCTTAAAGGTAGTATCTCCACATCCTCCTACACTACTGAACCTCTAGAAATTCCATGGAAATTGAATGCACCTGGGTTTTTGTTAGGTTCATTTACCACACTCTAGTCTGCAAATATCTTAGAAATAATTCTAGAGTCACTGATATTTATTCCTTATAAGACATCATGTCTAAGGGAAGGGCCATCAAGTTCTCTGCAGACTAAATTATGATAGTGCTGGAGAGTTGGTAGATCCTTGAAGTAGGGCAGTGCAAGTATATTGGTGGCAGCTGGAGGTAAAAGGCTGCTGGTGGTCCTCTGAAATCAGAATGGAGAAAAGGACATTGGCCAAATCAACAGTTGCATACTAGTGGCAGCAGATATTTGCTTTTGCAATGAGACTGCATCTAGGTCATGTAACTATAGCAGGAGTCATCACCCTAGTTTCTGATAATCAACTATCATTCTCTAAGATCCAGGTGTTGTTGTTTTTTTTTGTTTGCATAGACTAAATAGGGAAGTTAAATGGATAGATAATTGGAATCTTTCAAGTTCTTGATGGTGGCACTAATTTCTGAAATTCCTCCTGGAATATGGTATTGCTTTTATTTTACTACTTCCATAGATAGAAGCAGTTCTAATGGTTTCAACTTGGCCTTTTCTACCATAATATTTATTACTCCATATGTCAGAGATACAATAGTAGAGTTTGACAAATTACTGAGCTTTTCTATCCTAGTCATACATTATGGAATTGGGGAAATCACTAAAGGTTGAAATCAGTTATGCATTGGATCCACTATAAGGCAAACTTGAACAATGACTCTAGCAATAAACTGACCCACATATTCTCCCCTACTCTAACTGGTAAAAGAGTGATGTTTTGCATCTCCTAAAATTAGTGGCAATTCAGAACTAATTTCTAGCAGTCTTATAAAAAGTCCATGAATTTTCTTTCCCCCAGTGAACAGTAACCTCTCAAAAAGGCCTTATATCCTAAGGGAGCTCTGGTGGCCTAGTGGCAAGATGCTGCACTGCAATCCCAGAGGCACGTGGTTCAAACCCACCAGATGCTCTGCTGGAGAAGGAGGGATAATCTCCTCCTGTACCAGTCAGATCTGATTTGATGGTACACGTAAAACTAATGCAATTTAAAAAAAAAAAAAAGCCCATATATCCCTTTGAGGAAGACTAGGAGAAAGATTAAAAACATAACATTTGGATAATACATTTGGGTCTTTCCTAAAGGGAATCTGGTCTCCCTTCACTCAGTGAACCATAGATCTGTAACTTGGGCCAAGTCTGGAAATGTGTTCCATGTTTAGTTTATTTCCTACATATTTAACTCCTCACCATGATTCAGTAGCCAATGCTATTGACCCATTCAAATCAGACTAATTGCTACTCTGTGCCATGTTGGTGGTGCAGTGGTGAGCACAGCAGTCTTCCAGAGTAATTACTACTTTGATTCTGCTGTCCATTATGATAACTATGCCCAACTTCTCTTTTTAAGAATTGTTACTTGGCCCCTATGACCAGGAGATCCAATAAAATTATTGTAGTTATATATTTTTTTAATTTTTTTGTAGTTATATCTTAATTAGATTAGGACAATTCCCACTGTGAAGTGGCCCCTATGACCAGGAGATCCAATAGAATTATTGTAGGTATGTCTTGATTAGATTAGGGCAATTCCCACTGTGAAGTGTGACTTTCATAAAATGTCAATCACAATAGTCTTCCAGAATGTTGGGGCTCCCTTCATAAATGTGTTTCTTACCACTGTGGTAAAAGATGTTCTTGGTATCCTGTGTGGGGTCTATGAGTCTAATCTGATATATCTGCTCTAACATACCAACTTCCCTAAGTCTTTGCATACTATTTCCTACAGTGTACCAAGGGAGATCTGGTACTTTATCTTTACTTAGTGTTGTTGCTGTTGATTTCCATCAAGTTGAGCACGACTCAAAGTGACTCTATGAACAAAAGACTTAATGCCTTTCCATAACTATCATCATTTCTCCAAGTTCATAGTGTTTCCAGAGGCATGTGGTTTAGGAAGTGGATGCCACTCCTGCTTCTAAACCTGTTTTACAACTGGGAGCTCCACCAAACACTGTCCACATTACAAAACCATTATGGTATTTGATACCTCAATGGCACAAGGTTCAGCATCACAGCAAACCCAGATTACTTCATACAGCACATTGACAAAGAGTGATTTTGAAAGTGGAAGAATGTTTCTCCAGATAGAACAGCACTAGTCTCACTTAGCAGTGGTTATGTGTCATCAAGTTGAATATGACTCACAGTGACCCGTGCACAAAAGACCTGAACTCTGTTCAATAATTAACATAACTTCTGTACGTTTATAGAGTTTTTAGAGGCATCTAGTTTAGGAAGTGGATGCCACTCCTGCTTCCCAACCTGAATCAATCTGGAAGCTCCTCCAAACATTGTACACGATGGGTAACCATTATGGTATTTGACATGATTATGGGACAGTGTTCAGCATCACAGCAACTCCAAGTAATTCAGTACAGCAAATAGACAATTAAAGAATGTTCATTCTAAAATGAGTAAGTTTGGGATTTTAAAGACACACCCTTTAGCAGGCCACCACCCTTGGGTCAAAAGTTCAACTGACACTGCTTGGGGTGGGGGGGGACCAATAATACACATCAAATACGTGACCACCATCAAGATGTGAAAAGCCAACTCCTAGAGTGGAGGCTCCAGGCCAGCTGCAGCCCAAACCTCTCACTGACTTAGTGTAGGGCACTGTATAATTCATGCCTCAGTGAATCAATAAAATAGACTTCTTGAATTGTAACTTTGAAGAATCTATGCTGAGTGGGCCTAAATCAATACATTTAGATTGATCCAATTTTATGCTCTTTGTGCCAGTAGCCCACATCTTTGATAGCTGTTACCATAAATATTCTCCAGATTTCTATTTGTAATTATGGAAAGACTGAGAACATCGAAAAGAATGGGAATTCCAGAACAGTTAATTATTCTTGCGTGAAACCTGTACCTAGACCAAAATGCTGTTGTGTGAACACAGCCAGGGAAAAATGCATGGTTTGAAATTAGGAAAGATGTGAGTCAGGGTTGTATCCTTTCTCCATACCTATTCCATCTGTATGCTGAGCAAATTATTTGAGAAGCTGGACTCTGTGAAGAAGAATGTGGCATTGGCATTGAAGGAAGACTCATCAACAACCTACATTATACAGATGACACAGCCTTGCTTGCTGAAAGTGAGGACTTGAAGCACTTGCTGCAGAAGGCTAAACACTGCAGCCTTCAATATGGATTGCATCTCAGCATCAAGAAAACAAAAATCCTTACCACTGGACTGATAGGCAACAATACTCAAGCAATGTGAGTAAAATAGGATAGGACAGAGTTCATATCTGCTGTTTATAGGGTTTCTATGAGTCACATTTGACAGCACTAACAACAACAACATATAAAAAAATCAAGCTGGCCTTTAAAATATGGAATATTCATTCGTACGTCACAGTTTTTACTTCATTTTTGGGGGCTTGCTGGGAATTAACTCAAGCTATAGGTCAAGCAGCAAAAATAAACGGTTTTTCTTAGGATTACACAACACACAATATTCCAGCTTTTCCATAAGAAAAGTCTCATATAAAGACTCAGTCAGTCCATCTGGATTAATCTCATCAGGTAGGGTGACTGATTCTATTGGCAGGATTGGTTTAACAGAATTTTTTAAATTTTTAATGTGTGTGCTGTCAAATCAGATCTGACTGGTACAGGAGGAGATTGTCCCTCCTTCAGCAGAGCATCTGATAGATTTGAATCGTGCACCTCAGGGATTGCAGTGCAGCTTCTTGCCACTAGGCCACCAGAGCTTGCCAGTTCAACAGGATTTAAAGACCCAGTATCACTAGTTTCCTGATTGTCTGCTTATATATTCAGATCCCGAGTTTCAAGATTTAATTTCTTCCCAATCAATACCCTCATTTTAACTTCAAGCACCATTTGAGGGTGGAGTTTCATTTAGCACTGAAATTCTGCCACTCTTTTTTTTTT
>NW_006399901.1:1711274-1712295 GCF_000299155.1 Elephantulus edwardii | reverse complement strand
TAACTACATCCCTTTGCTGAAACTCTTCTGCTGACATTTTTGCCAATGTCCTCAATGTAGCTTGGAGTTCTTCCTTCAGGACCACTCGTTTTTGATGATATGATACTTCATGAAATGGGTTTTTCCCCCCATGTTAACTAATACACAGTCACTGTGTATTTTTTCCATTTTCTTGTCACTTCCTATGGCGTACAGTATTTTGCCCATAGATTCCTTCAGTATTGAAATGTGAGGCTTGAATTTGTTCTTCAGTTCCCTTAGCTTGAGAAGTGCCAAGTATGTTCTTCCCATTTGATTATCTAACTCTAGGTCTTTGCACGTTTCATTTGAATCCTTTGTTTTGTATTCTCGAGCTACCTTTTGTAGTCTTCTGTTGAGTTCTCTTACCTCATCATTTCTTTATTTTGGCTTTCCTCATGGAAGACCAAGTTTCAGCGTCTCTTCTGACATTGATTTTTGTCTTTTCTTTTTTCCCTGTCTTTTTAATGTCCTTTTGCTTTCTCCATGTATGATATCCTTGATGTTATCCCACAACTCATCAGGCCTTCAGTTGTTAGTACTCAGCACATCAAGTCTGTTTTTGAGATGGTTTTTTTTTCATTCAGGTGAGATAAGCTCAAGGTCATATTTTGAGTCTTGTAAACTTGTTCTCATTTTCTTCAGCTTAAACTTGCATATAAGGAACTGATGCTCTGTTCTGCTCTTGGCCACAGCCCTGATGGCATAGTGTAGACTGTATTGAGGTGCTGGCTAAAAGGTTGGCAGTTGGAACCCACCAGTCTTTCTGGGGAGAAAGCTAGGCAGTCTCTTCTTGTAAAGATTTGCAGCTTGGAAACCAGATGGAGAGTCAGTGGCTCAGAACTGATTGTATAGCAGTGGGATTTTTTTTTAATGACTAGAAGCTCTTAATTTTAATATAGACTAATTTGCCCATCCTTTTCTTTATTGTTATCATTCATTGTAGCTTTTAAAAGGCATTATTTCTACCCCAATTTCATTAAGATTGTTGTTGTTGTTATGT
>NW_006399901.1:1674800-1694101 GCF_000299155.1 Elephantulus edwardii | reverse complement strand
ATTGCTCCAGCATGCTGCATAGTATTCCATTGTGTGAATGTACCATGATTTCTTCATCCATTCCATTGTGGTTGGGCATTTGGGCTGTTTCCATGTTCTTGCGATAGTGAATAACGCTACTGTGAACACTTGTGTACAAGTCTCTGTTTGTGCCTCAGTTCACATTCTCTCAGGGTATATTCCAAGCAGTGGAACAGCTGGGCCATATGGAATTTCTGTGTTCAGCTTTTTGAGGAAATGTGTTGCATTACTTTTGCTCTCTGTGTATTGCTGTTTTGTACCTAAGAGTCGGAAGCAACCCATAGCTGACCCTCTGATGGGTTTTCAGAGGCATGGGAGATTGTCCATCCTTCTCCTTCAGAGCAGCTGGTAGATTTGAACTGTCTGCCTTTGGGTCAGCAGTGCAACTCCTTACCCACTAGGCCACCAGAACTCCATATATGAAGGCAAAAATTGTCTTTTTAAAAAACTGACTCCTTTATTTTTTTTCTCATTCATAGACATTGTATTTCACACATTCCTTCATTCACACTGTATTTCATACTCTCATTCCCTGTGATATTATAAAATTTATCACCATTGCTTTTAATTCAGATCTTCTTTATCATACATTAAAGTTTCACCCATAAGGCCCATTATGTCTTTTGGTCATCGCCTGTGTTGTAAAATCTTTTTCTGTTATCTTCTACTCAGTGATGAATGACATAGGAGATTGCTGAAGGCCAGAGCTGTATCTGACAGCACTCTCTGTTCAAGCCTGGTCTCAGGGCTCCTGGAGCTGTGATTGCTCCATGACAGGTTCTCAGCTTCCTTCACTTTTGCCCCATGGACTGTTCTGAGTCACCCCCTCCCATCAGGCTGCCCTGGGTTCTCCTCAAGTGAGAAAGGACTCTCTCATCCTCCTATGTGGGACCCACAGGAGGTAGAAAGACCCAGGGATCTGTGCGTGGGGCCCTCTGGAGGAGGGGAGATGGTGTCCCACCCTCTCCTGTTTCACCTGGCAGTGGGAGGAGGACCCACTGGGGCCAGAGGAGGAGCAGCTCTGGCTGGGGCCTGGGAGCTAGTGACTGAGCTGCTTGGCAACCCAGGGCCACGGCAGCAGCCTGGCAGTACAGGAACAAGGGGACTAACAAGGTGGCCCTCCCTCACGTAGGGAGTGGTGTGCCCTGCCCTGTTCCCACACACCAGGAGCTAAGAGACAAGGGCGGGGGAGGTGGCATCCAAATGGCCAAACCACTGTGCTTTTGGGGGAGGGGCAGATCTTGGGCCAAGACCTGAGGTATCAGGGCAGCCCCTGGTAGAGTCTACCCGCTTGCTAGCTTTTAATGTGGTGCTGAATTAGACCTCCAGACAACCTGGGACCCAGACCACTGGGCCCCTGAAGTAGGTCTTTGACATGCCTCCTCCCAGCATCAAATTGCCCAATAAACTAGATAAGCACAGGCATTATTTGTTTAGCAATCAAGTCACATGCTTCCCATCACATCTTTGATGAAACTCATGTAAAATTGTCCACTAATTTGCCCTAGCCTGCTCTGCTAGCAATCAATGTCTTATTGCCTCATGGACAGTGGCTGGGCGGCCTGTGTCCAAGCTGCACTGTCCACCACAGACCAGGAAGGTGATGGGAGAGACTACAAATCCATGGTTTATGGTCACTGCCCAGTAATGGTGTTAGGAAGAGGTCCACTCCAGTGTTGATGGCCCTCAGGCCAAGTGGAGGCCCAGTACACCTGCCCTGGTCCCTGTCTCCCAGTGGACCCCTGAAAGCACCTCACACAATGATGTTTTCCTTTTTATTTATTTTTTTATAAAAACCAAACCAGTCCTGGAGTAGAAAGAAAAATCCTTTGATGGACTTTCAGGATCCAAACTCAAGTACAGTAGGTAGGGCTGGAGTGGGGGTGCTGGGGGGAGGGGAGGGTGGTGGCCAGAGCCTGGGGAAGGGGATATGAGGAGAGGGCAGCAGGGCTGGGAGGGAGGGCCAAACTCTGAAGGAAGCCCTGCCTTCATCATTTCCACTTTCACATACCATAGAAAGTTAAGCAAAATAGCTATTTTATACTCTTTTATATATTGTATATGTATATATGTATATAAATTAGGCAAATAAAGGGTCCAGGGGCACCGAGACGGGGTGCCCCCGAGCAGCCTGAGGCCGAGGTGGGAAGCTGGGGCTCCACTGCTGGGGGTTACCAGCCCAGGCCGAGCGTGTTCATTATTGCTGTGTGGGACCTGGGTCTGGGTGGGGGAGCACCAGCAGGTCCTGCCTCCAGCCCCCTCGGGTCAGGCAAGGGCTGCTGTCCTCAAATCCACCACTCGGTCCCCTCAGCATCTCGGCTTCCACTCCTCCCCCACCTCGGATACTTTGGGGGTGCGTAGCTCCAAGGACTCCTATGCTGTCTGGGGCCAGGCCCCCCTTTTTCTGTTCAGTTCTCTGGGGCCCTGTGCTCCTGGCAGCTCAGCTACAAACAGGCCTTGCTATGTTGAGCTACAAAAATCTCCCAACTCTAAGGGGTCTGTCTGGCTTCTTGATCCCTTAAAAAGAGGGGCTCTTGCCAGCACGCTTCGGCGGCAAGAAAGCACACTTGGAAAAGTTGTCTGCTAAGTGTCGTACTAAAAATATGTTACTAAATGTCATGGCTGGAAAGAAATGGAGATTTTTTTTCTCTCTTATTTTTTTTTTTTAAAAAAAGGTCAAAAAAGAGGCTCCCTGGGAGAGGGAGGGTGGTCCTCCCGGGTTGGGCTGGTGTCGAGGCGCCCTCGCCCGGCCTGAGTTGCAATGACTGGGCCGCTAGGGTCCCCGTTGGGCCACAAGTCCTTGAGGAGAGGGGTAAGGGGTGACCCGGTGCACCTGGAGGCTGGAGAAAACCCGGGCCGGTACTTCCTCCTTCAGAGGAGTATTAAAAAAAAAGAAAAGAAAAGAAAATGTAGCGGGAAGAGGAGGGAGAAGGGCCTTCCTAACTAAACTGAGAGTATTAAAGCAAGGAGCCTGTATTTGGGGGTGGGAGGAGGTGGCGCTCAGAAGATGTTGGGGCACATGTGCCAGTCCTGCCTCTCCTTGGCCTCCCAGTAGCCGCCCTTGTACATGCAGGCCGTCTCCCCGGTCAGCGGGTCCAGCCTCTTCTCAAACCACAGTGGCGTGTGCACTTCCGCCTCCTTCTCTGCTGGGCAGGAAAGCGGGCCGGTGGGCAGGCAGCTGGTCAGGCCTTGGTGGGGGACACACACACCCTCCCTCAGGGTACCCCTTCTTCAGGGCATCCCTCCCTCCCCCACTTCCTCTCCCAGGCACACACCTCGCCTCCACCTCCTTCCCACCCTTCCTCCTTTGGGGGTACAACCTTGCCACAGGGGCGCTACTTCATCGCCCGTCTGCTCCTCCCTCTCCCCCTGCAGCCCCTCCCCTCCCCCGTACCCCCACCCCGTCATCTTCCCCTTCACTCCTCCTCTCGGCCCCCTCCCCGCCGGCCTCACCCTCCTCAGCGCCTCGCGCGCTGGCCTCCAGCCTGCGGCGCCTTGTCAGTCGCTGCTTCTCCTCCAGCCGCTGCTTCTCGGTGTTGGCCTCGTCCCAGCGTCCCTTCTCCATAAGCCGCTGGTCCGGCCGCAGGCGGCTGTCGGTGGGCGCCACGCCTTCCTCGTGCTCGTTCAAGGTCAACGCCAGCTCAGAGAAGTAATACATGTTCTCCGCATTCTCCCTGCAGGGGGCGCTGGGTGAGCCTCCCTGCAGCCGAGCCCGCACATTCCGGCGGCTCCCCTGGGCCCAGCTCAGCCGCCCACTGTGCTGCCCTGCCTGTCTGCGAAGCCACCCTTCTCTGGAGAATTACCGCTTCATCCAAATATATCCCCATAACCTTGTTTCCTAATTGTTGGCGTCAAGTACGCCTCTTAGCGACCCTATGAACGAAAGATCTGAACCCTGTTCTATCCTGCGCCATCCTCACACTTCCCGACACACTGGAGCCCATTGCAGCAGTCACTGAATCAATACACCCGGTGAAGGGTCTTTCTCTCCTTTGCCGACTCTCCACCCTTCCCAGCATCCGGTGAAGGGTCTTTCTCTCCTTTGCCGACTCTCCACCCTTCCCAGCATCATGTCCTCCAAGGAATGTACTTCCTAGCAACATGTCCAAAGGCAAAATCTCATCATTCTGCCTCCAAAGAGTACTCTGGCTGTACCCTCTCCAAGACACATCTGTGTCTTCTCTTGGCCGTCCGTGGGATGTTCAGGGTTCGTCTCTAACACCACAGCTCAAAGGCATCAATTCTTCTGTCATCCTTATTCACTGTCCAGCTCTCAGATGCATAGCAAGTGATCAGAAAGACTTGGCCTGAATCAGATGCACCTTAGTCCTCAAACTGACATCATTACTCAATAATTTGAAGAGATCTCTAACTACAGATTGTCCTAATAGCCTCATTATAGTACTTAAATGTCTCTGACAGACCAAGGCCCTGTTAGCATCTGTTGGTTCCACCTCACCTTCTATTTTGAACTGTTTATTTAAACTTGCCTTGACCTCTCTATTGTATGTTTCCTGCTTTACAGATTTGAGCTTTATATCTCCCTTTTACTTTGCTGAGGTTTATTTTGCTGTTAAGACAGGCACAGTTCCTTTTCACCTTTTCTTTATCTATCTATCTATTTAACAATTTTGAGTTTTGTTCCACATTTTGCACCCACTCGATCCAGATTTCTATGGTGACACTTTTAGAGCAATGGTAGCTGGGCACCTCTATCTAGTTCTGGTTTCAAAAGTCATGGAGGTTGAGGTCGGCCTGGTCCGACAGCCCTGTGTGCTAACTGCTTCTATACATCTTTGCTTTTCTTCCTTTTGTGTTCTGGACAGGGCAAGGCCACAGTTTCAGCATAAGTGGCTGATTACAGGGTTTCTTTGTAGACTATGTGATGCAACGGACAGATGTCCCCAGAGCCTATGATTCCTGAGACTCTAGAACCAGCAACTCAGGATGATGGGTTATCATTCAGCAGTTTATATAACTCTGCCCCCTGGTGGCTCTGCTGGTACATATGATTATCTTTACAGTATATACTAACAGCAATGTAGAAATACGATCCAGTACGCCTGTGTATAGACACAGGCATAGCCCCTTTGCCTGTCTTGACTTGTTCATCTGGCCTGTGTGCCTACATATTCACTTATAGAAGAATGAATAGTATTGATGATGTTGCAGAACTGTATTTATAATAAGGTTTACTTATGTTGACTGTCTTTCACATGCATTTCTCTCTGTGTCTTCCCTCTCTATTAATAATATTCTGAGAATCCTGTCTTACGGGAGCTCCGGTAGCTTAGTGGTAAGGAGCTCTGCTGCCAACCCAAAGGCATGCAGTTTGAATCCACCATCTGCTCAATGGGGGAAAGATGGGCAACCTCCTCCCATGTGATTTACTGCTTTAGAAATCTTCCAGAGGGTCAGCTATGAGCCTGATGCAGCTCAACAGTACACAACTACGTAACGATTGGCTGAGTGGTAAGGAGGTGCACTGCAAAACAAAGGCATACAATTTGAATCACTCTGTGGGAGACAGATGGGCCGTCTCCTCTTGTGCAGTTTATAGCCTGGAAATCACTGGAAGGCCAGCTATGAGTCAGTTCCAACTTGACAGCACAAAACTAACCACCACCTCTTATTTGTTTACCTTTTTATAATAGTGGGGCTCATACAAGTATTTGGCCTTTGTGACTAACTTGTTTTATTTAGTTTAGTGGTAAGGAGTTGCACTGCCAAGCCAAAGGTACATGGTTCAAAGCCACCAGCTGCTCTGTGGGAGAAGGATGGGTGATCTCCTCCTGTGTGATTTATTGTCTTTGAAAATCTGCTGAAGGGTCAGCTATGAGTTGGTGCGGACTCAATGGTACATAACAACAAGAAAGTCCTGAAGGAGCCCTGGTGGCCCTAGTGGTAAGGGGTTGCACTGCCAACCCAAAGGCACTCGGTTTGAGTCTACCAGTTGCCCCATGGAAGAAAGATGGGCAGTCTCTTCCAATATGAGCTGTTGCTATTAACGTTTTAGGTGCTGTCACGTTAACCATGACCTGTAATGACCTCATGAACAGCAGTTCGGTACCCTGCTCTGTCCTAAGCCATCCTCATCTTCGCAGTACTTGAGCCCACTGTTATAGTCAATGTGTCTGTCCATCTAATTGAAAATCTTCCTCCCTTTCACTGACCCTCTACCTTTCCAAGCATGATGTCTTTTCCAAGGACTGACCCTTCCTAACAACATGCTCAAAATACAAGAGGTGAAGTTTCACCATTCTTGCCTCTGAGAAGAATCCTGGTTATCCTTTCTCTAAGATAGATCTACTGTTTGTTTTATTGCAAGTCCATGGGATATTCAGTACTCTTCTCCAACACTACTACAGCTCAAATGCATTTATTCTTCTATCATCTTCATTCATTGTCCAACTTTAAGATGCACAGCAAGTAACAGAAAAGATCACAGATTGGATCAAGTGCACCTTAGTCTTTAAACTGACATCATTGCTCCTCAGAATTTTGGAGAGGATTTTGACGAACAGATTTTCCCAGTGCAATACATCTTTTTATTTTGAAGGTGGTGGTGTTACGGATCTAAGCAAGATGGAATCATTGACAATTTTTATTCCTTTTTTCCATCTATCATGATGTTGCTTTTCAGCCCAGTGGCGAAGATTTTTGTTTTCTTGATTATGAGGTATAATCCATACTGAAAGCTGTAGTCTTTGATCTTCTGCAGCAAGCACTTCAGGTCCCTTTCACTTTGTGAGCAACAGGTTGTTGATCAGTCTTCTACCGATCCTGATGAAATTCCCCTTCGCAATATAATTTGTTGGGTTCCACACAGTCAAATGCCTTTGCACAATCAAGAAAAGACTTTCTCCTTCTAGTATTCTGTCAAGATCCACCTGACATCAGCAGTGTTATCTCTGGTGCCATGACCTCTTCTGAATACAACTTGAATTCAGTGGTTCTCTTAGATGTACTTACTGTTCTAGCCAGTTTTGGATAATCTTCAGCAAGATTTTGCTTATATATCATATTAATTATATTGTCAGATAACTTCCACATTCTGCTGGATTTTTTTTTAAATTAGAACAAATATAGATCATATCTTCTAGTCATTCGGCTAGGTAGCTGTCTTCCGGATTTCTTGGCACAGTCTAGTGACACGACCAGGGTTGCACCTGTTTGTTGAAAGATGCCAACTGGAATTCTGTCTGTTTTGGGTGCCTTCTGTTTTGCCAATGCCTTCAGTGAGCTTGAACAACTTCCTTCATTGTCATTGGTTCTCGATCATACATGGCATCCTGACATGTTTCCATGTCAGCCAGTTTTGCTGGGTACAGTGATTCATGTATTCCTCCTATTGTCTTTTGATGCTCTCTTGATCATCCAGGATTTTATCCATAACATTCTTCAGTATTGCAACTTGAGGTTTGAATTTGTTCTTTCATCTTGAGAAATGCCAAGCAAGTTCTTCCATTTTGATTTTCAGGCTCCAGCTCTTTGTACATTTCTTTATAATACTTTGCTTTGTTTTATCAAATTGCTCTTTGGAATTTTCAGTTCTCCTACTTCACTATTTCTTCATTTTGTTTTGGCTTCCTGACCTTCTAGTGCAATTTTCAGAGTCTCTTCTGACATCAGTTTTGGTCTTTTCTTTCTCCCCTGTCTTTATAATGACCTTTTGCTTTCTTCATGGATGATGCCCTTGATGTCATCACATAGCTCATCTGGTCTTTGATCATTAGTGTTCAGTGCCATAGTCATTACCATAATGGTTACCCATCATGGACAGTGTTTGAGGAGCTTCCAGATTGATTCAGGTTTGGAAACAGGAATGGCATCCACTTCCTAAAACAGATGCCTCTATAATCTCTATAATCATACAAAAATCATGTTAATTAGAAAACAGAGCTCAGGTCTTTTGTTCATACGGTATTCAACTTGAAGACACTTAACCACTGTTAAGGGAGACTAGTGTTGTCATATTTGGAGGCACATTCTACTCTGTACATCACTTGAAGTCAATTTGCTGTATTGAGGTAAAATCTGGGTTTGCTGTGATGCTGAACCTTGTGCCATTGGGGTATCAAATACCCTAATGGTCTCCCAGTGCAGACAGTGTTTAGTGGAACTCCCTGGGTAGGTAGGTGACACTGCTGTCCACTTCCCCATGTTTTGCCTCTCAATTTCAGTGAATGAATGGAAATCCAAGTTTTCTGTAAACTTTCGTTAAAATATCTATTGTTGTTGTTGTTGTTATGTTCCGTCGAGTCACTTGTGACTCATAGCGACCCTATGTACAAGAGCCCTAAATGTTGCTCTATCCTGTGCCAACCTCACTGTCTCTAACACACTCACTCCCATTGCTCCAATCACCAAATCGATCCATCTCATCAGGGTCTTCCTCTCCTGTGCTGTTCCTCTACTCTTCTCTAAGGACTGGTCCCTCTTTGTAACATGCCCACAGTATGTCAGGCGAAGCTTCAGAATCCTTGACTCCAAGAAGCAACCCAGTTTCACCCTCTCCAGGACAGACCTGTTTATTCTCCTGCCAGTCCATGGTATATTCAACACTCTTCTCCAGCACCACAGCTCAAAGGCATCAATTCTCTTTCTATCATCCCTAGTCACTGTCCAGCTCTCCAATGCATAGCATGCAATTGTGAAGATTATGGCCAGGAGCAGGTGCACCTTAGTCTCCAGCCTGATGTCACTGCTCTTCAGTACTCTGGAGAGGTCTCTGACAGCTTACTTTCCCAATGCAATTCATCTTCTGATTTCCTGGCTGCTGGTACCAAGAGTGTTGACTGTGGAGCCAAGCAAACTAAAACTGTTAACAATCTCAGTCTCTTCACCATCTGTAATGATGCTGCCAATAGGCCCAGTGGTGAGAATCTTTGTTTTCTTGATGTTGAGCTTTAATCCATATTGGAGGCTGCAGTCCTTGACCCTCTGCAGCAAGTGCTTCATGTCCTCCTCAGTTTCAGCAAGCAGGGTTGTGTCATCTGCATAACGCAGGTTGTTGATGGATCTTCCACCAATCCTGGCACCACATTCTTCCTCGTACTACCCAGCCTCATTTCTTCTGATCTGCGTTCAGTTGATGATTCTATTCTCTCTTCGACTGTCATCAGTCTCTGAAACCTCTCCTTGCAGGGCTTGAGGTACTCTTTCACATTTCACGTGTTGAATTTCTATTTTCTTTCTTTAGAATCCAGTAAGCTGCTTTTGACTGATTTTTTGATTCCTACGGTTTCTTTCCGAGTTCTGTGCCCACAACCTGTTTCACAATGCTGCACGGTGCCATTCACCACCAGGCCACCCTGAGTTCACACGGATTGTCCCTTTCTGTCCCTTGGGAACACAGGGCTTTTGGCATGTCCAACATCTGAGGCCAGAATCTTCCACTGTCCTGCACATCTACTGCTCAGGGGCCTCCCCTGGTCCCCTTCCCTGTCCTGCCTGCCCCCACCCGCCGCCCGTCTCCCCCGTCAGGCACTCACGGGAGTGGGTACTTCTTCCACAGCACCTTGGAGGGCAGGGTCTGGTACACTGTCTTCTGTTTGCCGTCTAAGCTGGGGCTGCTAGAGCTGCTGTGCACGACCTTGGCACATTCCATCTGCTCGTCCCATGAGCCGGACAGCACGTAGTGGGCCTTACCATGGTTGTCGCTCACCACGCCGGTCACCTGTGGACACAGCAGGGCCAGCCTTGGCATGTGCCCTGTCCCCAGCCCCCCAGGCTTTGAGGGGCACCTCCTGCCTACCTTCCGGGCAGCCTCTTTGGAAAAGTAGCTGTAGGGCAGGAACTTCAGCTGGCAGCGGTCCTTGGTCTTGTGGTTCACAATCTCAATGTCCCCGGTCTGGTGAGTGAGGAGAGTGGTGAGCTGCCGGTCTGTGGGGCCCCACGTTCCCTCCCTGCGGGCGCCCCCTGACCTGGTCAATCCAGAGCTTGCCCACGATGATATTATGCACGGTTGAGGTGCTCTTTCTCCACACGTAGTGATTCCCGCTGGCCTGGAACTCTAAGTGGATGGCACCTGGGGGCCAGAAGGGGGGCAAAGGTCAGGGCCACCACTGAAGGGCCAGCTCAGTGCCCCTGAGTGACATACTCGAGTCTAGAGCTGTCCTTAAACAGGTGGTGGGTAGGGGCAGGGTATAGTGGGAGTTCAATCTTGGGGGAGGGAGCCCTGGTGGCCAAGTGGCAAGAAGGTGCAGTTCAATCCTGAAGGTGCACAGTTCGAATCCACCAGCTGCTCTGCGGGAGAAGGATAGACCATTTCCTCCCATGCGATTAACTGCTTCTGAAAACCCACTGGAGGTCAGCTATGGATCGTATTCAACGTGACAATACACAACACACAGCCTTGGGGGAAGGGAGCGAATCTTTGAGACAGTATGGTCTCCGAAAGCCCCAACTGCCTAATGGTTAGTACCATCTCCCCTTCCTCCCTCCCCCGACCTCTAGAATGTGCCCGCTCTGGGGACTCACAGACCCGACTCACCTAAGGGCATGATGGAGAGGTATTTCCCCCGGAACTTGCTGGAGATGGTGATCTCCTGCCACAGACTCCAGCCGTTCTTGGAGAAGACGTAGTGTGCGGCCGAGGGTGGGTGGTGACTCACCTGGGCCAGACCCCCCGGGTGAGTACCTGCCCGGCCAGGTGGGAGAGCCTGCCCCATCCCTGTCCCCCACCCCCGTTCTCTGCACAGCTCTCAGGCCTGGCGTCCTCCTCTGAGGACAGTGCCCGTGGTCCTGCTGGGAGGGGGACGAGCGCCTGGTGTCTCTGAACCCAGGCTTTGGGGCTGTACTATGAGGGCCTGTGTGCTGAGGTTAATGAAAAGTTTCACTGCCAAGGCTGCCTTGTTTAATTTTCCCAGGAAGGGACATGTCTGTCGTAGCATGCTAACTGGCCACCTGTGCGGTAGACAGGCCTCCCTCCAGGCCAGCCTAGCTGCCTTGGGCTGGGGGATTGTGGGACCCTCTCAGCAGTCAGGCGCTAGGCTCCCATGCTGCCTCATCACACAGGCTCCGGACAGTTCCCCTCCCCTCCCCCGTCCCCTCACGGCCTCCTCTCTCAGAAGAGCAGCCTGGGCCTCCACCAACAGCGCCCTCACCAGCCAGCTCAAGTGGGGGCTCCCTTCTCAGCCCCACCTTCTGGCCCTTTAGGACGCTCACACTGAACGCTCTGGGTTTGTCCGTGACCGCTCCTCCTCTCTCGCGGTACACATTCGAGTCTTAGCCAAACCTGTCGGCCTCCACCAGGTCAGAATGTGCACCCAGAACCTCCTCCCCAAACCAGGGCCGTCTCGACCACCTCACCCCCTTCCCTGCGGCAGCCATGCGCACAGTGCTAATGGAAAGGTTAGGTCACACAGTTATGGAGCTCTGGGAGCCTAGTGGCAAAAAGCTGTGCTGCAATCCTGAAGGCACGTGGGTTCGAATCCACCAGCTGCTCTGCAGGAGAAGGATGGGCAATCTCCTCTTGTGATTAACTGCCTCTGAAAACCCACTGGAGGGTCAGCAATGGGTTGGTTCTGACTCCACAGTATACAACACACAGAGTTGGCCCCTTGTTCATTAGATCTGGCTCCATAACCACACCTACCTGCATCCCAGCTAGGCCCAGGGCCACTGTTGGTGTGGGGCAGGTCCCAATCAAAGCTTATCAAGTGAATGAGCCCTTAGCACAAAGAACCTTGATCAACCTTGATGCCCCTCCATGCCCACCTACAGCCACGGCCTCTACCAACCTGCTGGCCCCCATTCACACTGACCCCTGGGTGCAGAGGCACCTTCTACCTGGCCTGCTTGCATCTGGCGCAGAGCTGGTGCTCGGTGGTGGCAGAACCTGGCACCTCCAGCCCAGCACCTCTATGTGGTGCCTGCCTGGGTTCTCCTCTCAGCTGGTCCAGCCCAGAGAAGGGCACCAGCAGAACGCCTCCGCATCAGACAAGGAACACTAGGCTACATGTCCATTTCACAGCTAACATCCCCCTCACACCCTGTGGCTACTCCCCACGGAGGCCAGCGGTTTATGCTGATTTCTTTTTTTTTTAAATTTTTGTGTGAGTGTACCATCAAATCAGATCTGACTGGTACAGGAGGAAATTGTCCCTCCTTCCCCGGCAGGGCATCTGGTGGATTCAGACCGTGCGCCTCTGGGATTGTAGTTGCAGCTCCTTGCCACTAGGCCACCAGAGCTCCCCTATGCTGATTTCTTAAAATGCCCCCAAATGGTTGCATCTTCGCTGAGTTCTTAATTAGGTTTGTTTTTCCAGTTCCTAGTCTTAGTGAATAGCTCTGGGGCTGACTGACCCTTGCCTTTTGCTTTTTAGCCCTGCTTGCCGAAGTAGATAAAGGTTTAGCAGAGGATGCTGTCTTTTTTTTCTTCTCGATACTGGAAGCATTTTATTGCAGATCTGGGAGAGCACACAGAAGTCTCTCAAAAATTGCCTCTCAAACGATGCTTATTGGTTTTTACACTAGGGTTAGGTAGTAATCCATTTAATATATTACCATTGCTAGTTAAAAGCTACAGTGTTTTTACATTCAAAAGAATAGTTTACATACAGTTATTAGTAAACAGACAACCTGGGGTATAGTTTACATATGCCTGAGGAAAGAAAATGCTAATTAAGAAGAGATGAATTTCCCCTCCTAGAATTGAAACAGGATTCTGAAGGCCAAGCAAATGTTAGATGATTCAATCAGTTTTGCAGGCTGTAACCCAGGATGTCCGTTTTTAGAGCTATAGTATGTGTTTGTATAATTCTGAGCTTATTAAACCACACTGAGGACGGGTCTTGAGTTATGGAATGCACAGACTGCCGCATAGCCTAGTACTGAGGGCGGTTTAGCCAAGGGCATAAATAATTGGCTACTCCCCCCTTCCACCCTTGGTGGAATCTTCTTGCCCATGAGTCACTGCCGAATCCTTGCAGTACTGCTCCCCTGGTCAGGAAATTTTCCTTTGCTAATAATACACTTGGGGATCTCTGGTGGCTTGGTGGTAGGGAACTGCGCTGGGGGCTCTGAAAGCCCGCTGGAGGGTCAGCTATGGGCTGGTTCTGACTCGATGGTACAAACATTAACAATAAAATTGAAGCTAATGTTTTAGTCTGTCTCTGGGTCAGTGTTTTTTTGTTTTGGGTTTTTTTTTTTGGTCAGTCTGTGAACATTAACCTCTAGGGTGTTCCTTCTGGGGAGCAAACCTCAACAAGCATGAAGAATGAATAGATAGATGCAGGTGAGCCAAGGCCAGGCAGGACCCTCGACCCCAGTGCCCCTCAGAGATGCCACTCTGCAGTCACTGACCAGCCAAGTCCTCTTAACCCACACTGAGTGGGCAGCACCCCCTATCTTCCCATTCATCTGACTCCCAACAGTCCCTGGAAACACCTTCACTTCTGGTCTATGGGCCAGCAGCACATAAATCCCCTTCCTTGCACATTGTTGTTATGTGCAGTCGAGTCGCTTGCGACTCATAGCGACCGTATGTACAACAGCCCTAAACCGTGCTCTATCCTGTGCCAATCACATTGCCTCTGACACACCCATCCCGATTACCCCAGTCACTGAATCAATCCACCTCATAGAGGGTCTTCCCCTCCTGCGTTGTCCCTCTACCCTCCCAAGCATGATGTCCCTCTCCAAGGACCTGTCTCTCCTTACAACATGTCCAAAGTATGCCAGACGAAGCCCCAGAATCCTTGTCTCCAAGGAGTAGCCTGGTTTAACCCTCTCTAGGATGGATCTGTTTGTTTTCTTGGCAGTCCATGGAACATTCAACACTCTTCTCCAGCACCACAGCTCAAAGGCGTCAATTCTCCTTCTATCCTCCCCAGTCACTGTCCAACTCTCCGGTGCATAACAAGTGATTGCAAAGACCATGGCCTGTATCAGGCACACCTTAGTCTCCAGAGAGACACCGTTGCTCTTGAGTACTTTAGGCTCTGCTAAAACGACTGAACAGACCCTTCTTTGACCACAGTCAAGGTCACAGACCACACCCATCTCCCTCCCTCTGTTCCTTGGGAGCAGCCTGGCTGCAGCTCAGTAGACACAGCCCACGCCAGCCCTGCAGGGAGCTCAGGCCTCACCTGCTCACACAGGGAACGCAGGCCCATTTCGTCCAGGCGGTCCAGCTCGAATGTCTCGCCCAGCATGGGGTTGAAGGGCTTGGCGATGCGGTGGACGGTGGTGGAGTAGGAAGACACGGAGAAGGCAGCCACCAGGCACATCTGCTCCACGGAGTTGGTGCAGTTGACTGCCTTGTCCAGCAGGTGGTGGTATTCCAGGTCCTCAGTCAGTCGCTGGAGCATGGACAGGGGCTCGTTAAAGTTAACCTGTGGGGACGGTGAGCAGTGGTCAGACGGGCATCCAGTGGGGGTGCCTGGGCAGCCACCCCTAAACTCACCTGAGCCACTTCCTAGGCCCCACTAAGAACGCTGTTCCCTGCTTGTGTCTGCTCATGTTCAGGGACATCCCAGCCAGATGTCACCTTCATGGTAAGGGTCCCTGGTGACTCTGCCTAAAACCAGCTCCTTGGGCTTCCCTGCCAGATGCTCTGGCTCCAGTTTTCTCTAAGCGCTCTCCCTGTCCCGGTGTGTCAGGCATTTCACAGCGGATGTTCTTCCCTGGCCAGGACGGAGGCCGTGAGGGCCTGGTCTCCCACCATTCATTGCTGCTCCTCGGTACCAAGCGTTCTGTTCATGCAGTTTAACGGACTACAGAACGGAGGGGCTGGGCCTTGTGTTTGCTGTGAACTTAGCTATGTTTCTGCATAGGGGTTCAGTGGAGGGGCCAGGGCCCACTCTCTCCTGTGAGGCCGGGCTCCCTGGGCACAGAGGTTTATTTCATCCTCTCAGTGTCTTCGAAGCGGGCACTGTCTACGTCACATTCTGGGGGCGATGTGAAGGGAATCAATCACAGTCACATGGAGAACTAAGCTCGCTCTCCACGGAGGTGCCATCCCTGCCCAGGAGGCTGAGGCCCCACCTCTGCCCTCAGCCTGCTGAGTGACCCCTGACTGCCATCTCACCCTCACTGAGCCCCCACAACCTCAGTGGAGCACAGAGAGGGCTCCCCTCATGTCACCAAGCCCTGATCCCATTACTTCCCATCTTTGGGGAGGCGGCAGAGAGTGGACACTGAGGCCCTGTTGACCCAGAGGGGCCCTGTGGCTCCCCACACATCTGGTCCCCTGACTCCTTCTTTCCAAAGCTGGGGGTGAGCAATAAGTAAAATGACCCCATGGTGCCAGCCAGTCTCCCCGACAGCATGGGGCTCCTACCGGCATGGGGATCTTGGAGAGCTCCCGGCCGATGCAGTTCTTCATGATGCTCCAGAGGTTAAGGCTGTAGTTGGGTTTGTCGGGGATGCGGGATCTCCTCTTGACCTTGGGGGGACCCTTGGGCTCTGGTGAGGCACCATCTAGCACCTGCCAGAGAAGCAGACGTGGCGTCAGTGGTCTTGGGCCTGCCCTCGACCCTGACTGACCATGCATCAGGCCCAGGGGTAGCTCGATCCCCCTATTCTGTTGAGTCTGGAATCTCCTGTGGGGTCTCCTGCCTCACTTACATTGTCTGCAGTGGTCCAGTCATCTGAGGAGACTGCCCCCGTCATGCCCTCAGCTTTCCTACGGGAAACATGAAGAACAGGTTGTGTGGAAACCTCAAAGCCACCCCCACCTTCTCCACGGACCTGCCTGACGTCCGAGGAGTCTGCCTCCAGCCGATTTTGATGGGGAGCCCCCTGCCCTGCAGAACCTGAAGCACTCAGATGGGGGCTGCAGAGCCCAGGGAAGCAACTGGGACCTACGGGCCACATTCAGGGTCTCTGCACAGGCCTCCTGGGGGACCGGCTGCCCCTGGCCCCAGGTGAGCTGGAGGATGCACATTTCCTTTTAGAGGACCTTCCAGAGCCTTCTGTCACAGAGCTGACCCTGGGGTGTGTGTGTGTGTGTGTGTTCGTTCCCTTGGGGCTGGGATTCCTTAAGGGCAGGGCAAGGATCCGGAGCAGCCCTTTGCAGGACCCAAATGGGCTGTAGATGCAGTGGTCTACTGGGCCAGCAGGGGGAAACAAGTTCCGGGCAGCACTGCAGAGAGGAGGCCGCACTGAGGCTTTCAGGAGCCACTAAACAGAACAGGAGTGGTACTGCAGACAAAGGGGCGGCAGGCACAGAGGTGCAGGGCAGGGCTAGACCCTCAAACAGGACCCAAGTGGGACCGGCCTGCTGTCCAGTGTGGCTGCAGCACACAGGAGCAGTGAGGGGGAAAGAGGCAGGGGGTTGGGCAGAGGCCAGGTCAGGTGTCACAGGGGGGTGACAGGTGCTGAGGGTCCCGGGCGTGCTGGCTCCTAGGAAAGTGGGGCCTGGCACTTGGTCAGGCTGGCTCTGATGTAAAGCTCAGCTTCCCGGCTGGGCAGCAAGAAGGTATGTCAGCGATCTAATTGAGAAATGTTCCTGGAAAGGGATTTGGAGCTCGAAATATCTTGCTGCTAGGACCTGGAAGCTCCCCAAAGGTGGGATACAGGCCCTGGACCCCCCAGTCTCTGGACAGAGCTGGAACAGGGAAGGAGTGGAGCACTGGCTGATTGGTCAGCGGAAGGATTTCTTCTGTGTGCTGGGTCTTTGAGTGCACGGGGTGGGCAGAGTGACGAATGTGGGCATAACTGAGGTTTTGAACCTCAACTGGAGACCTGGGTAGTGCGATGTGGTTGTCCCTCATCTATGTACTTGCTGGTGACAGTGGTGTCTGTATTGAAGGAGGCGTGAAGCTCTCTGGCCGACAGGCCCATGCATGGAGGTGGCACTGAGAGCTACAAGCTCCAGTCAACGATGTCACCTGTGTCCCAGGACTTTAGGTAGCAGCTGACCATCGCCCTCGACGAGGTCACTGCAGGGCTGCGTCTGGGAAGTGCCATTTGATCTGTGTCCCCACAGTGGCAACATTCACCAGATCTTCTATCATTTGGGTCTAATGCCATCTGGTCAGACAGGGATCCCAAGCAGGACTGAAGTCCTAGTTACAGGACATTCACAGCTATGCCTTCTTGGCACCTCTGACTACAGCTAGCCAGGCGTGTGCTCAGCCTGGCTGGCTCTCTCTTCTGTCCCCACTCCTGGGCCTGTGTCCTCAGGACTTTGTGTGGACCTGAGAGTCAGACACCATTTTCATTCCTAGTAAACCCCTGGAAGAAGCTGGAACTGGGAGGGTGTGAAGCAGTCGAGGTGGGTGGGTGAAGGAGACACTCATCCTCCTGTGTTTCTATGTGGTCAGAAATGTCCAGAAAGAACAGATTTTTATGGAAAAAAGTTTTGGGAATAGAAAATCTATATTACAAAAGTACAATTCTACTGTGTCCTCTTTTCCCAAATGTTGTCACTGAGGCCATTCTCAACCCTGATGGAGAAACTGAGGGAGCCTGCACCCTAGTCTACCACCCTCACCCTGCCTTCTAGACTGCAGCTGACCCCCTTCAGACAAGCCCCATGCTCCTGTGCATTATATATTAAAATCCTGCTACAATCCCATCTCAGCACTTCCAGCTTAAGGCAGAGCAAGAACCTCTCTAAGCTGGGGGGAAAAATGCTACGTGGAGCAAGAAGTGAAAGACAGAAACTTCACGGGTCTGGCAGGTGAAGCGGAGACTAGAACCAGGCTCCCCCAGCTCTCGACTCAGGGAGACCCACCTGTCCTCCTTGGACTCGGCAATTACGGTGATGAAGGATGTGGCGTCTTCCATGGCGTCAAAATACTCAGTATCTTCATCTTCCTCACTGTCCTCTCCTTTGGGAGTCAAGAGGCTTCCTGGAGACACACGGGGGCCAGGAGCAGAGTTTGCAGTTTCAACACAGACACCTCACCTGTCAGAGGTAACCTGGAGCCCAAAGGGCCTGTCCTGCCAGTCTGAATAGCTGTCCCCACCCTCGGCTCAGCCCACACACAGGCTCCCTGCTGACAACACCTGGCCCTGACTACCCTCATAGGCTCCCTCCACATTCATTCTTGTAGCTGTAGCTCAGATGCCTCCTCCACGAAGCCTTCCCTGTTCTCTCCAGGTGGGTGGATTCCTGTCAAGCTACCTTTTCTGATGAGGAACCAGCTTGCTCACCGCCCAAGAGTAGGTGGTAGCCACCCAGCACCTGGCCTCCTTGTCACAGAGGGGACAGTTGGGCTCGTCTAACTTTTCTTGGGAGGGTTTGAATCCAGATCCAGAGAGACGGCTGGCTGTGTCAGGCTGCAGTGGACAAGCCCAGGGGGTATATGTGCTGGAGGGCCCAAGGGCAGTTGTCTGAGCAGTGAGGGGCCAGGGGCTGGTGGGCGTGCCGGGGCAGCAGGCGCTGCTCACCCTCGCTGAGGCTCTTGGAGGGGTTGGTGGGCCGTCCGGGGGCGCTGCGGAAGGCCCGCTCGAGGCTGTTGTGCTGTCTGGCTAGCTGCTCGATGGTCTCCTCCAGGTGGATGCGCTGCTCGTGTTCATACTGCAGTGCTCGCTGCCATTTCCGGCTGTGAGACTCGGCTAGTTCCAGGAAGTCCCTGCAAGCCTGGGGGTGGGGGCGGGGGCAGGGCATGGTGAGGGGCCCCTCCCAGCATCCTCCTCCCTTGCCAGCACATGCACTGCCACCCTACACCCCTGTGAGGCTCTGAGACATTTCCAGTGGGCCCAGGATTAAGCATCAGCAGCATGGTCTCTGGGGAGCACTCAGCCTGGGGTGCTGTCTGGGGGCTGGAGGCCCCCTGGGGTGCTGCTATCACAGCTGGCATGGAGCTGCTCCAGTGCTTTCCTCTGCCCTGTCCCAACTGCACAATGGCCTGGGGTTTTATCACTGACCCCTGTCCTGCTACTGATACCAAAGGCACCCCTAACAGCTCAGACTAAGCCCCTGACTTTGGAAGGAAGGAGCACCCCTTCCTGCTTCACTCCCCAGCTCTGAGCGCTACCTGAACCTTACCCTCTCCCGCACCATCCTCATGATACACTCAAACCCATCATTATAGTCACTGCCTTAATCCACCGTCTCTGGTTCTTCCTCTTCCCCTGACCCTCCACCTTTCCCAGCACAGGAAGGGAGACCCTCTATGAGTTGGAATGACTTAGTGACCAGGATAGTAGAAGTAGTATAGTATAGTATAGTATAGTATAGTATAGTATAGTATAGTATAGTATAGTATAGTATAGTATAAACCAGGATAGTGGAAGTAGAGGCCACATGGCTGTCTCTGTCTCCCATACTTGAAGGGCCTGTCACCCTTGACCACACGGCTGTCTCCCATACTTGAAGGGCC
>NW_006399901.1:1673746-1674644 GCF_000299155.1 Elephantulus edwardii | reverse complement strand
CCATACTTGAAGGGCCCGTCACCCCTGGCCACACGGCTGTCTCCCATACTTGAATCCTTTTTCCAAGGATTGGTCCCTCCTGACACCTGACAACGTGCCTACATTATGTGAGATGAAGTTTCACCCTCCTTTGCCTCTCAAGAAACAACTTTCTAATAGGTCCTGCTGAGGAACCAGCTAGAGCTCTGGTGGTTTATTAGTAAGGAGCTGTGCCACCAATGCAAAGGCACACAGTTCAAACCCACTGGCTGCTCCATGGGAGAGAGATGGGCAGTCTCTTCTCACGTTCTGAAAACCCGAGGGAGGTCAGCTGTGAGTTAGTTCTGACTTGATGGCACACAACAGCGACAACAAACTGGGACTGGAAATTCAACCAAGTTACCCCAGAGTCTATCACTTTAGCTCTGCTGTTAAGGTTTCTCCCTCAGGCTGGCAGCCTACTGTGATGGCTCAAGTCTTCTCAGCTTTTCCAGTCCATAGATTATTCCACCCTACCCTGAAGAAGTGGGGCCAGTGACACATGGTTGGAACAAAGGCTCAGGCCTCAGCTGACCCTGGAGGGCAAGGAAGTCCCAGCCAGTGAGCCTCCTCTCACCACATAGGCAGGAAGGGAGTGGGGTGCCATTTCCTTGGTTCACGTCTGCATTCCTGGCTTCTGGCTAAACCTGCTGCCCTCACCCCCACTGCACCAGCTAACCCAGACCTCTGGCTGGTCTCTATGTCAACTGAGGTCCAAGCTTCTCCTGGAGGGAGACAGGCCTCCCTCAGTGGCAGAGACATGGGAGGATACTCCCAGCAAAATTGCTCTGAGGAAAAAGAAGGAGGTACGAAGGGTAGAGCTTCAGGCAGAGGGGACTCTGCCTCTCACTGTTGTATCCTCACTCCTCACAGAAGGGCC
>NW_006399901.1:1669678-1673356 GCF_000299155.1 Elephantulus edwardii | reverse complement strand
CCGTCACCCCTGGCCACACGGCTGTCCCCGAACGCCCACTCCTCCTCTCTGGCACATCTCTGACTGCACATCTGCAAGTCTGCGCCCTGTACCGGCTCTTGCTCATCCTGAGGAACTCTTAAACCCATCAGGACCCATCAAAGGCTGAGTGAGCAGGCTGATGTGGGAGTCCTGTGACCTCCGTAGGACAAGTCACAGGAGGGGACTGTACTTGGGGTTCCAGAGGGCTGACCCTCACTCTGTCACAGGCCGGCTGCTCCTCTAATGAGCCATCTACCACCTCAACTCACACTCCGGGCACCTTGAGAAGCAGGGTGGAGGGAAGCCCCCCATCTGGAAGTCCTGGAGGACTGAGAGATGGCCCCAGTGATTGCCTGGGGGAACGGTGAGTGCGGTGGGCAGGGGACCCAGTTCCTGTGCAGGAACCTCCCCCTCCGACTCTCCATCTGAGGGCAAATGAAGACCCTGTGCTCACCGGCTCTGGGTTCAGCTAGAGGAGAGGGATCATGCCCGTTTGATGGATAAGAAAACCTAGGCTTAAACCCTCAGCAGCTTCTTGTGGTCACATACTTGGAGGGGGCATGTTCACTCAACACTGCATCCCATCCCCCTCCTCTTGTAGCCCTGGCCATGGCCTTCTGCACCCCAACAGCCTGGCCATGACCCCCTGCCTCTGATAGGCCTGCCCATGACCTCCTCCCCCTTCTCTGACATCTTAGCTAGTCCTCTGACAGCCCGTGATAGCCCTGGCTGTGACCTTCCCCACCCTGACATCCCTTCCTCTGATCGGTCTGGCTGTGTGACTCCATCCCCTTACCCTTGTAGCTCTGGCTGTAATCCCACCATGGCTGTGTGAACCGCCCACCTCTGAGGGCCCTGGCCATCACCCCTCTCCTCCCTTGATAGCCCTGGCTGTGACCTCCCCCACCCTGATGGCTCTGGCTGTGACCCCTTTTGATAGTCCTGGCTAAGACCTTCCTCTAAGAGCCCTCGCTATGAGCCCCCTCCTTTGAGAGACCTGGCTGGGCTGTGACCCTTGGAGAGGACTGGTCAAGACCCGCTTGGTTATGACTCTTCTGATAACCCTGGCCGTGACCCTTTGAGAGACCCGGCCATGACCCCTCTCCTAGCCCTGGCCACGCCTAAGCCACTGTGACCCACTTCCCTAGAACAGGCAAGGGTTTATACCGACAGGTGTCCAGCCTCAGGTCGGGGACAGGGCGGGAGCCCGGCGTGGGGAAGCAAAGGAATCTCCTTATGTGCTTAACCAAGCCCTGAAGATGGAGGGCGCATCTGGTGCAGCCCGGGGCTGGGGCTACTCAGAGCTTGCAAACCGTACGGTTCGCCTGGAGGCGAGCACTGGTGGTGTTTTGTGGTGACCTGCTAACCTGAAGCTGACGGTTTACACCTACCCAGTGGTTCTGCAGAAGGAAGGCCGGGCAAACGGCTTCGGTAAAGATTACAGCCCAGAACCCCCCAGTGGGTTAGTTCTATCTTGGCTCAATGGCAATGTGCTTGGTTTTTGGCAAAATTTACCAACAGGTGTGAGCTGTGTCCACTGCTTTGATATAATGGGGTGACCCCCAAGCATGGTGGGCCCATAAGACCCAGGATCCAGGCTTCACTTTTCCTTGGCCTTTCTGCCTTTGACCACAGCCCCTTACTCTTCAGGGTGGGATCCAGAGAGTAAACACAGCCATAGCTCGACCCTGTGGCCTCCTGGTCAGATCACGCCCCTCCGCTTGTTCTGTAGCATGTGGGGGGCGGAGTGCTCTTCCGAGGGCCTCAGGAACTTTCTAGACCATTGATGAGCCCGGTGAGATGAGAAGGCTGAGAACTCCATCTTATTCCACAGATTGGGAAACAGAGGCTACAAAGGTGCAGTGCAGGGCGGCAGGTGTGTGTGGGGCCAATTACAGGTGACAGATGTGATGGAATTATTCAGCGTGTACCTAGTCTGGGGCCTTCATTGCTTGGTCCCTTCCACACTGGCCTGGCTGTTACACAAGACCTCTGGGCTCTGCTCCTGCCTCCCTCCGTCGCTGCTCTCTCCCACCTACTCCCTAGAGTAGGCCTCTCACTCCTGCCAGGCCTCTCTAGACCACAAAAACCAAGCCCAGTGTCACCAAGCTGATCTCATCTCACAGCGACACCATAGGACAAACCTGCACTGCCCCACAGGTTTCTTTACAGGAAAGAGCTCTGGTGGCTTAGTGGTAAGGAATTGTGCTGCCAGCCCAAAGGTACATGGTTTGAATCGACCAGCTGCTGCGTAGGAGAAAGATAGGCAGTCTCCTCCCTTGTGATTTACTGCCTCTGAAAACCCACCGGAAGGTCAGCTATGAGTCAGGGCCCACTCGATGGTATGCAGCAAGAGCTTTTACAGAAGCAGATCACTACATTATTTTCCCACAGATTAGCTAGTGGTTTTGAACCGCTAACCTTTCAATTAGCAGTCAAGCACTTAACCAGTGCACCACAGGGCTCCCGATTTTCTCTGTGTTCACAGTGAGGGCTCTGCTTCTATGCAATTCATGCCATTTTAAACAAGATGTATAAAAGGATCACAAAACAGCAGAATAAAATAGCTCAAGATGGCAGCATTCCTTCCACTGGCCAAGTGGGCAGTGGGTGTGTACTGCGTGGCCTCTGGCCTTCTTAGCCCCAAAGCAAAACTTACTGCTGTAGCGTTGATCTGATGCATGATAACCCCATAACCCTGTGGGGTTCCCTTGGCTTTTACGTGTTTATGGAAGGAAACTGCCTTTTTCCTGGACAGACCCTGGTGGATTCGAACCACTAACTTTTCAGCTACTAGCCCGACATGCTATGCACTATGCCACCAGGGCTCCGGGAGGTCTTAGCAGCAAAGTCAAATTTAAAAAAAAAACAGAAAGAGAAAGTGTTGCTGAAAAAGAAGTGCAAAATACTGCACAACACGGATGAATCTAGAACAAATAAACTGAGTTATGTAATTAAGTCATAAAATGGCAATTATGGTATAAGACTACTGCTATTAAAAATTAAGGCAAAGTCTGAACACAGAATGAATCATGGATGGTTTGTGGGGACAAGAGCGGAGAGAAGATGGGAGCGAAAATTAATAAATACGTAAGTTGAAGGAAGAGGGAAAAAGCACTCCAAAATAATAAAAACACACCGAGTCAACTCTGACTCAGTTAACCTACGGTTTCCTGGGCTGTGAATATAAGAGAAAGCCCTTGGCAAGAAGCTGCACTACAATCCCAAAGGTACATGGTTTGAGTCCACCAGATGCTTTGCTGGAGAAGGAGGGGCAGTCTCTTCCTGTACCAGTCAGATCCAATTTGATGGCACACACACACAAAATAATAAAATTTAAAAAAAAAAGAAAATAGGCTCTCTGCTCCTCGTCGATCCAGATTGCCCTCTCTTCTTGTGCAGCCTCAGCCGCATCCCTGAGACACGATGGTGAAGGTCGGAGTAAACAGATTTGGCCGCATTGGGCGCCTGGTCACCAGGGCTGCATTTAACTCTGGCAAAGTGGAAGTTGTTGCCATCAATGATCCCTTCATTGACCTCAACTACATGGTCTATATGTTCCAATATGATTCCACCCATGGGAAGTTCAACGGCACTGTCAAGGCTGAGAATGGGAAGCTGGTCATCAATGGGAAAGCCATCACTATCTTCCAGGAG
>NW_006399901.1:1631501-1668718 GCF_000299155.1 Elephantulus edwardii | reverse complement strand
ACATCCTTGACACAAGTTTCCATCAAATCCCCCTGAGAAAGGGGAGGGGCTTGGCGAGCCCATCCTGTCATGTACCATCAATAAAGTACACTGTACTCAGCAAAAAAAAAAAAAAAGAAAATAGAGAAAGCCCATGTTTTCTAAGGAGTGGCTGGTGCATTTGAATAACTAGCCTTTCCGTTAAAAGCCAAACATAAAATTATGCCATTCTGGCTCTTTGAGTTTCCTAGCAGCAAAGTTAAATATAAAAAAACAAATCGAAACAAGAAAACCAAAATCATTGCATTGAGTCAATTCCGACTCACAGTGACCCCACCCCTTCCGCTTTCCTAGACTAGATCTTTGTGGAAACCGTCCTTATGCCGTGCTTTTCTCCTGAGGAGCAGCCAGTGGGTTCCACATGCTGATCTTTTTTGGTTAACAACCAAGCACGCAGTCACTGTGCTACCAATACTCCTTAAAGGCCAACAGGGAAAGAGTGAAGGAGCATCTGGTTCCCTCCATCCGCCCTCCAAGCCCTCAGGCCCTAAATGTAAGACCATTTTCTCTCCTGAGGTTTGTGTCTCTCATAGTCCTGAAGGCTGGTGGCCTCTCACAGACTTGGCCCAGATCCTCTCCAGCCTTATCTCTAGGGCCCCGAGGACCTATACCCCCTCATGGCCCACCAGGGATCCTGTCTTCCTGCCCTGCCCAATCCAGACACATCTCCCTCTTCAGACAGCTGCCCTCCACTTCAGGCTCCTGAACCACTGTGACTCAGGGACTATTTGGCAGGTAGTCTTATAGGCTTTGAGGTGGCCGTTTTAACAGCTGAAAAAGAAACAGAGGCCCAGAGCAGCTGAGGGACTTGTCTGAGGCTACGAGGCTCAGTCCAGGCCCCACAGCTCTAGCATAGGTTGTCCTGGGAGGGTGGCAGGGGCGGTGGGTGTGGGTGTGGGGCCTGGCTCTCAAGGGCCCACTGGCTCAGGTGGCAGGGGGATAAACCAGTTCAAGAAGTAGAACTCAGCCCTGGCCTTGCCTGCCTTAGCCTCCCAGCACCTTCACCCCTGCTGGTGACCTTGCCCACAGCCCCAGGGTTGCTGCCAATGACCCAGTTGTGCTTGACCGCTACCTCAAAGCCACTGCAAGACAAGCTTGGGGAGACAGGAAGTGAGACTTGAGGCCAGCTAGGCCTCATTCAGGCACTGGCTGGCACAGCTACCTGGAAGCTGCTGTGCCCTTAGAGGGGTTTCCCCTGTCCTGACCAAGGCCTTGGTCATCTACAGCAGACGAGCTGTCCCTGTCGCCCAGAGGCTGGTCCCTGGACTGAGAACCTGTCTCCAGCACAACATGCCTACCTTGTGTCCATCCTCAACTTGCTGGGTCTTCTCTGCCACAACCAGCCTCTCCCTGGCCCCATCCCGCTGCACTGTGGAGAGGGCAGCAACTGGCCGGGGCCTGGTGCCCTGGAATGCTGAGCTGGGCTGTCCCTCAGAGGTGGCTAAGCTGGATTAGGCTGGGCCCTACAGGGGGGCTGGCTGGGGCAGAGGGGAGCTGGGGCCCAGGGAGGGCTGACGGAGCACAGCCACACCTCCCTCCAGCCCAGCGACTCCTGTGGCCAGGACCAGAGGGCCAGTGCTAGCCCTGAGCAGGAGGTGGGACCCACAGTCCCCTCATATACACCACCTTCACATCCTGAATCATGGGGAGGGGTAGGGATGGGCAGGATGAAGGCCCAGCCACAGGATTCCTTCAGAGGCCAGGAAACTGTCAGGGAGACTGTCCCCAGGATGGGGACAGCATGCCTCTCTCCCAGTCCCCTGCACTGTACCCTGGGCTGCCAAGTGGGGTGCAGGAGAACCCAAGATATAGGAGCAGTGAACGGACTGACTGGCCACAGGGACGCGCTGCTCGCGAGGGCTAGGGAACGAGCCCGGGAGGGTGAATCATCTAGGGGACACTCACTATCAGGGACCCAGGGACCTGCACTGCAGGGAGGCGGCCTCTCCACCCCAACCACTTCACTCACAGACATCTCACGTGCAGGCCAGAGGGTCCCTGTCGAAAACCTTTGGCCAGCAGTGCCCAGGGGAGGGAGGATGAGAGTAATCCCATCTGCTGTCCCTAATCCTGATCCGACAACCTCACTGGCTTCTGGGCGTGGGGTCAGCAGGCCTGGCCTCCACCTTGGTGCTCTGAGGCTCGGGGCAGGGTTTTGAGCTCTGCAGGAACAGAATCCAGCCTTCTGATGCCCAGTGGTGGGAAGAAGGTGCTGAGAGGGCTGTGACTGGAGATGCAAGAGCTGATGAGCACTGGGGTGGGTGGACTGGACTCTAGGGGACACAGGCGAATAGCCCCATGCTCCAGACACCCACAGACAACATCATCTGGAGGGCAGCTTGGAGACAGTGCCAGGCCCCCTTCGCCAGTGTCTGGCTGCCGTGTATCTATCCTACCACTAGGCTCCCATTCCTGGGGCGGGGGGGGGGGCGTTTACTAGGGTGAAGGCTGTCCCCACCTCAAACATGCTGCCTCATAAAACCTCATCAGGGCACGTACCGTGGACACCACCTCTCACTGTTCCCTTCAGATGGCAGCAGAAAGGAACAGGAGTCTCCCACAATTCCAGTGTGTGATGAGAAGCGTTCACCAGAGCCCCAGGGTCTCTCGCCTGAGCTCTCAGAAGTTGGTGCCTGGGCTCTGGAGGTAGGTCCAGGCCTGCCCCCCCCGGGAGTATGTCAAGTGTACACAGCATGGGGACCAGCATCCCCTAATTCCTGTGCCCAGGAGGAGTTTGGCCAGGGCAGGGGTATGGAGTCAGAGAGGTGCTGGGGTGCAGAACAGAGGGGCCTTGTTCAATGAGAAGGGCCTGTGGTGTCCCCGAGTCAACCCTGATGGGCCAGGTCCTATAGAGAGGAAGGCCCCACCACTGCTGGTCAACCCAGCTTCATCCCACCGTGATGCCTGCTGGGAAATCACAGGTACATGAGCGTGTGCTTCCGCAGCCTCGTTCACCACACTAGAAGGTGCCACAAGAAGGAGCATTGCTGGGGGCCTCTGGTCTCTGGCACAGGTCTAGCCAAGAACCACGCTGTGTCCTGTCACCCCAGGTTCATAGGCCTCCCTCGGCATGGGCTGCCCAGTCCACACCAGGCCTCATCTCTCCCCAACACCCCGGGCCAGGGCAGGACATAACCTCTTCTTGACTTAGCTTCATTCTCAGTTCCAACTTTAAATAGTCCTTTTCCACCTTCAAAATAGTCCTCCCCGGGTGCACAGGAACCAGTACCATCTGTCTGCCAGTTTGCTGGCTGATTTTAGGCCGTTCTGGAATCTATTTTTACTCATCTCCCCAGGCCCCCAAGCAGGCCAGCTGTCAGGAGCAGAACTGTGGTCAGCTAGATGGGAGCTGCCCCAGGCCTGGACAGGGCGAGCACCTGAGCCTCTCCCCCCAACCTCGACCCCTCCACATCAGCCTAAGAGGTCCCATCTGTACATCTGACCCTGCCACACAACTTCCAGCACCTTCTAATGGGGTCATAAGTCAGAGGAAGCCTCAGAGGAGCTTCCAGAACAGTCTTTCTATACATGCCTTCCTGACCTGGTCTTCAATGCCAAATGTCCCCATGGTGAAGCTCAACCTTTGGTCTGACCCACTTCCCACGCCTGACCTTGCTCTCTCAGTTCCTTCTGCTGCTTCCTGAACCAGCTGCCCCCACATCCCACTCTGCCCCCTCCATGGACCCGGGCCCGCTGTCCAACCTCTGCCACGTGCTCCAGGTGTCTCACCTGAGCGGTAATCATCCTGGGGCTCTGGGTAATGCACCTCAGGGGCTCTGGGTACAAAGTCTGAGGCACGGGTCCCCCAAGTCCCACCCTCACTGCTTCCTCCCTGCTCTACCACCTTGACTCTTTCTGACATCTAGGGGTGCCTCCAGCCTCTGGCTCTACCCAGATCTTGCTCCTGGGAGAGACCTTCCCTTCCCCCTACATGCTAGAGCCTGTGGGACTGACCAATGACAGATATGTATGTGTGTGTGTGTGTGTGTGTGTGTGTGTGTCTAGTTAGGAAGCAGCACCCTCTCCACACCTTGGGAATCATCCCGGTGGCCATGCCCTTGCGCCCCACTCAGCAAGCCTCTGACCCTACCTTCCAAACAGGCCCCCACCTGGCCGCTCCTCGGCAGCTCCAGCCCCAGCTCTGATGCAGGCACAGCCTCTCACTGGGGTTCCAGGCGCCTGACAGCAGCCCCCTTTCCAGATAGAGGAGGGGTCTCTCCAAACTGCAACTCTCTTGCAGCCTCATTCAGAATGGAAGGCCAAGGACAGCGTAAGATCCATGTCCTCCCTTCCTCCCTCCCTCCCACGGTCCCCTCCCAGCCTCCTGCTGCTCCCCCACCTCTGCAGCTCACTCTACTTGGTTACAGGGGTGGGGGTGGGGGTAGTGACATCAGCCTGTTCTTATTCCAGGCCTGGGAGGACCTGGAGGAGGAACCTCAAGAGATGTCAGAGGGCAAGCCACTGCTGGCTGAGAAGCAGGGACAAATCGGGCTGAAGCCCACTGGGGGCCCCATCCTGCACAAGACAACTCCCCTCCCCTCCAAACTTTCAGTGCTTTCTAACAGGGTCTGCCCCTGCCTGCTCCCTGGCCAGGGCTGGGGGAGGAGGGGACACATGGCTGGGTGGCATAAGGAGATCTGGAGGAGTCAGTGGACAGGGAGGTGGGTCTGCATGGAGGTGACATCAGCATAGATCCCCAGGCAGGTCCCACCACACTAGTCCGCAGGCACATTCGGCTTCCACGTGAGGGAGAGCGGTGTGCACCCATGATGCACGCAGGCACACACCTGCATACATACATGCATACCACACCAGGGCAGGTTCGCATCTAGAATGATCCTGGCAACACTGCAGGATTTTTGTCACAGAGCTTGAACACGGGGTTCAAGGTCAGTCTGTGTGGGAATCTAGGTGACCTATGAAGGCCTAGGCAGATTTGGTCTAGGTGACAGGAAGCCTGGGGGGCTGGCCCAGGACAAACCATGACTCTTGTGTTCACACAATAGCCAGGCCTGTGACCTGGGGCCTTAGGGTGGCTTCTGAGCAGCACTGATGCCAAGCAATGGTGACACCAGCCTTGAGTGGCTGTTGTGAGGAGCGAATGAGCAGCGGGAGGGGTCAGGCGCTGATGGCTGTTCTCACAGTGCCACCAGCCTGGAAGTCTGTCCTTCCAGCAAGGGCACTTTGTTTTGGGACAAGGATAAATTTGTAAAAAAGAAGAATTAAAGCAAAGTTTACAATTTTAATTTCATTTTGTGGGCCAAATATGTATTAATATGTATCAACTCGGTAGCCAAGTGTGTGTGCATGTATATATGTATGTATATATATGAATGTGTGTGTATATATACACATACACATATATACACATACATACATACACTCATACGTATATATGTATGTGTGCGTATGTGTTTTTGTGTGTATATATATAAATATATATGTGTGCGTGTAAATATATGTATGCATATATACATTGTTGTTGTTATGTGCCCTTGAGTTGCTTGCACAACAACCCTATGTACAAAAGCCTTAAACCCTGCTCTATCCTGTGCCAACCTCACTGTCTCTGACACACCTACTCCCATTACCCCAATCACTGAATCGATCCATCTCATCAAGGGTCTTCATCTCCTGCACTGTACCTCCACTCTCCCAAGCATGATGTCTCTCTCTAACGACTGGTCCTTCCTTGAAACATGCCCAAAGGATGTCAGACAAAGCTTCAGAGTCCTTGCCTCCAAGTAGCAGGTGCAACACAGTTTCATCCTCTCCAGGACAAACCTGTTTGTTCTTCTAGCAGACACTCTTCAACACTCTTCTCCAGCAGCACAGTTCAAAGGCATCAATTCTCTATCATCCCTAGTCACTGTCCAGATCTCTGATGCATAGCACACAATTGTGAAGACTATGGCCTGTATCAGGCACAGCTTAGTCTCCAGACTGACATCATTGCTCTTCAGCAACTCTGGAGAGGTCCCTGACAGCTGACTTTCCCAATGCAATTCGTCTTTTGATTTTCTGGCTGCTGGTACCAAGAGTGTTGACTGTGGAGCCAAGCAAACTAAAACTGTTAACAGTCTCAATCTCCTCACCATCCATAATGATGCTGCCAATAGGCCGAGAGGTGAGAATCTTTGTTTTCTTGATATTGAGCTTCAATACATATTGAAGGCTGCAGTCCTTGACCCTCTGCAGCAAGTACTTCAGGTCCTCTTCAGTTTCAGCAAGCAGAGTTGTGTCATCTGCATAACACAGGTTGTTAATGAATCTTTCTCCAATCCTGATACCACATTCCTCCTTGTACAGCCCAGCATCCTGGATGAGCTGTTCTGCATACAGGTTGAAAAGGTATGGAGACAGGATACATCCCTGGTGGACACTCTTCCCAATTTTGAACCATGCAGTGTTTCTTGCTCTGTTCTGACGACTGCATTTTGGTTCATGTATAGGTTTCACATTAGCACAATCAAGTTTTCTGGGATTCCCATTCTTCTCAGAGTCAGCCAATTTGTTGTGATCCACACAGTCAAAAGCCCTTGCATAGTCAATGAATATATATTGTTGTTGTTGTTGTTACGTGCCATCAAGTCACTTGCGACTCATAGCAACCCTATGTACAACAGCCCTAAACTCTGCTCTGTCCTTGCCAATCGCACTGTCTCAAATACACCCATCCCGATTACCCCAGTCACTGAATCAATCCACCTCATAGAGGGCCTTCCTCTCCTGCGCTGTCCCTCCACCCTACCAAGCATGATCTCCCCCTCCAAGGACCGGTCTCTCCTCACAACATGTCCAAAGTATGTCAGACAGAGCCTCGGAATCCTTGCCTCCAAGAAGCCACCTGGCTTAACCCTCTCTAGGATGAATCTGTTTTCCTAGCAGTCCATGGTACCCTCAATACTCTTCTCCAGCACCACAGCTCAAAAAGGCGTCAATTCTCCTTCTATCCTCCCTAATCATTGTCCAACTCTCTGATGCATAACAAATGATTGCAAAGACCATGGCCTGTATCAGACGTACCTTAGTCTCCAGAGAGACACCATTGCTCTTCAGAACTTTGGAGAGGTCCCTAACAGCAGACTTTCCCATATATTATATGTATGTATGTGTGTGTATATATACGTATATATGTGTGTGTGTATATATATGCATATGTGTGTATATGTGTATATATATGTATTTGTTGTCATTTTTGTATACCGTAGAGTAGGAACTGACTCACAGCTGACTCTACTGCAGGTTTTCCGTTTTCAGAAGAAGTTAATCACACGGAAGGAGACTGCCTACCCTTCTCCTTCGGAGTAGCTGGTGGCCTTGAATCACATGGCTTTGGAATTGCAGTGCAGCTTCTTGCCACTAGGCCACCAGAGCATGTGCTGTGTCTGTGTTTGTCTGTCTGTATCTATCTATCTATCTATCTATCTATCTATCTATCTATCTATCTATCCATCCATCCATCCATCTATCTATCTATCTATCATCTATCATTAGGTACCACAGAGTCAGAACTGACACACAGCTGACCTTTCAGTGGGGTTTCTGAGGCTGTAAATCACCTGAGAGGAGATGGCCCATCTTTCTCCCGCAGAGCAGCTGCTGGATTCCAACCACCTGCCTCTTACCACCAGGCCACCAGAGGTCCCTGTAGATCTGTTAATATGTATCAGTTCAGTCACTCTCACTCCTGAACTTGGTGTGTGAACTGGTGCTACAAACAGATGCATCCATTCCCGGGAAAGGTACAGCCTGGGGTGCAAGTGTTTGGTCCTCCTATCCCTAATCTGTGTCTCTTCTGTCCCCACACTTGTCTCTACACAAGGTCACCTATCCCTGCTCCAGGTCCAGCAGGAAGCCAGCCACAGACATACCAGAGCTTAAGGCTCATATATTAAAAAAAAGCGATTTATTGAATAGCTTTTTCATAACTGGTAAGCTAATTCACAGTTATACAAAACAGTAATTCAAGCAGGAAACTGCAGGGCTGGCTTGTCTCAGTGTCGGAAAATTACCCAGGAAGGACTGGTGCCAGCCATTCAGTGGTTCATTCACTCGTGCTTGCGTCCCTTCTCATTCTCATATTCTCTCTCTCTCTCTCTATCTCTCCCTCCCTCCCCCCCCCCATTCACCAGGCTTCCGTGTGCCGGGCAGGGGGCCAGCAAAGGAAGGTGCAGGGCTCTGATCATGAGGGAATGTGCCCTGTCCTGGACGGCTGCCCAGCCTGCAGGGACGCAGGTCAAGATGTTTCCATGGGCAATTCAGGAGAATTGGGGTGGACTATGGACAGACAGGGTCAGCTAGGGCATGGACAAGGGGTCCTGCACAAGTCCAGGCAAAAGCATGCACCCGGCCAGCCTCTCCTGCCTTCACCCCTGGCCAGCTTGGTGCCTGCCTCAGCCCCTCTCAGTCCAGTCCTCAGGAGCTTGGGCACTGGCGGGGGTACCAGGCAGGGAGGTGGGCACCCAGGGCTGCCTCCAAGCAGGCAGACTGTGGGAACTAGCCTGGCAGCAGCTATAGGCTTTAGGGGGGCTTTGTAGGAGGAGTAATGTCCAACAGGGATGGCAACAGGTGGTGCGGGACTGAGCACTAAAGCTGTCAGGTGATGGGATGACCCTCAGGACGTGAGGAGGGGCTGAGACGTCTGTGCCCAGCTGGCTCCTTTATGCCTCAGGGGGAGGGAGACAGCACACTCTCCTCCTCAGCATGGTGGGCACTGTCACCAATATGTAATTGGTCATTTTCATCCAACAACCAGGCCCTGCCCTTGGGCTGGAGAACTGTCCACTCAGACAGGCAGTGGGATGGGAGGGAAACAGCTAAGGGTAGGCCACAGAGTCAGACCAGTGCTGGCCCTACCCAGGGGGCACCCCATGCCCACGGTAGCCCACTCCCTGCCCCCTCATTCCTTTCTGTCTGGGAGAAACCTATTCTACCTTCCGAGGCCACCACTCCGACTCTGCAGGCCCCACTGTGACCAAGTCCCCCTCTCTTGCTGCCCTGCCTGCCTCCCCACCTTCATACCCCTCATGGAGGCATGGCTGAGCACATGTGTGACATCATGCCACAGGAGTGTCCCTTGTGGAGTCGTCGCCTGGCACATGTCTGGAATAGGCGTGGCTCTGCAGGCAGCTGTGTATGCAGGACTTCCCGGCAGGGAGTGGCGCAACCTGGGGGCCGCTGTGGTGCTGCCCACCTGTACCGATGCCTCCGCAAAAGTCACCAGACTCAGCCTCCCAAGTGCATCCAGTGAGCTGACTGCCTGAGACCTGGTGGGATGCCCCGAGAGGTGGGAAGGAAGCAGCACCTGGCAAGGTAAATGCACCTGTGCTTCATCGTATAAAATCCTGCTTCTATTTCTCAGCTACAGGGCCGGGGCGTTACTATAGAGAGCAGAGAGTGTGGGGACCACTGCCACCTCACTGGCACAGGCTCTGCTTCCTGAGTGATGTGCTTTCTGGTGAGGACAGGGGGCAAGAGAATGTCTCTGTGCCTCAATATGAGGAGGGCTACTTGGAGCACCCAGGTATCCCCATGTTGGGGACACAAGTGAGTCAGACCCTCAGCCTGACCTCGAGCGGAGGGCAAGTCCTGATATCCCTTCCAGGGAGAGGGCACACATGGTCTCAGATGGGGTGAGAGACCCTTAGAGACTGGGAATGCTTGCCAGCTGTGGGGGAGACTGTGTGGGGATTTGAAGGCTAAGAAGGAATCCTCTGGGAATATGATGGATGGGAGAAGGGCTTTGTAGAAGGTGTGACACTGGCAGAGCTCTCTTCTTGCCCTTCATCATCGTCGTCGTCATCATCATCATCTTATCTCATTGCTGTCAAGTTGAAACTGACTCACAGCTGTCCTTCCACTGGGCTTCTAAGACTATAAATCCCTTGGGGAAAGGTAACTCATCTTTCTCCCTCAGAGCCGCTGGTGGATTCGAACCGGCAGAGACGTCAGCCTCTGGGTTAATGACTCCCTAGGGCTATGCCCCCAGATCACCCTTTCCTGCTTCCTTAGCTGCTGGAAACCTGGTAGCTAAAAGCTTATGGCACTGACACCTTTTCTCAAATTTGAGGCTCTTTTTAAAATCTATCTCTTGACTTTGCTCAGAAGGCAAAGCCCTCCCAGACTCTCTGCTATCTAGGGTGGGTTGGCAGCTGGGGGTGGGGTAGCGGGGAGGAGTGGGATATAAGAAGGATGGTCTCCTGGGAGCTGTCCCCTCACTTTGACCCAGATCCAAGGCCCAGGTGCATTCAGGTGAATTCAGAACCACTGGCCAGGGTGCTGAAATGCAGCTGGGGCCTCCTTGTGGGAACAGAGTCCACTGACTCTGGTGTGGACGCTGCTGAAGGTTCCCCAGTCAGCAGGACAGTGTCCAGGGAACAATGATTTTTTGCCTCTGAGGACAGCCAGAACTGACTTCTCTCCTTGAGTCCCCAACTTCCAAGCAGGGGTCCTGAGCTTGCTACAACCAAAGGCTACATTTCAGCTCAAAGGTGAAGACACGGGGCACAGATGGGCACAAGGATTCTCCCCAGGCAGACCCGGGTTTGCATCCTGGCCTAGCCACGAGCTGGGCAAACCTTGGGCAGCTTACATGGCTTCTCTGAGCCTCAGTGTCCACTTTGGTCATAATACCTGATAGGGCTAACAAGGTGCAAACATTTAACACACTTGGCTCTGATGGAAAGGCTGGAGGTTTGAAAGCACCCAGAGGCTCCTTGGAAGACACAGCTGATAATCTGTTTCTGGGAGACCAGCCACTGAAAGCTCAAGGGGGCTTGCTCTGCCCCGACACACTATGAGGGTGCACAGAGTTGCTAAGGGGGGAATCAACTCAACAGCAAGTGGCTCATTAGGATGACTGTGAGGGAGAGGTGCGCAGGGTATGAGCAGCCTCTCCAGAGCCACCCTGCGTCCATCACAGACTGCTCAAGCCCAAGCTCTTTACCCAATGGGATCAGAGGCTGAGGTCAGCCTGGACGTAGATGCATGGCCCATGACCCTCCAGGCAAGCAAGGGCCCCCGGGCACACAGTGAGTGTCTGCGAGGACAGGAGGAGTGCCAGGCTGTCTACAGGTCTGAACACGGGGCAGGCCAAGCCACCAGGTTCCCCTGGGCCGGCTGGGGCAGAGCCAGAACCTCCCATCACCAGGCCACATGCTCTGTCTGTGCCTGGAGCTGGGGGCAGTCAGACATCATGGCCAAACCCAGGGCTCGGGCAGCCCATACAATTCATTATGCACTTGGATGGCGAATTGCTTTATGGCTTCATAAATATGGAGCCTCTGCCGCCCCATTAGGCTGTGCTAGACCACAGTTGGTGGGGAATGTCATTGTCTGTGAAGACAAAAAGGCTTACTCCAGACACAGGAACACCACAGCTAGGAGGTGGCCACGAGACTAGTAGGGCCGAGGACGACAGTGAAAACAAGCACATGAATTGTCATCCACAGGTTGAACATCTGTGTGGGCCTCAGGTAGGGGCACAGGAACCCAGGAACCTAGGGTGAGGGGCTGTGAGGAGGGCACTGAACCCGGGAGATGGGGACAGGAGAAAGCACCCAGGATTTAGGGATTGAGGCGGCCTGGACACCCCAGCAGTGGGGAACGTGGGGGTACAGACCCTGCTGAGCTCCTGCTGTGCACTCCAAGTCACAGTTTTAGGGGGCTTGAGTGGGGGCTGCCTCACTTGGGCACAGGCCAGATCAGGGAGAGAGGCTGCTCTGAGGGAGCACTGACGATTATCTCCCTGTCTGTGCCCACCTGGGCCTCTCCCCCATATTCTGCACTCCCACCTCCCCTGGCCCATCAGTAAGCTCTTAGCCCCTGGGCTCATGGCTCAGGGTCACATGGCAGTGACCAGCTCAGCCAGGGCCAGCCCTCTGCGTTCAGGAATGTTTGCGGAATGGAGAAGCGGAGGCTCAGTGTGGCAGCAGCGGGGCTAGGCCGGGGCCCCAGGTCTGTGGGCTCTTGGTTCCAAGCCACCTGGGTGCCTCGATGCCACATGGCCCACACTGTCTCCCAGGACCACCTGTATCCTCTGCAGTCACCTCCGACCCTGGCCCCATGCCCACATCTGTGGCTACTTCAGGGTCAGGGGCCACACAGAGTCTGGACCGGGCAGGCTTGGTGTGGTCGTCAGATCAATATTAATCACTCCCTTTCAGCCTCTGCAGGGTCTTGGTTTGGACAGTGAATTGTACAATTACCACACCAGCCATTCCAACTGACAATGAACAAGGACACTCTTACCGACCAATGACTGTGAGTAAGAAGGCACAGATGATGGGAACAGCAGGGAGGGAGCTCGTCCTGGGGAACAACATGAAGCCACAGAAATGGAGCCCCGCTCACTTGACCACTGGAAGGTGGGGAATTACCTTCTAGAAATTACCCCTGAGGCGCAAGGATCGCAAAGCTTGTCTCACATACTTTGGGCGGTCAGAAGCGGTCAGTCCTTGGGAAAAGACATCCATCATGCTGGGAAACGCAGAGGGCTGATTGCTCTGTTCTTTTGAATCCTACTAATACCGGAGGCTAACAAATACAATGGACGGTCAGAGCAAGAGGAACCACCACCACGTGAAAAACTTTCAAAACCTCATTGCGTTCAAGTCAGAATCAACCCTTAGATGACCCTCCAGCAGGATTCTGAGGCTGTAAATCATAGGAGAGGAGACTGCGCATCTTTTCCTCCTCACAGGGCTGGTGGATTCGAACTGCCAGACAGGCCCAGTCTTCGGGTCTAGTCAATAGACCACTTAAGCCCCATGGGGCCTGATGTAACCAAGTCCCGTGGTGAATCTATAAGAGCAATGAGCCCCCAGGCTCAGGCAGAGCTTCCTAGCTGGGGAGTAATGCATGGGAGAGAGGGGCACATCCCTCTCTGAAACATACAAGCTCAGACCTCACTCTACATGCCTCTTTGTTTATATCATTTTTGTTATTGTTGTTGTTACACTCGAGTTGGAACCATAGCTGACCCAGTGGGTTTTCAGAGGCAGTAAACTGCATGGGAGGAGACTGTCCATCTTTCTCCTGCAGCAGCTGGTGGATTCAAACCATGTACCCTCTGCATTGGCAGCTCAAGTCCTTACCACTAAGCCACCATAAATCTATAGTAAGTATGGTACGTTCTGCATGAATTCTGTTTACCATTCTAGAGAATGAACAAACCTGCAGGCGCGCTGGGAGCTGGCACAGATGCCACACTGGCTGTTCTGCCATCTGAAAGGAGGCTCCCCTCTAATGTGTGAGCTCAGCCCCAGCTCTGGGTGGCAGGGCTGCGAGAGTGCCACATGAGTGGCTCGTGACAGGGACAGAAAAGTGGGCAGTGGAGAACGGGCACCATCCTTGCACTCTGAGAATCAGATTCCTGGTGACCTTTGACCTCACTGTTAGAGTGGGGTGCGTGCACTGTGCCCTTTGGGAGGGCAGCCACCCAGACAGGGCTTAGATAAGGGTACCCAGACTTCACCATGGTGCTGTGACCGGGAGCCCCAGTGCCAGGATAACAGCTAGGGCGGGGCCACTTACATTGATCATAGCATTTGACGTGATGCGGAAAAGCGTGGCGCGCTCGTTCACCACCTTGAGCTTCTCGCTGCTCTCCGGAGGGATCTTGAGGCCGTCCAGCTCGTTCAGCGAGCGCTGGAGGGCAGCGCCATGCTTGGCCAGCAGGTCATTGCAGGTGCTCAGGTCGTCTAACTTCAAGGAGAGGTTCTTGATGGTGTTGGGGAGCTCGGTCTTGTCAGACGGGGAGGCACTTTCGTCGTCGTCGTCCCCTGAATCATCTGCGGAGAGGAACAGAGTGGCTGCGGGTTATCTCTGAGCCTGCACAGAGCAGAGCGTTCCCTGGATGCTGCCAGCTCCTGTCCCAGCCCCCAGCTGGTCATCCAGGCTGCTGGCTTTCCTTCCTTCAGGCAAAGCAAGTCAGCTTGTCAGCTACCACATTCCAGGCTAGGGGTGGGGTCTGGGGGGAACCTGCTTGAATGGCAGGGCTTTGGAGCTGTGTGTCAGCAGGCACCTGTCTGCCATGCACCAGTGCCCGTAAACTATACAATGTGGCCGAGGCTGCAGTGCACTGGGCGGACAGTCCACCCCACCCCACCAGAGCTCCGAATCAGGCCTGGGCTGCTTTCCTGGTGGCTTTGCAACCACTCTGGCGTACCCACACCTCCTCCCACCATCCCCACCATTCCCGCTGAGCTTCGCTCCCTGCACACGTGGAACACACTTGCTTTGGGGTTTTACCCCCATGTCCCTCCCCCCTAGAGCCTCCATACCCCTTCCCTCCATGCCCACAGGCACTCCCTCTCCCCAAGGTCTGCCCGGAGACCACCACCCTTCTGCTGTGGTGAAACACTCCTCCTACAAGGTCCCTCTCATTTACTGACAGCCCACTTCCTGTCTTTGAATTGTGCTGGAGAAGAGTACTGAGTGTCCCTGGGGTTGCCAAAGGACAAGCAAGTCTGTCTAGGAGAAGCACAAACAGGGTGCCCCTGAGGCGCAAGGGTCACAAAGCTTGTCTCACATATTCTGGCAGTCAGGAGTGGTCAGTCCTTGGGAAGAGACATCCATCATGCTGGGAAACGCAGAGGGCCAGAAGGGGAGAGGAAGACCTTTGATGAGAGAGACTGACGCAGTGACTGTGACAATGGCCTTAAGCACAGTGGAGCTTGTGGCGATGGCCCAGGGTAGAGCAAGTTCAGATCTGTTGTTCACAGCGCAGCTATGAGCTGCAGTCAGCGGCACCTAAGAACGTACAGACTCACAGCAATCTTTCTCCTACTGGGACTGTGCCATCCCCACAAATGAGGAAACTTAGGGTCAGAGGCGGGGAGGCACACATTCTAGGGGCGCGGTGAGGCCATCTACCGCTGAGCGTCATTTGAGGCTGTGGGTGCACCCACCATCCCTCGCCCCTCTCAGCAGCTGCCCAGCACCCTGGGGCACTCTGTCTCTGAAGACTGCCAAGGGACCCACAGAATGACCCCCATGCCCAGTGCTGCAGGTCTGAGTCCCCTGAGAACATTCTACAGTGGGAGGTGGGGGGTTCTGCTCCTGTCCAAACCACTGTGACCCCCAAATCTAGAAGTGCTAAAGTCTTTCCAATATACCTTGTGTCAGAAATTGGCACAAAACATTTTTAAAATAAAGAACATCTTTGTCTGTTACTCAAGATAGGAACTTTTTAAAGAATACAGCCTGTGAGGAGAGACTGGGTTTCTTCCCATAGCAGATAACGCCTGTGGGAGTGGACTTGCTGAGTTATGGTTCACTGGGCTGTGTAAGGGGGAGTGCCCACTGCATGCCCTGTTCCAGAGGACACTGCCAGCTGGGGGTGTGCGAGCCCCTTGTCCTCGGCCAACCCCCCTCCAGTCCTGTGTGGCTCAATGTTCAAGGTCACATGTGCTGGGCCAGGTCCCGGCACTCTGCTTCACGCAGGCTAACCTGAGCATCAGAGAGGCCAGCAGATAGCAGCCCTTGCTCTCTTCCACATGCTCCACAAGGTCAGGCCACCTGCCAGGGTTTCCTGCTGTTCCCAGATAGTAGGGGCACAAAAGCCGGGCATAACTGCTAGTTAGGTTTTCCCTTTCTTGGGCCACCATCCTCTCTGGGTCCCCTTCAGAGTCAGAATCAGATAAATGAGGCAAAAATGGGTGGAGAGAATGTTAGGGCAGATCCCAAGGAGATAAGGGAGGCCTCAGTCCTGATGTGAGGGGAAAGGCTGCCCATCTCCTAGGACCGACCTAATTAACGTTTTAGGCACATGAGCAAAGTCAAAGAACAGTGGACCAGAATAAGAACCACGCACTGAACCCCCATGACATCTCATTGGCCCATGAGCCTCCAACCCCAAGGAGGGACGCACCAGGAAACGATATATATGTCCTCACCTCAGGAGCATGTGGCCTCCATTACTGCCTTCCTGGGGAGGAAGGCTTGCCTCCTGTGATGTACCTTTTCTACGAGATCTATCCTTGCTTTGTGCCATCACTTCTGCCTCTTTGCCTTTCTTTTTGGCCTCCTGCTCTAAAAAATGGCCTCAGCCTACGTTCTCAGCCTAGCGTCCTTATGAGGCCTTGGCCTACATTCTCTGTCTAACCCTCCGATAAGGCTTCAGCCTACACTCCTGGCCTACATTCTCTGTCTAACCCTCCGATAAGGCTTCAGCCTACACTCCTGGCCTAGGGCCCCCATGAGGCCTCAGCCTACACTCCTGGCCTCCTGCTCTAACAAAAGCCTCAGCCTACACTCTCGACCCAGCACCCCGACAAGGCCTCAGCCTACACTGGAATTATTCTGAGAAATACCAGCAACAGTCTTCTAGGTCCCCTTTTAAGGTCACCCCACCACAGTGTACACTAAGAGCCTTCCTAAGAGCCACTGAAATTGCTGTACACTGTGCTACCTCGACAGGTTGGTCACCCTCCCCGCTCCAGTTCTAACTGTCTGGTCTAATTCTTTAGCCAGGTGAGGGGAGCAAACCAGGGCACTGATTTCACAGTAGCACTGTGAGGAACCCACTGCCAGTTAATGTGGACGATGACTGAGGGCAGCGTGGGGATCAGGCCGGGGAGCCAGCACACCTGAGTCAGTCAGTTTGGGCTCCAAGTTACAGCACCAGCCTTGCTCACAACATCCATGCTAGGATTATGTTTCCAAGGTCAACGTGCTCCACAGGTGGTCCTGACCAGGCTGAGGGGACAACGCTGTGTACCAGGAAGGCATGCTGGCTGCTGGTCAGTTGAGTGTGAGTCCCCGTGCATGACACGGGCACAGGGAGAAGTGGTGTAACTGAGCATCTTTGTGTGTGGGTCTGTGGGTGAGCGGAGGGCATCCACTCATCATCACTCCAACACGGATACCCACTTTATATAAGGAGCTCCCCAGGTCAGAGTTCAAGCCCAGAGGCAAGGGACATGGTTTTGCGTGTTCTACTCTCATGCTGTGTCATTAGGACAGTGTCTAGAGAGGGGGAAATGGCACACTGGGGCCCAGGGCCGTGAGCGTCTACTCTGAAAGGGCCAGAGGGAATGTCCCCTCACTCATTGCCCCAGAACAGAAAACAGAGTCTGCAGCTCAGCCCCACGGTGCCTATAGAGTCCTACCAACAGCAAGAGGTTAATTTCTTTGTTGTTGACTCACAGAATCCAAAATAAGTCTAGGTTTTAACCTAAGCACAAATGCAAGAAGCCTTAGGTCCCACCGTGCCTTTATTTGTCCATAGAAATGCCAGTCTCTCCATCAGGAGGGTCTTGCCACCACAAGCCTTGCTCACCTCAAGTCTTTCACACCTCAAGTCTTGCTGCTCAGTGTGGGAAGCACTCCTTCGCTTATCCTAGTCCCACAGCTGATGATGATTTGTAAGATCAAGATCAAGTGTCTATAGTTAAGGCAGCTGGAGACTAGAGGCTAAATGGCTAAAAAAAGCCAACTTTAAATTTAACACCACATGCAGGAAGAGGTTATCTTCTGGTTGACAATGACTGATGGGCAAAGTCTGTGCTGTGGACTGCAGGAGAGACCGCCCCCCCAAGAGGGACAGTGAGGTCAAGAAACTGGGGGGGGCAGTACAGCAGGAGGAGGGAGGGATTATAGCAACAGCTCAGGGGGCACAATTATGTGGCATGTCATGGTCAGGAGGGGAACTGGAGAGGGCAGGGGGTGATGGAGTGGGACACAGAAGAGGAGGTACCATGAGGAACCTCAGGCATCGAGTTAAGAGCCTAGATCCTTGTCCTCAGCAGAATGAAGTGATGGGGCACCTGAGCAGAGGGGCATGAGACAAGCTCCTGGTAAGCAGCAGACTGGCGAAGACAGTGGCATACTGGAGGACATATGGGCAGAGGGGCCAGAGGCCTGGGGTTGGGGTGGAGGCACAGGAGATGAGGGACTGTTAGAGCACAGGAGTAGTTTGGGCGGTTTTCTTCCCCGTCCTCCAAGCCTGCGATGCCTGCAAGAAAAGGCTGCCACGGTGGTCAAGGTGAAGATGCCCGGGAGCCAGAAGGACTCAGAGCCCAGTCTAGACATGCTGACGGCAGAGCCAGCCAGCTTGGGGATACGGTATTCAGAGGAGAGGATTCGCTGTCCTCACACAGAGTTCCCGCATTGCCATCCCCTCTCAGGAAGGGGACTTTGGCTCTGCCTCCCACATTCCTACTCATAAGATGCGGCCTGTGTCCCAGACACATCCAGAGCTCATGAAAATGTAGAGATGAGTAACAGGGGCCTCTGGTCACACACGCACAAGCCCCCAGTCTCAACTCATGGGGACCCTGCCACACTGCAATGATGGAGACTCTAGTGTTAGCGATGCAAGAAAAGACCACTTACCATGACAGCTGTCAAGTTAGAAAAAATAAATAGCAGTGTTCACTTGGCTCATGCTTTCTGCAGGTAACCTAGGCAGAACACCAAGGCTACAGCGGCACTGCGGCACTTAAGGGTGCGGTACTGGCCTTTTCTGATCTAACATATTCATTCTCTTCTCACTTTGTCTTACGAAAAAAAATACAGTGACAACGAGAAACTGTTGTTGTTATTTTTATGTGCCGTTGAGTCATCTGTGACTTATAGAGACCTTGTGTACAACAGCTCTGAACCCTGCTCTATCCTGAGCCAACATTATTGTCTCTGACAAACCTACCCTTATTACCCCAGACACTAAGTCAATCCATCTCATCGAGGGTCTTCCTCTTTTATGCTGTCTCCTCCACCCTTCCAACCCTGATGTCCCTTCTACCAGGACTGGTCCCTCATTGTAACATGTCCAAAGTATGTCATATGGAGCTTCAGAATCCTTGTCTCCAAGGAGCAGCCTGGTTTCACTCTCTCTGGGATGAACCTGTTTGTTCTCCTGGCAGTTCATGGTATATTTAATGCTCGTCTCCAGCACCACAGCTCAAAGGCATCAATTCTCCTTCTATTATCCTTAGTCACTCACTGTCCAGCTTTCTGATGCATAGCATGCCACTGCAAAGACCATGGTCTGGATCAGGCTCACCTTAAAGTCTCCAGCCTGACATTGCTGCTCTTCAGAGAAGTCCCTGACAGCAGGCTTTCTCCATGCAATTTGTCTTTTGATTTCCTGGATGCTAGTACTAAGAGTGCTGACTGTGGAGCCAAGTAAACTAAAGCTGTTAACAGTCTCAATCTCTTCACCATCTATCATGATGCTGCCAATTGGCCCAGTGGTGAGAATCTCTATTTTCTTAATGTTGAGCTTCAATCCGCCGCACATTTTTTACGTATTACTGAATAATTAACAAATAAATGCATCCATACACTTTGTACCATATGAATAAGGTTCCCTTTTTTATTCATTAAAATGTGCAGGACGGCTATACCAGTCATTTGCGCTAACGTGTTAAGACTTCAGTCCTTGACCTTATGCAGAAGGTGACAAGTGACACTGTGACAACAGAACAAACACATGGCACCATCTGCTGCCATTGTTGTGAACCATTAAATACAAACCAATTATGGCTGCTGACCCTCTAGCTTTTCAGAAGCTATAAATCACATGAAAGGAGAGGGCCCATCTTTCCTCCATGGATCAGCCGGAGGATTTGAACCATGTGCCTTTTGGGTTAGCATTGCAGCTCCTTACCACTAGGCTACCCGTGCTCACAAGTGAAATCCAACAGGGAATCTGCAAATGTATTCACCTAAGCACTGTTGTTAGTTGCTACCAAGTTGGTCATGAGTTGCAGGGCCTCCACATAAGCAGAGAATAAAGTTTTCAAAGCTGTGGCTTCTCCAAAACAAAACCAACAGGCCTGTTTTCAAGGCACTGCAGGGTGGGTTCAAACTGCCAGCCTTTCCTCTAGTAGTTCAGCGCTTAACCAGTTGTATCGCTCACTCACTTCCTGCCTTTGAGTCAGAACTAATGCACAGCTGACCATCCAATGAGCTTCCAAAGCTGTAAATCGCACAGGAGGAGTTTGCCCATCTTTCTCTCGAGGAGTCACTGGTGGATTCTAGCCTCCAGAGAGGAATGGACTTTGGGGGTACAGTGCCATATCCCTGCGAATGGACTTTGGGGGAATAGCACATCTCCCTGTGGACTGCGTCACCAGAGGTCCTCCTCTCAGGGACCAAAACTCAAGCCCAGCCACAGTCCTCTTCCTGGGGCTCAGGTCGCCAAGCAGTCCTCCAGCACCTGGTGGGCTGCCACCCACTGTTGTGTTACATGCTGTTGAGTCAAGTATGACCCAAAGTGACTGAACAAACAAAAGATCTGGGCCCTGTTCTATCCTGTGCCGTCCTCACCGCTGACACACTTGAGCCCACTGTGTACTCACTGTGTCAATCCATCTGGTTGGAGGTCTTCCTCTTTTTGCTGATCCTCCCCTTTCTCAGCATGATATCTTTTTCATGAACTGGCCCCGATACCAGGGTGCCCAAAGTGTTTTAGATAAGGCTTCACCAACCCTGTCTCGAAGGAGCACTCTGGTTGCAGTTTCGCTAAGCCCTGTTGGTTCTTTTGTCGATCCATGGAATATTCAGAACTCTTCTCCAGCACCACAGCTCAAAGGCATTAATTCTTCTTCTGTTATCCTTAGTCTCTGTCCAGCTCTCAGATGCACAGTAAAAGACTGAAAAGCCTGAATCAGCTACACCTGAGCCTTCAAGCTAATATCATTATTCCTTAGTACTTTGGAGAGAGATCTGACAGCAGACATTTCCAGTGCAATTTGTCTCCTGATCTCCTGACTACTGATACCAAAGGTGCTGATTGTGGATCCAAGCAAGGTGAAATTGTTGACAATTTCAGTCTTTTCTCCACCTATAATGATACTACCTATTTGTCCAAAGGTGAGGATTTTTGTCTTTCTGAGGATGAGATATAGGCTCTTGGGGACATCCCCAGAGGTCTGTGTAGAGCTCATGAGGTTACAAAATTCCATCTGTTCTCTCCAGAGTATTTGGAAGGGAGCCCTGTGGCCCACTGAGCGGCAGACTGTCGGGACTAGGAGACCAGGACTCAGCACAGCTCATGGAGAAGGGATGCTGTTTCTGAACCTCTGTTTCTTCAACTTTCACACATGCACCAAGGGTATCACACCTGCACGGTCAGGATGGGGGGCACCCTGGGCATCGGGCTGCCTCACATCATGTGGACTCACTCCCACCAGGCCCACTACCATGAACTCGACGCCTCTCCATTACCTTCTAGAAAACACCAATCTGTCTAAAACAGTGTTTTTAGAATCCTGCCAAATCACTGGAGGGTGAAGTGTTCCATCAATCTGAATACAACATAGGGCAGTGCCTGGGGAGCTGAGTACTGGAGGCCAGTAGGAAGAAATGAGGCACAAATGGCAGGACTCTAGAAGACAATATCCCCACAAAAGACCTCAGGAGTTAGCTGAAGGGGGGTGGTGGTAAAACAGCATCAGCTGCAGTGCTGAGGGAAGGTGGCAGGCAGCCCAGGGTGGACTCAGCAGGGTTCACAGCCCTGTGCTCCATCACTGCCCCCTGCCAGACCCTTAGGACTGAGACCATTGGAAAACATTCTCTCACTCTTCCATGGGTGAGGTGCAAGGGTGACAGGAAAAGGCCAGGCTCCCCAAGGAACCCTAACAGGCTGCATGCACTAGAAATAGAGATGATAACTCTCTGTCCCTGGGCCTCATGGAACAACGTTCCAGCCTTCCCTCTGCTCTAGAGTCATCCGAGCTCCCAGTGATAGCTCAGGGAGGAGGGATCTGTATGTATCTCCAGGTTGTCCAGCTGTTCAGAAACTTAGCAAAGAGCAGAAGGAAAAGGCAGCTACACACCGTGGAGAACAGAAGGACCATGTGAGTCTGGCCTGGCCTGGAGCTCTGCAATGCGGCAGCCAGCTCTTGGAAAGCTGGACCGTGTGGAGCACATGATCATGTTACTAAGCGCATAAGACTAGTCTGATCAGACACAGCCTTCTCCAGAATAGAAGTGATGCCTAAAAAACTTAGTCAATTTAAAATCAGTCATTAAAAGCCCCATGTGGCCAACATCTATTCTGACACATATGGGGCTGACACATGAGTCAACCTGATGGCAACTAGTCACCAGTTTCACTCGTTACACTGAAGACTTTGTCATCTTGTCAAGAGAGATTGAACATCTGGACCTCAGGTTACCGGCAGCAGGCACTGCTTCTCTATCTTGTCCATGATTCTGATGTGGCCTTCTTTGCCATATGACAAGCTTCCTGAATGTTGTTATATGCCATCAAGTCGCCTGTGATGCATAGTGAGCCTATGTACAGCAGCTCTGAAGCCTGCCCTGTCCTGAGCCAGTCTCATCGACTCTGAGTCACCTATCCCTATTGCCCTATCAATCCATCTCACACAGGGTTTTCCTCTCCTGTGCTGTTCCTCCACCCTTCTAAGCATGATGTCCTTCTCCAACGATTGGTCCCTCCTGGCCACATACTCTAAGTATGTGAGACGGAGCTTCAAAATCCTAGCCTCCAAGGAGAAACTTTGTTTCACCCTCTCCGGGACAGACCTGTTTGTTTTCTTGGTGGCCCATGGTATGTTCAAGACTCTTCTCCAGCACCACAATTTGAAGTCATAAATTCTTCTATCATCCTTAGTCATCCAGTTCTCATATATAGAAAATAATTGTGAAGACCAAGGACTGGATGTATCAGGTTCTTACTGTTGCTGTAACAAATGACCACACACTGAGTGGCTTATCACAAGCAGTGGAAAGGTGGAGAGTCAGAAGGGAAAAATAAAAAAGAGGAAGAACTTCAGCAAGACAGACTGACACTGTGATTATAACAATGGGTTGCAGCATGAAGGAAATTTTAAGGATGGTGCAGGATACGGCAGGGTCCCGATCAGTTGTTCACAGGGTCACTTTGAGTCACAGTCGACTTGATGGCATATAATGACAACAACAGAGTTCTGCCAGTCAGAAACCTAAAATTAAGGCACTGGCAAGCCGGCTTCTTTCTAGCCCATCCAAGAGAGGACCTTTTTCTTGACTTTTCAAGAATCTGCCTGCATTCCTTGGCTTGTGGCCCTTTCCTCCACCCTCAAAGCCTGCAGACTAATATCGTCTAATCTCTCCCTTTGAGGGCCCTCCCTCCTGCTTTTCTCTTATAAGGATCCTTATGATTATATCAAGCCCACTCAGATAATCTAGAAGATAATCCTCCCATCTCAAGTTAGTCACATCTGTGAAGTCTCGTTCAGTGTGTTCACCACCGTTTTCAGAAATTAAACCATGGGCATCTTCATGTCCACTCCAGTTGACACCATAATGTTGCTATGGCTGAGCTGAGCACCTTCACACAGACCATGGGCTGCATTCTCACCCTCCTGTTGACAATTATTAAGGTTTGATTTCTTGTCCTGTAGATCAAACTCAAAGCTCATTAACATCTTCGTTGATTCCAATACCCTGTGACTCTCAAGTGGTTTTGCAAGGCTGTAGGTCCTAATGGGAGGAGCTTACCTTTCTCCAGAGTTGCTGCTAGGGGGTTTGGATTGTTAGAGATATTTGGCCTCTTGTTAGCCGCACAACATGAAATGGGAATCGTGTGCTCTCTAGTACATCATTAGAGCTCCTTCCTGGGCATGGAGCTCTCACAAGGCCCCCATCTTGCCTCAAAGGCTGGCACGTGGGTCCTCCTGACTGCTCTGGCCATCTGCCTGCCTCACTTCTGGGAGAAGGGACCTACGCTAGAGGCAGAGCTCAGTTCTGAGCCAGCCTGTCCCGCTTCCAGTTCCATATAGGCATGCGTCAAGGCCGTGTCCTTTCTACATACCTCTTCAATGTGTATGCTGACCAAACCATTCATGACGCTAGACTATCTATGAAGAAGGTTATGGCATCAAGACGGGAGGAAGACTTCATCAACAACCTACATTAGGCTGATGACACAATCTTGCTTGCAGAAAGTGAAGACGACTTGAAGCACTTACTGAAGAAGATCTAAGACTATAACCTTCAATACGGACTACATCTCAGCATCAAGAAAATACAAATCCTCACCAAGTGACCAACAGGCAACATCATGATGGTTGGAGAGAAGACTGAAGTTGTCAAGGGTTTTCTTTTACCTGGATCCACAATCAACATCCTTGGTAGCAGCAGCCAAGAAATCAAGTGACGTGTTGCATTGAGAAAATCTGCTGCCAAGGACCTCTCCAAAGTGATAAAGAGCAAGGATACAAATGTAAAGGCTAAGGTGCTCCTGACCCAAACCAGGGTATTTCTAATTGCACTGTATATATCTGAAAGTTAGACAGTTAATAAGGAAGACTGAAGAAGGCTCAGTGTCTTTGAATTGTGGTGTTGTGAAGAATATTGAATATTCCACGGATTGCCATAAGAAAAACCCCAAATCTATCTTGGAGGAAGAACAAGTAGGGTGATTCTGAGAGGCAAGGAGGATGAACCTCAGTCTTATATACACTGAGCATGTGTACTATCAGGAGGTGCCAGTCTTTGGAAAAAGACATCATGCTTAGAAAAGTAAACGAAAAAGAAAAAAAAGAGGAGATGGGTTGAGACAGTGTCTACCACAGTGAGCTTGAGCCTGGTGGAGATGGTGATGGTGCTATGAGGCCAGGGCTTTGTACAGGTTCACTGTGAGTCATAATCAACGCCACAGCACCTAAGAGTAACAAGTTCAAGTCAACTAGTCTACATATTAGGGGCATTATCCCTTCTCACCTTAGGGTTGGCAAGAAAGATGTCATGTTGACAAGGATGTCATGTCTCAGTGCATAGTCTACACGATGATTGGACTTACTACACACGCTGGGCCCCTGAATCTGGGCCCACCACTCTCTCCATCCCCTGCATTGGCATGGGGGCCAGAGGGGATCCCTCTGTGTTTATGCCTCTGACCCCTCCCTTACTACCTCTTTTCTCCCTCATCCCCCTCAAGTCTGGCTGCAGAGCCAAGAGGGCCCCTGCTCCAGGTAGTGGGAACCCCCTTCCATTGAAAGGCCCCAGAGAAGGAGCAGTTGCCATGGCGACAACCAGGCAGGGTGGGCTAATTTTAGAAACAGAGAAAAATGGAACAACTTTCTCAATGGGGAAGCCCTGTCAGGGGCAGGTTATGGAAACTGAGAAATCAAAGGCCACCGAGGCTGGTGGTGAGGGCAAGGACCAGAGGAGGGGGGACATGGTGGTGACACAGGACCCAGCGGCTGACGCTCTAGCGAGCTGGGCACTATCTTCAACCACTCATAAGGCTCTTGGGGTCGGGGCTCAAGATGGCCAAAGGGGCTGCCTCCTGCCATCCCAAATAAGAGTGGACATGAGTGACCCCCTGGGCCTCACAGCTGAGAAAGGGTCCCAGGATAAGAGCAGGGCAGACTTGAGGTTGCTCTGGGCCAGGTTCTGCAAGAGGTCCAGCAGGAAAGAGAGAAAGCATGGGGCGAGGGGAGCAGTGTAAGAGTAGGGGGTCAGAGGGAGAAGGCTGTGCAGGTCACAGTAGTATGAAGGTCTTAGAAAGCCACCCCTGGGTGCCAGGAAAGAGGTGCCCCTGGTCCACCTCCACAAAGCCTGCATCCTTGGTGACTTCATGCCACATCACCATCTTGCTCCTTTAAACGACATGTTGGCCCTCCATGTACATGGAGACTCCTCCCCATTCTGACCAGGGCACACACCATTCAGGGGTTTCTCTCCTCCCCTCCTCTGCTTGGCTCCCCAGAGCTCTGTGCTCCCTCTCTGGAGTCCCCAGTACTGCGCCACTGGTCAGGCAGGATCCAGACAGCAGGGAGGACATTTGTGGGTATGATGTTTTTAAAAAAGTCCACACCTTCTTGGAAGAGCAGGTTCACCACCTGGCAGGCAATGGGGAGACCAGGGAGGGGAACACTGTCTGCTTTTTAGGAAGGACAGGGGAGGCAGACACAGGGGAACCCTAACAGCCCCACAGAGCACTAGGCATGGCCAGTACAGGGAGGACTTCTGTCCTGTTTTGTCCCTCACCCTGGCTGGCTCCCAGTAACCAATGAGTGTGTCTGTGAATACTGTACAATATTTGCAAGCGTTGTCCCAGCAGGACCAGGCTGCGATGCGTTAGTGTGTGTGCTCAGGCTTCACGGCTCCAGGGACATGGAGTCAGAGTTGTGCTCCATGTTTACAGATCCTGGTGGCACCTGCTATTGCTGTGGGGGGGGGGGGCAACCAGAAGTACAGAGACCAAGGCAGCTGCCCAGGTCAGGAGCCAGCGGGTTAGGTGTGGTCCTGTGCCAGCCCTATTATGAACTTGGGGTCTGCAGGGTCCTCTTTTAACAGGTTTTCCCAGCGCTGGCTGGCAGGAAGGTATGCCCTGTCCAGCAGAAGGATGGCAAGGGAGCCTGAGGCCTTCTGGAAGCTTCCACGAGAATAGGGAGCCACTACCATTGAGTGGCTCTGACAAGGATCCTGAGTTGGGTCATCAGGGTTTGAGGGGAACTTTTAGGGGGAAGTGGAAACCTTACAGCTGCACCCTGAAGAGTGGTGAGCATGGCAATGGGGTGGCTGCTCCAAGGAGAGAAGCATTAGTGCCACCATGCTTGGACCACTGTGCGGAGTGTGAGCTGACCTGAAGTGAAGGGGACAGAAACAGAGTCAGAGAGGTGGGTGAGGAAGCCTGGGCCCTGGAGGACCCCTCCCCGTGAAGCACAGCCTGCCCTTCTGTCCTGAGGACCAAGAAGGTAAGGCGGTCGGTCCAGGTGTGCCTTCCCCAGAACGGGCTCCGTGGAATGACCACTCGCCCTGAAAGGTGGTGTGCGTTTTAGCACAGTGCACGCCCTCCCCATGCTGGGAACTAGGACGCATATGCCCATCCTATAAGGAGGTCAGGGGGTGAAGGTTTCGAAAAGTCGGGGCCCCTGAGGGCACTGGAAGGTATGTCAGGATCTAATCAGATGGAAAAATCGGGTAATAATAAATAATGCATCGTGAAAGCCTGGCGGGGGATGGAAAACACAACCTGGAGCCTTGAGGTCATCACACCATCCTCGTGGGTTCTCTGAGGACCCACTCCCTCCTCCTGTCTTGCCTGGTGATCTGCACAGGTGCAGTGAGGGCATCCAGAAATGGGTCACACCATGTCCCCAAAGCAGGGATGGTGATCTCACTGGGGTCACAGACCAACAAGCTGGGGTGGGGGCAGGGCCGAGGAGTAAAGATTCAGGTAGGAGGGGCTCTCAGATGACAGCCAGTATCTGGGTTGACTTTCCTGTCTTCCTGGGCTCCTTGGGACCCCTGGAGTGGGCTGAAGAGACCAGAGAGCAGCAAAAACAGGCAAAAGTGACAGAGGTCAGAGGATGTTCTGACCTCTCGTGTAAGAGATTCAGGGCTGAGAATTGGGGGCAAGGTCAAAGCCATTGGCTGAAAGGCCAAGTAAAGAGGAAATGCATATGAACTCAGTGAGGACACAGGAGGAATCGGGCTGCCCACCTGACGCAGAAGACCGTACCCAAGAGCCACGTGTCTGTCCTCAGAAGAGGACATGCTGAGCAGCTGGGCCCACCTCCAGCCAAATAAACATAGGCACAGAGACGGGAATGTGAAAATTGAGGTCCATGCTCCAATTAAGGTGTCTGTGTGCCACTAAAGAAAGCCTGGCGCCCACAACCTGCTGTTGGCTGTACAACACCCAACACATCTATTTCCACTGTAACCCAGGTCTCCAATGAGTCATCAGAAAGATAAAGGTGCCTGTCCTGGATCTAGTGCCGAGGCACTGTTTCTCCAGATCCACCTGGGCTCGTGGGCTTACCTGCCCAGGTATGCATCTCCCTGCAAATGCTAGCTTCTCTCCCAAGTGCTTGGGGCAAGGGCCTCAGGACTGAGAGCAGGATGGTGCTTTCCCTGTGGGCCCCTGTGAATAAGCGCAGGAGGGGCTAGAATGCTGAACGAGGCCAAAGCAAGTGAAATTTGCTCTAAATTCTTGAGCAAGAATTTGAATGTTTCAGACAGTGCCAGCATGGCTGAACAGCTCACTGGAAAGGCTCGGTTCACATTTTCCTGGCTGGAGGGCAGCAGCTCCGCGTCTCCATGGAAACCATCAGATGCCCCTGGAATCCCAATGAAGAGTTTCCATGTGCTCAGCCTTTAAGTATCTGTGACAGCGAGGCTCTGGGTGGGGCCGAAGCTGGGGAGGCACCTCCTCCGGCTGGCTGGATAGGCCACACCCCTGCCGGGTCCACGCCATCCACTTTCTTGCCTGCCATTTAGGTGAGGTGCCCCCGCAGGACAGGGAGGCATCTGCGCTATGCAAGAATACACAAGCCTAGACAGCGGGGGGGGGGGGGGGGTTGGAGGCGAGGAGATGGGTTCAAATCTGGGATTTTCTTTGTTGCCTCTTGAGCTTTCAAAGGTCTCAAAAGTGTCCCAGAGGATAAATAATGAACACTGCATTGAAATAGATGAGGGAAAGAACTGTCTAAAATAAAGATATGATTAAGTATTATTTGCATAACAACAGTCCAGAATAAGAGCTGAATAGCAAAGTGGACTTTGGGGGGGGGGGCGTGCTGTGGGAAGGGAGGACATTGTGCAACAATGAAAGAATCTTATTAAAAAAGCGAACGGGGTGTGGGGGGGTGTAGGGAGGAAACCGTGCAACAATGAATGCATGTAAATCCAACTTTTCTGCGAACTTTCATTAAAATATTAATACGTATTTTTTTACATGTCCCAGAAGTCTTCTTTAAATTAAACAATCGAGCTCAAATAAACTCTCTCCTGTTGAGTCAGTTCCTATGCTTAGGACCCTCTAACATAGCTCTGTAAATCATAGAGTGATGAGGGCTCCTGTCTTTCTCCCAGGTAGCTGCTGGTGGATTTGAACCACCAGAGATAAGTAAACTTGCAGTTGACAGTACAACTTGATACAGACTGTGTCACCAGAGCTCCCTAATCAAACAATGTCATTGTTGTTGTGTACAATGAGTTGGAACCGATCCATAGCTGATCCTCCAGTGGGTTTTCAGAGACAGTAAAATCACACAGGAGGAGACTGCCCATCCTTGTCTCACAGAGCAGCTGGTGGATTTGAACTGTGTGCCTTTGGGTTGGCAGTGCAGCTCCAAACCACTAAGCCACTGGAGCTCAGCTTACATGGCAAAGAACGTCTACCTTGAGCACAGTGCTCTGGTGGAGAACCATCTCTATGGGATCACAAAGGACCACAGCAACTAGGCAGGACAGACCAGAAGCTTAGGGGGCAGTGAGTTTACGTTAATTGGGGGGCAGGATGCAATTTAGAAGAGGAGAATGGCTGGACAAACACTGAATCAATGCCACTGAATTGCATATAACTTGATGAAATGGTGTGTGTGCTGCTGTGTGTATTTTCAACAATCAAATCACTTATGAAGGAAAAATAAAAAGTGAATCCCAGCCTGGCTGCTCTATGATCTTGGCTAGCTCTTCTCTGAGAAGCCCCCCATGGGCGATGGGCGAGCAGGTGGAGTTCAGGAGGACCAGAGGGGCTGACAATGGGACAGGCTAAGCTCTGTGGGGAAGAGAAGGGAAGAACAGTCCCTGCAGAAGTATCTCATACTCTATTTAAAACTGACAGGCAGGTATATATTTGAACACGTCAGGAGAGAAAGCCGAGTACTTTCCCAAACAATCTTCTTTTACAAGTTGAGGAGACTGGATCTAGAAACCCCACTATGCTGTTTTTCCAGCCCTGTGACCCTATAAAGTTACTTAATATCTCAGCCCTCTGGTCCACATCTGTAAACTGGGTTCATGTCTATCAATCATGTGCTTCACACGGGTCCTGGCCACAGTGAGGAGCCATGGTGTCGGCTGCTACTATGATCATTACTGTCTGGCTAGGAGAGGCTTAAAGGTGGAAAAGCAACAACAGAGTCTATTGTTGTTGTTATGGGCCATGAAGTTGGGATGGATTCACAGTTGACCCTCCAGCAGGTTTTCAGAGGCTGTAAATCACACAAGAGGAGATTGCCCATCTTTGTCCTGTGAAGCAACTGGTGGATTTGAATCTTTGGACTGACAGTGCAACGCCTTACCCGCTAGGCCACCAGAATTCTCTAAAAGGCTCTGTAGAGATTATTGTTGTTGTTGTTGTTATGTGCCATCGAGTAGCCTGTGACTCATAGCTACTCTACATACAACAGCTGAACCCTGCTCTATCCTGAGCCAACCTTATTGTCTCTAACAAACCAACCCTCATTATCTCAGTCACTGAGTCAATTCATTTTATCCAGGGTCTTTCTCTCTTGTCCCTCCACCCTCCCAAGCATAATATCCCTCTCCAAGTACTGGTCCTTCCTTGTAACATGCCCAAAGTATGTCAGATGATGCTTCAGAATCCTTGTTTCCAAGGATGCAGGCTGGTTTCACCCTCTCTAGGACAAACCTGTTTGTTCTCCTGGTAGTCCATGGTATATTCAATACTCTTCTCCAGCACCACAGCTCCAAGGTATCAATCTCTTTCTATCATCCCTAGTCATTGTCCAGCTTTCTGATGCATAGTATGTAAAGACCATGGCCTGGATCAGGCGCACCTGAGTCTCCAGACTGACAGTGATGCTCTTAATAATAAAATGAGATAAATCGGAGATGTGAAAAGCAAGAAGTGGTGAAAAGACAAATTACCCACCACCTTCGCCAGGAGAACCTTGGTCAACCCTTCTTATGTTCATGGCTACACTTGAGGCCCAGAAGAGAGACCACTCCCTTATTCCAATTCTGTCCTTGCCAGGTGACCCAAGAGTGCACCTCTGTCTAAGACTCTTGAGGGCCAGGCAGCAGAAGGAGACACTGACACTTGAAAGGCCTGAGCCTCACAGCCAAGGCACACATGGAACCCGGTGAACAGAACTCCCTGTCTGCCAGGTGCCTGGAGTCAGACAGGGTATAAGAGCTATATGACGCCCACCCTGAGAAGGCTGGCTTTGCTCTTCTAGTTCTACTGTGTTTACACAGGCTCAGGAGAGGCCTGGGGAAGTGCTGTCTGTGCAACTTGGAGCCAAACATGTCTTCTGGGCTTGCAAGCACCCATGTGCTCTTTCTGGAGGCCCCAAGGCAGGTGACATACCATCGTTCTTAGGAGGCTCTGTTCCAGACATGCTCAGGAGAAGCTGGTGGGGCAGCATCCTGCAAGGCCCAAGGGAGCCTTCCAGCCACTGCAAGACTTTTGGCAATACAGAACCCACTCACAGCTGATCCTCTAGTGAGTTTATAGAAGTTGTAAATTGCACAGGAGGAGACTGTCCATTTTTCTCTCAAGGAGGTGGTTTCAAACTGCCTGTTTTTGGGTAAGCAGCACAACTCCTTACCCACTAGACTACCAGGGCTCTCTGGAGAAGTTCCTCCACCTTATTCCTTCCTTCCTTCAATTTTATATTGGTTTTGCATATAAAGTTCATATATATTGTGTTTCACAAATTATCCTTCATTCACATTGTGTTTCATACAATCATTCCCACTGATTATGTTTTATAAAATTAATCACCATTGAACTATGGCCACCATTGCCCCACCTTTCCATATCCCCACCAGATCTTTCCCACTTCCTTTACAGCCCCCCACCCATCAAGCTGTGTGACCCTATGATGTCCCCTCTGCCCATCCTCACCCCTTTGTTCCCTTCTCCACCTTGAATCCTCATACACATTTTACTAGTTGTCATTCTATTTCTATAATAATGGTCTTATGCAGTATTTGTCCTTATGACACTGCATTAGTTCAGTCGGCATAATGCTCTCCAGTCTCTCCCAAGTTATGTAGTGATTTTCTGAATCATAGCTCTTGAGTGCTGTATAGTATTCCATCATGTGAATGTACCACAATTTCTCAATCTATTTGATTGCGGTTGGACATCTGGGAGGTTTCCATGTTCTTGTGATGGTGAATAACGCTACTATGAACATTGGTTTACAAATCTCCGTTTGTGTCTCAGTTCTAATTTCCTTGGGGTATATTCGGAGCAGTGGAATAGCTGGGTCATGTGGAATTTCTATGTTTAGCTTTTTGACCTGGAGAACATTTAAGGCCTTTCCAATTCCCATTTGGATTGGAGTTATTGTCATAGCCTTAATTACCTGCTGCCCCCCCAAATACATGCACACAATGATATGATGTGGAAACTATGGCATGATCTCCCATGATCTGATAAAGTACATAGTTTAAAAGGATTAAGGGTGGATTGCAATATTCCTTAATCCCTCTGCAACTCTGATAAATGTAAGAGGTTTTTTTTAATCCCCCTAGACAGAAAAGGGGAAGAAAGCAGGTGGAGAGGAGGCATCTCAATGTCACCAAGAAAGAGCTACTAGGATTGGAATGCATCCTTTTGGACAAGGCATCTCTGTGCTAGGAAGCTCCTTGACACCAGGCAAGATTAGGACACATAGGGATCTACCAGGAACGCTGACCCGAAGGAGACAAGGACCCCCCTCCAGGACTGACAGCAAGAGGGCAGGTCTTCCCCTATAGATGACACCCTGAATTTGGACTTCAAAAGATTCAAAGGATTCTGAAGGGTGTACGCCAGGGATGTGTCCTATCTCCATACCTTTTCAATCTATATGCAGAACAGATTATCCAGAAGGCTTGGCTCTAAGAGGAGAAACATGGCATCAGGATTGAAGGAAGACTCATCAACAATCTGTGCTATGCAGATGACACAACCCTGCTTGCTGAAACTGAGGAGGACTTGAAGTGCTTGCTGCAGAAGGTCAAGGACTATAGCCTTCAGTATGGACTGAGCTCAACATTAAGAAAATAAAGATTCCCACCACTGAGACAACTGGCAGCATCATGATAGCTTGTGAAGAGATTTAGATTATTAACAGCTTTAGTTTGTTTGACTCCACAATCAACATACTTGGTACCAGAAGCCAGGAAAGTAAAAGACAAATTGCATTGGGAAAGTCTGCTGTCAGAGACCTCTCCAAAGTACTAAAGAGCAATGATGTCAGTCTTGAGACTAAGGTGTGCCTGATCCAGGCCATAGCCTTTGCAATTACTTGCTATGCATCAGGAAGCTGGACAATGACTAGGGAGGATAGAAGGAGAATTGATGTCTTTGAGCTGTGGTGCTGGAGAAGAGTACTGAATATACCATGGACTGCTAAGAAAACAAACATGTTCACCCTGGAGAGGATGAGACCAGGCTGCTCCAGGGAGGCAAGGATTCTGAAGCTTCATCTGACATACTTTGGGCATGTTGCAAGGAGGGGTCAGTCCTTGGAGAGGGACAGCACAAGAGAGGAAGACCCTCAATGAGATGGATTGACTTAATGACTGGGGTAATGGGGATAGATGTGTCAGAGACAATAAGATTGGCCCAAGATAGTGCAGGGTTCAGGGCTTTTGTACACATGGTCACTATGAGTCACAGGTGACTTGACAGCACATAACAACAACAACAGCAGCCTACTAAACTTGTGAAATAATAAATTCCTGTTTGCTAAAGCCATCCACTTGTGGTATCCCTGTTAGAGCAGCACTAGAGAATGAAGACATTGTAAAAGTCTCATTCTTTGTTTTAATGTTCCTTGCTTCCAGGTCAACAGGAAAAGGTGAGTGCGTTGGGACCACACACACACACACACACACACACTCTCTCTCTCTCTCTCTCTCTCTCTCTCTCTCTCTCTCTTAGCATACACATCTCACTGATATGATTGATATGGTCCTCTCAGTCCTGAAGACATTGAGAAGGACCCCTTCCTCCGTGGACTTGGATTTTTGGGTCTGTTAATGGAGGGCCTTCTGAGGGGCAGCTGCAGATTTTGCAAACAGGGAGGTGCGGGAGCCCTGGGCTGGGGTTCTGTGGCCCAAAGACTTGGAGCACGGCAGGAAGAACTAGCTGGGTACTAGCAGGCACCTCAGTGTTGCTGATAAATAGAAGCAGAACTGCTCACTAATGAAGAAAGCCTGGGTGGTGGGCCGAGGCCAGGATCCCAGGGCAGCCAGGGCACAAGGGCAGGGAGCTGGGGACAAGGGAACAGAAAGCTGAGAGTATGTGAGGGAGGGCCCAGCAAACCACCAGGGCTGGGTCTGCTATCAGAGTCAAGATCCGGGGCTCAGAGCCAGAGTGGAGAAGGAAAGGGTGTCACCCAAGGGCTTGCTTTACACCAAGTCAACAGAATAGCTGTCGCAAAGAACAAGAATCAGTATTCGATTAATGAGGCCCAGAGAAGTCCACATTCAGGAGGGGTGTGCTGGAGAGAAGCTGGGCAGAGAAGATTTATCTTGGCCAGCTCGCATCTCTGACACAGTGAGGGTGACAGACATGACCCTGCTTGAGGACAAGTGCTTCCCCCAGGGACAGCTACTGTGTCCTCTGGGTTCTTGGCTGCTATATTTTTTTTTTTGGTGTGATTTTTATAAGTGACTTTTATTTTCTCAAAGAAAAGGAGACCTCTGAGGAGATGGTACTTGTCAAGGACCAGAAGAGGACCAATTGTCCCTCAGAAGTGAAGGGGGCTGATCCCCACTGCCACGTCCAGGGAGCATGAGGAGCTGGTCCCTGGGTGGAGTTCTGGGTTCGAGGTGTGCAGGGAGCCCGGGGAGAGAAAAGCCAGCAGGGATGGGGGTGAAGGAGCAGAAGGCAAGAGAGACAAAGGATCACCCTGATGTCTGACACTGCCATGAGTGGCTGTCTGCTCACTTCCGGGGGCCCCCCTGCCCGCAGCTGCTCTCTTAGCCCACAGGGCAGGTCTTCCTAGCTGAGCACTGCCAGGTCCCCAGAGCCTGAGTGAGATTTCCCCTCTACTGCACAGCCACATTATGCCGGGGACCTCTGGCCACAGGCCACATGGCTTAGGACGTACACCCCACTTGGTGCTGTGGGGACATCAATCCAGCAAAATCTAAAGTAGAAATATGAGGCCCCATCTCCTTGAGGTATAGTCAGACCGCCTTTGAAGATCCAGTATCTTTGGGTCGAGTCTTCACGCAAGATTCATTTAGCCCCGTGGAGTCCATGACGGCCTGGGAGGGCCTTCCTTAACAGGCTGCCCTACAGTTGAGGACTTTCTGGTGTTCTGGGCTCAGGCCCACCAGGGAGCACGCAATGTGAGCCACAGGGCCTTTGCATGGGCTGTGTGGAGGAAGAGCAAAGGCTACCAAAGACCAGAAAGGCCTTGGGCCTCAGACTGATCATGTCCTAGGAAAGGCCCCTTTCCTGGGGCAGGTGTCATGGACCATAGAGGGACAATAACAGCAGCAGCAGGCACTGTCTTCACAGCACAATGTCACCTGCACAGCTCATGAGGCACTTTGCCAGACATATCCCCACTGGAGTCCTCACAGGCCGTGGGCCCTATCTGGCCTCATTTAATAGGCAGGATGTTGGAGGTCAGTGTGATAACCTCAGCACCGGCTCTGGGATTTACTTGACTCTAGGCTCCCAAAGGAGTTGTCCTGCTAACCAAGGTTCATGCTCTCTGGCGGTTCGAATCCACCAGTGTCTCCTGGGGAGAAAGATGGGCAATCTTCCCATGTGCAAATCATCATTCTGGAAATCCACTGGAGGGTCAGGTATCAGCTGGTTCCTACTCGACAGCAGTGACCTTGAGAGTTTGGTGAAGCTTTCCAAAGCCAAGTTCATGTTTCTCTTCCACACTACTGTGTGTGGATTCAGACATCCACAGGTCCAGGGACCTGAGCAAGGAGCAGTTAGGGACACAGGCTGAACAAGGAAGGAACTTCCAGGGACGTGGACATGGGAGCCAGATTACAGAGGAACAACGAGGTGCTGGAAGGCACGTAGGAACTTGCCATCTGGATGTTGTTGTTGTTGATGGCCATCGTGTTGAACACGACTCATAGTGACCCTATGAACAAAAGACCTGAAGCCTTATGTGTCCCATAAAGTGTCCTTCCAAAATGATGGTCAAATAAAGCTACTTTTTAAAAAAAATTAAGTCCGCGAGGGTATGTTGCTAGCGGACTTGCATAACAGGAAATTTTAAAGAGACTATCCAATGGAAACTGAGATCCAGATGAAGGAATCACAAGGGATAAATAAGGCGAGAAGCATAAAGAAGGTTAATGTTCTTGTTTTAAAGTTTAATTTAAAGATAAATGGCCGGAAGAAGAAGAAAAATAAAGTTCGTTCTGACTTGACGGTATATTACAAGACGACAGACGGACCACTAAGGAGAGAAATGTATGCTTCTTTGAAAAGATCACTGATACTATGGTGGAACAAACTCAGAGCTGAGCCTCCAGCAGGTTTTCAGAGGCTGTAAATCACACAGGAGGAGATTCCTCTTTCTCTCTAAGGGCTGCTGGTGGATTAGAACTGGCCACCATTGGGTAACACTCAATGGTCTCTGCCACCAGAGCACCTTATGCTTATTACTTAACGGTGCTTACTAGTTAGCAAAATAAGGTGAACATAAACTACATTTAAAAATAACAGAAGGAGGAAAAAGGAGAGAAAGAACAAATCAAACAGCAAAATGAGACTGAACTCAACCATGCCAGGAATCATGCAGATTTTAAATAGACTCAACATTCCAATTAAAACTCAGAGACCAAGAAATGAGATTGAAAAAAAAATATTAAATTACATGCTACCTACAAACAAAGCCTTTCACATATTTTAAAAAAAACAGCAAAACTCCTATTTTTTTAAAGAAGAAATTCACATCCATTACAAAGGTACAAATGGATTTAAAAAAAATGACAATTTGGAAAGAGAAACAGCAGGTGAACATCAGCCACTGTCTGCTGTCGTTGCTATCGTTGTTAGGTACCACCGCCTCTCACAGAGACCCTACACAGAGCCGATCGAAGCCTGCCCTGTCCTGCGCCTGCCTCCCAGCCTCTGATACGCTTGAGCCCACTGCCCACTGTTACAGTCACAGGGTCAATCCATCCTTATTAACATCAGGAAGCAGACCTGCAGACAGGTTAGGGGAAGTGAGAGGGGGATTGCACAATGAGGAAAGGGCCCATGAATCACAAAGATACAGAGTCCTGACTGCGAACACACCCAGTGATACAGCACTGGAGTACAGAAAACAAAAGGCACAGAAACGACTTCCCACCGGTACACCTCAGGTACCCCAAGATCGGCCCCCTGGGTCTGTCTCCAAAAAAGGTTGGTGATGACATTGCCAAGGCCACCGGTGACTGGAAGGGACTAAGGATTACAGTGAAACTGACGATTCAGAACAGACAGGCCCAGATTGAAGTGGTGCCTTCTGCCTCTGCCCTGATCATCA
>NW_006399901.1:1629598-1630526 GCF_000299155.1 Elephantulus edwardii | reverse complement strand
TTTGTTTTCTTGGCAGTCCATGGTACATTCAATACTCTTCTCCAGCACCACAGCTCAAAGGCGTCAATTCTCCTTCTATCCTCCCTAGTCATTGATCCCAACATAAACATCTAATGATTTTAAAACATACAGTATCCCCTTGCTCTTTTTGAACAAATGCCTCTTGGTCTATGTACAGCTTCTGTATGAGCACAATTAAGCATTCTGAAATTCCTATTCTTTGAAACATGACCCATAATTTGTTATGATTTTGTGGCTGGTATGCACCACTGAGTTGGGACTGCCTCACAGTTGACCCTCCAGTGGGTTTTCAGAGGCAGTAAACCTCACAGGAAGAGACTGGCCATCTTTCTCCTGTGGAGCAACTAGTGGATTCCAACCGTCGGCCTTTGGAATGCCTGTGTTATGATACACACAGCCAATCCCTTTGCATAACCAACAAAGTACAGGCATAATCTTTACAGTATTCTCTTCTGTCAGCCACAGTCATCTGTGGGCAAACTGTCCACACGCTTTCCTCCTATTTTTCTAGAAGCAGACTACCCCAGCTTTCCTCTATGGAGAAGGGGGCAGGTTCAAAGTGCTCAGCTTTTGCTCAGCAGTTGAATGCCTTAGCCACAGTGCCATTAGGATCCCTCTCCACAGTGAGGAGAAGGAATAAGACCCTTAACAGTGGGAAACAATGAAGCAGGAAACAGATAAGCAGAAGGGGGGGGGGGGAACAACCTAATAGTGTCAAAATGCTTTTAGGTGTTGTGTTTATTGTTGTTGTTTTTTTTAAGAAAAACACAATAAATTGATAAACTACCAGCTACAACGATCAAGAAGTAAAGTGGTATTCTGAGTAGAGGTTCTAATAGTGGCACAAATCAAGTTACAGAGGTAAGGTGGTTCCATTGCCATCCTTACTCTAACTTCTTTTTTTTTT
>NW_006399901.1:1623189-1627737 GCF_000299155.1 Elephantulus edwardii | reverse complement strand
GAAGAACGAACTGGGGATGAGGGTGGAGAAAACAGTGCAACAATGAATGAATGAAAACCCAAAAATCTCTGTAAATGTTCATTAAAACTAATAAAATTTAATTAAAAAAAGAAAAAAAAAGTAAAGTGGTGAATAACAGGAGTGAGGAAAAGAACATCACTAGAGATCCCATTGACATGAAAAGGGTATTTAAAAAGAAGAATAAAGGTTATTAATAGAATATTACAAAAAACCCATATGCCAGTAAATCAACTACATTTGAGTGAGGTGGACTAAGTCCTTGAAAAGATAAATTGCCAAAACTGGCACAAGAAAATCAGATTTGCCCTTTACAGGAAAATCAAATTAAAAATGAAACACCTTTCTCTCAAAGAAAACTCAGCTCAAGATGGCTACACTGAGGCATTTTACAAAGCATTAAGGAAGAAATAATACAATTCTTACACAAACTTTTTTCCTAAAATAGAAGAGACGTAAGGGAGGTATGTGGTGTAGTGGTAAAGAGGTGCACTGCCAAACCAAAGGCATGTGGTTCGAACCCACCTACTGCTCCCCAGGAAAAAAGGATTCTGTGTGATTTACAGCCTCTGAAAACTGGCTGGAAGATCAGCTATTAAGTCAGTTCAATCCCAGAGGCACACGGTTCGAATCCACCGATGCTCTGCCGGGAAAAGGAGGGACAATCTCCTCCTGTACCAGTCAGATCTGATTTGACGGTACACTCACACAAAAATAAAAAATAAAAAAGTCGGTTCTGACTCAACGGCAATGAACAAAAACAGTTAGAGGAGGAAGCAATTAACAAATCAAGAGATCAGTATTAAGCCGATGCCCAAAGCAGTCAGAGATATCACAAGAGAAGAAAACTAGCACCCCAAAATATTCAGGAACACAGACGCAACACTTCTTAACAAAATATTAGCGAATGTCAAAACAATGAGTTGTCATCTCACCCCAGCAATAACAGCACAATTTAAAAGACAGCAAATAACAAATGCTAGCACTGGTGTGAAGAGATCGGAGCTCTCATGTACTGCTGTGGGTCTGTAGAATGGTGCACTGTGGAAAACGATAGAACACGTCCTTATTAAGCTGGAAATAGACATGGCATTTGATGGCATTCAACAGCCCCATTTCTAGTTAAAGACATTAAAGAAGTAAGAGCTGAGACATGCCAAATACATCCACACTCAGGTTCATCGCTGCAGTGTTCACAACGGCAGAGACAGAAACCGTGTAAGTGCACACGCATTAAAAAGCAGATAAAGAAACTGTGGTACATATAAATACAGCGGAATACAAGCCAATATTAAAGAATACCACAGGCTCCACAAGACACCTTACAGCATGGGCGGATCTAGACTACATTAGGCTGAGTTCTAAGTCAATCACAAAAGGACAAATGCTATATGAACCCACTATAATAAAAACAGGGAGCTCTAGTGACCAAGTAGGAGTAGGCTGCGCTATAATTCCGAAGGCTCGAGGTTGGAGGCCCCCAGCTGCTCCGCAGGAGAAGGATGGGCAATCTTCTCCCGTGCCGTTAACTGCCTCTGAAAATGTGCCAGAGGTTCAGCTAGGGGTCGGTTCACAACAACATTATAGATACAGGGAGCACTGGTGGCTAAGTGGTAAGAGGCTGTGCTGCAATCCCTAAGGCACACAGTTCAAGGCCACCAGCTTCTACACAGAAGAAAAGATGAGACAATCTCCTCTATGTTATTTACTGCCTCTGAAAATCCACTGGGGTGTCAGCTATGGGTTTGATCTGATTCAACAGTACATAACAATATCACAAAAAGCCAAGGAAAGGTACACACATAGAAAGAAAAAGCCTACGGAAGGTTACCAGGCCTGAGAGAGGATGAAGAGAGAAAACGACAGAGGTTGATGAGGTACATGCTCATGAACTGGGTGCATGTACACGCCACTCCACCTTCTGGAGGTGCATGTGCCCTCAAACTGGACACCCAGCTGGCACAGTGTCACCACAGATCAGGCACGCTATCCGATTTTCTTAAGTCTTTTTCTATTTTATTCCCTCCCTTATCGTGTCTTCTTTTAAGTTAATTTACTACTTTTTTCTTTAATATCACTCAAGAGAAGGCAGAAACTGTGTCCACACTACCCAACTGCTTCTAGCTCCCAAACAGGACAGACACCAAAAGAGAACCTCTGAGATATATTATGATAAAATCTTCTAAAAACAGGACAAAGAAGGCATCTTAAAAGCAGCTTGTTGTTGTGTACCGTTGAGTTGGAACTGACTCACAGCTGACCCTCCAGTGGATTTTCAGAGGCACAGGAGGAGACTGCCCATTCTTCTCCCATTAAACGGCTGGTGGATTCAAACTGTGTGCCTTCGCAATTGCAGCACAGCTTCTTGCCACTAGGCCATCAAAAAATTACCTACAAAGGACAACTATTAAAACTAAGCTCCCATTTCTCCGCAGAAATGATGCAAGCCAGCAAGCAATGTGATAAGATCCATATAAAATCTTGAGAGGATGAAAAAACCAAAACACTGCCAACCAAGAATGATATATAAAGCAAAACTGTTCTCAAATAAGACAGCAAAATGAGGACATTTCTAGGCAAATAGAAAGGAAGAGTTTGTAAAATCTAGGACAACCTTATAAGAATTCATAAAGGGAGTCCTTCAGACAGAGAACAAGCAACAGCAGAGAACAAACCTGAGATTAAAACATACAAGAATATAATCAGAAACTGGCGCAGACAAAAAGTACCCATAAATACGTAAACCTGTGAGACTGAAAATAGAGAACCAGAGATGTCAAGCTATAAATGAAGACAGCTGTGACCAAAAAGAGGCAACCAATGGTGTGTCCCAGAACTTCCTAATGGAGAAGGAACACTTGGGAACTTTTGTTGTTGTTGTTAGGTGCCTTCAAGTTGTGTATGATTCACAGTGACCCTATGAACAAAAGAGCTGAACTCTGTTCTCTCCTGCACCATCTTCACACTTCCTGACACACAAGTGATCACTGCAGCAGTGACCGTGTCAGTCCACCTGGTTGAGTGTTGTCTTCTCCTTTGCTGACCCTCCACCCTTCCTAGCATCATGTCCTTCTCCAAGGGACAGCCCCTCCTAGCAACATGCCCAAAGTATTTGAGGTGAAGCCTCATCATTCTTGCCTCCAAAGGGCACTCCCGCTGCACCCTCTCCAAGATGTATGTTTGTTCTCCTGGCCATCCATGGGATATTCAGTGCCCTTCTCCAACACCACAGCTCAAAGGCGTCAATTCTCCTTCTGTCATCCTTTTTCATTGTGCACAGCAATAAATTACTCTCAGGTGCATAGCAAGTGATTGGAAAGACTATGGGCTGAATCAGATGCACCTTAGTCCTCAAACTGACATCATTACTCATCAATAATTTGGAACTTGGAAATAATAACCTAGAGGATACTCTCAAAGACAATGAAAAAAATCACCAAAAAGAAGAAAATAATATTCAATGAAGAGTAAAACAAGAACAATGAAGGAATTAAGAAAATCTGTAAACAAGATGAACTTGGCATAGAAAAATATAAGAAACAAAAAAATACAATCAACACCATCAAAACAAGCAAAGCAAAAAAATGACAGTAGTTCATTCACAGCTACTGATAATGATGCAGAATGTAAATGGATTAAATGCACCAGTAAAAAGACAGAAAGAAGCAGAATGGATAAGAAAGGATGTTCCATCAACATGCTGCCTGTAAGAGATGGTCATGCTGTCTGTAAGAGATGTTGTCTATAACACTCAGCTTAAAAGCTACTCAGTAAGATCTCAAAATAGAAAGAGAAAAGATTGAAAGTGTCACTGACCTCATCTTACTGGGATCCCCAACCAATAAACTCGGTAGCAGCAGTTAGGAGATCAGAAGATGTATTCTAATACATCTGGGAAATTCTGCAATCAGGGACCTCCCAAATTATTGAGGTGGAATGATGTCAGTTTGAGGACTAAGGTGCAGATGAATGAGACCATGCCCTTTTCAATTACTTGTTATGCTCCCAAGAGATAGACAATGAGTAAGGATGACACAGAAAAACTGATGCCTTTGAACTGTGGTGCTGGAGAAGAGTGCTGAAGATCCCATGAAGTGCCAAGAGAACAGACATGTCTTGGAGAAAGTGAAGCCAGAGTGCTCTTTGAGTGAAAAGATGATGAAGCTTTGTCTCGCATACTTTGGGCACGTTGCTAGGAAAGGCTATTCTCTGGAGAGGACAGCATGCTTATCAAGGTGAGGGTACGTACGGCGAAAGAGAGGAAGAGCCTCAACCAAGTGGACTGACACAGTGACTGCAGCAATGGGCTTGAGCGTGTCAGAGATTGTGAGGTTGGCACAGGACAGGACATGGTTCAGATGTTATCATAACTGTTGTCACAGGGTTGCTATGAGTCATACTTGATGGCACCTACCAACAACAACAACAACAACAAAAAATAAGAAACAGTCAAGTAAAAGAAATGTCCATGAATCAAACAATGAAAACATACCAAAGTCTTTGGGATACAGCAAATGCCATGATAAGAGG